>NC_083716.1:16360000-16699166 GCF_028564815.1 Eubalaena glacialis
AGCGCTGCAGCGCCGGGGGTCCAGCCCAAAGGCTGTCTGGACCCGGCTGCCATACACCACCAGGCCCATCTGTGTCACGTCAGGGCTCACGTCAAACCAGAGGGCACAGCTTCTCACGAAGCTCTGCATCTGGGCGAAGTCCTCGGGCCCCACAGAGGCCGAGGCATCCAACATGAAGACCAGGTCCAGCGACTGGGCCTGGCAGCCTGTAGAACAAGCAGAGTGGACCTCAGGGGGCAGCAAAGTGAGGACTGCGCTGGGGTGAGCGGAGCCCAGGTCAGCCGGTCTGCTGTCTGTCCACTGTAGTATCCGTCCTCCACCCTCTCCTAGAATGGCAGCAGGACACGTGAATGCTCAGCTAGACCACATTCCTAGCCTCCCTGGCAGCCGGGTGTGGCCACATGACAAGTTCTATATAATGGGTTGTGATTGCAAGAAATTGTGCAATTTCCAAGTTATGTCCTCAAAAGGAAGCTGCTTGCCTTCCACTTCCCCTCTGCCGTCTTCCTGCTGTCTGAGAAACAGCGACCCTGAAGTTAGAGGTGGAACCACAAGATAGCCAAGCCACCCTGCTGGGCGCCCTGGGCGCTCACCTCTGAACTGTTATGTGAGAGGAATAAACGTCCACTGTGCGTAAGCCATTGAGCTCTGGGGCCTCATCTATGCCATTACGGAGTGCCCTCCATGTGCCGTGCACTGTATACAAGCCACTAATTATACCATGTGGACAAAATTGCCAATGCCTGTCCTTGATCGGCTGACAAACATGAAACCAACAAAGAATTACAAACTATGTGAGCAGCCATGGAGGAAAGGAGCAGGGTGCTATGAGAGGGACCAGCAGGGGCGACATGGGTGGGTAAGGATGGGGTCAGGGCTCCTCTGAGGAGCGACATTTCAGCTAAAGACTGAAGATTGAGAACTCCTTATTAACAATAATAAATAACAATAATAAATAGCAATACCTACAATTCTGAGCGTACATTCTGAGCTTACTGTGTACTAGTGTGTATGTTGCTTGTCTTACTTAACCCTCACAAAAGCCCCTCTGGAGGTACGACTATTAGTCCAATTTTACTGACCAGTAAAGCGAGAAGTTACTCATCACAAGGCTAGCATATAGAAGAGTCGGGCTGTGCTTGCGGCCCCAAGTACAGGCCCTGGTTAAGTCGCTACCAAAGGGAGGAAGGGCCTGCCACTGGCCAGCCGGCCCCCGGGTCGGGCGAGGCTGGCCCGCAGCTGGCTTTGGTGCAGGGCTGGTCCTTACCTGGGCGCTGCTGGCTGCACAGCTTTCCTCGCAGCTTCGGGATTTGGCTGAACAGGTCCTGCGGGCCGGCATAGATCATGACGCGGGCCGGCATAGATCATGACGCGCTCCGGGCTGCCCGTGACCTCCTCCAGCGCCGCCCGCACGGCCTCGCTGCCCACGCCCAGCAGGAGCAGCTCCCGGGCCCTGGTGAAATGCGCCGGGCCGGCCATCTGGTCCTGAGAGCGTGCCTTGGTCATCAGGACCATGGCCCTGCGGGGCCGGTCCAGGCCCGTTCCAGCGGCGCTCCGCCGCCTGCCGCAGGGCCCGGCCTGTCAGGGTGGCGCCGCCACCGAAGGGCAGGTCGTCGAGGCTCCTGAACAGGTCAGCACGTCCCGGTACTCGCCCACGGGCACGGCCACGGCCAGCTCCGCGCCGTAGCGGGCCACGCCCATGCGCGCCCGGGAGTCCTCGCTCAGCGCCGCCGGCACGAACCGCTTCACGGAGGCCTTGGCCCACAGGAAGCCCTCCGGGGTGGCAGCCGCCGAGCTGGCCAGTGGGAAGAGCACGTCGGCTCTGCACTCCAGGCTCAGCTTCGGGGCTGCCAGGATCACAGCGGCCGTCACACTGTAGAGCACGCAGACCACTGTCCCACCCGGGACCCCCAGCCGCCACGTGGGGCCGGAGCCGCCTGCCTCCCAGGAGGTAGATGGGACACTGACACAGAGGCTAAAGGACCTAGTGACCAGTGCAGGTCACAGGGTTAGACACGGCCGGACACAGAGCTCCCTGGCTCCCACCACGTGTCTCCAGCTCACCACTTTTTCAAAAGAAAAATAGAATCTATAACTTTTTCCCATTATGGTTAGTGCTTCTTGTGTCCTGTTGGAGAAATCTTTGTCTACCCCAAGATCATGAAGATACGCTCCTATGTTTTCTTCCAGAAGCTTCACAACTTTGCCTTTTACATTTTTTTTTTTTTCAAATCTTTTGCTCAAAGATGTAGACACACTGGCCATTCTCAGTTTTGAACAATCTTTTGCTTCTTTTTTTTTTTTTTTAAATTAATTTATTTATTTATTTATTTTGGCTGTGTTGGGTCTTCGTTTCTGTGCGAGGGCTTTCTCTAGTTGCGGCAAGTGGGGGCCACTCTTCATCGCGGTGCGCGGGCCTCTCACTGTCGCGGCCTCTTTTGCTGCGGAGCCCAAGCTCCAAACGCGCAGGCTCAGTAATTGTGGCTCACGGGCCCAGTTGCTCCGCGGCATGTGGGATCTTCCCAGACCAGGGCTCGAACCCGTGTCCCCTGCATTGGCAGGCAGACTCTCAACCACTGCGCCACCAGGGAAGCCCTGCCTTTTACATTTAAATCTATGATCCATCTGGACTTGATTTTTTGTGTAGCTTGTGAGGTAAGGAGTCAACATATATATTTTTTTCCCATATAAGTCTCCAACTGACCCAGCACTACAGTTTTTAAAAAGTTACTATTTAACAAGTCCCGTCCTATGTGTCAAGCATTGTGCTAAGAATCTTATTTCAAACTCCCATAACCGTAGGGGGGTAAAGCCAGTTGTAATCTTCATTTCATAGTTTTAAAACCAAAAGGGGTTGAAGCTTCTCACTCCTCCTCTTCTTGGAAGAGGAGAGAAGAGACTCAGCCCAGAACCAGGGCCCAGTTCGGCCAGCTCCAGCCTGCAGCCGGGCTCCGCGATGCTCACAGATCAAGCAGCAGCCGTTCTAAAGCTAAGAAGCCAGGAGTTGTGTCCTACCCAGAGCGCCACCACCTGAGTTACTTCTTCATGGAACCCTCAGTGTATCATTTGAGACATCAGATCAGTGGTGTACTTGAAAAGCAGGTGGCCCTAACTCCAGGGCCAGTTCCTACCTAGTAGCTAAAAGGGTGGCAGGTGAGAAGCAGAAGCCCCGGCTCCACGGCTCCCCAACAGTCAGAGTCTGGGAAGTCCTGTGCACACGTACCGCAGTCAGCCTCCCCTCCAAAGGCCGGCGGGCAGAGGCAGTGGTACCTGTCCAGTCCTTCTGGAACACACGTGCCTCCATTCTGGCAGGGCTGCGAGTCACAGGGGCCTATCAGAGAGATGCCTGTTAACAGCCTGGCACATCAGCCCAGAGATGTGAAGGGGTTTGGCTACCCTGCCCCACGAGGGCCCACCCCTTCCTTTCCCCAGATGCACTAGGAAATTAGTCTCAACACCTGTAGCAAAGAGGAAAAGGAAAGCAAATGAGGTACGTAAGGCGGGGTTAGGGTGTAGGTGGTAACAGACACTCAATGGTGGGCTCAGTAAGGCCCTGTGTGAATTATAGGCTCACTTGGGGATCTGCCAATGGGATCTGGCTCCTGGCTCTGATACTGGGAACACGTGTTATGGACTGAATTTCTATCCCCCCACCTCCAAATTTATATGTAGGAGTCCAAACCCCCAATACCTTAAAAATGTTAATCTATTACTTGGTGGTCACATGATTGTAATTAAAGTATACACTTCTGGAAGGTAGGAATTATCGAGGGTAACTCTGGGCTCCTAGGCCAGCAGTTCTGTCAGTTGGAGTTTCATGCAAACAACTGAGGGCTCAATAATAGCACCAACAGTGGCCTTTAACTGAGCAGCTATTATGGGCCAGGTATTGTGCTAAGCGCTACACATGTATGATCTCACTTCACTGATACAACTGGATGAAGCAGGTACTGTGAACCGCCATGTCACAGATGAGGAAGCTGAAACTTGACGAACAGAAGTCACGTGCTGAAGGTCAGCTACTTGGAAAGTGGCAGAGCTGGGACTCAAACTCAGGTCACTCTGGTTGCAAAACCATAAGTCCTTGAGCTTTAATTTCTGAGCAGAAACAACCCCACTTTCAGTTCCTCCCATGTGTCAGAGACCAGCCAAGTTGTAACTTTAAAATAAGATGCCCGAAGGATCACCTAACCCCAGGCAGGAAGCACCATCCTGCCTGCACACAAAGCCTCTGGCTCTGCTTTCGAGGGACGGACTCCCGACCTCATCAGGAGTAGCATATCCACACAAGCACTGATGCCAAGACACTTCAGTGTGATTTCTGTGCTCCTGGGTCAGTGAGATGCACTAGACCCCGGGGTGAGGAGCAGTGAGGGCCCGTTGGGAAGCCAGGCTGCATGATCTTAATGGTGTTGAAAAGTCCTCCTGTTTGCTTGGGACTTTGTAGCTGATGAAGCACTTTGGTGGACATCACCTACTGAATCTTCCCTAGGATCCCTTGTATGGTACCCCCATCATCCAGAGCAGGGAAATGGGGAGTCCAGACATGGGGCAAACGTTACCCCATTTTACAGAGGAGGAAAGTGAGGCTCAGGTATCTCACCCTGAGTTTGGTGCTAGATGTGAGGCTTTCTGTCTGCACAGCTGGGGCTCAGTGCACGCCCTGCTCTGCCTCTTGTCAATGCAAGGGGCCCTGGTTAAGGAAGTAATTCCAAAGCCTTCACTCCCTTTCTCAGTGAAAATATACCACTGAGCAAGGGAGGCATGAGTATGGCATGAGCATGTTTCTCTGCCTCTGAAATGCCTGTCCCTCTGCCCTGGAGCTTGGTCCAACCCCACCCGCTGCCCCAGGAGTATACATGCCCCTTTGGGAGCCAGCCTAGTCCCAGGGCCAGAAAGAAGAGGAGAATCCAAGAGGCAGACTGTACCTGGGCGGGTGGTCCTGTAGCAGGTGGCAGGGTGGGTTAAGAACACTCTCTTCCAGCTACAACCCAAGGAAACAAATGGTAGAGATCAAAGGTTTAACAGGAGAGGGTATTTAAAACACTAAAAGCTGACACAAGATGCCAATGCAGAAGCAAGTCAAGAAAGACTTGGTTCTTTTTTTCTTCCTGATTCTACCCAACTTTTGTCTGCACATAGAGTAGGAAATGTTTCAAACTACTCAATTAAAAAAAAAAAAGATAATGGAAGCTGGCTATCATGTCAGAAATTAGAGATATCTGTGTTCAATACTCTGAACTACAGCAACAGCTTTCTATTATGAGTTACTTTCTGGGGCCAGCACAATGAGTGGGGGGTGGGAAATACTGGGATTAGGCAACTGGATTCTGGTTATGTGACCCCAGGCAAGTTACTTTCCTTCTCTGGTCTTCCATTCCCTCTTCTATATAGCAATTCTGTAGTTTTCAACTGTGTTCCTCAGAGCCTCAGTGGAGAGGGAAGGGGACTGTCCAGGGCTCCCCCAGTGCCCCAGCCCCACCTCCCCACCCCAAATGTGCTTTTCCTGGTCTGCATAACAAGTGTCCATACGAGGCTCCGAAGCTCAGGAGGATTTGCAAACCACTGGCTGGTCTCAATGACCTCTGAGGTCGGTTTGAGTGACAACCTTCTGTGACAACACAAGGGCCACCATTCCTGTGCTGGCTTCCATGCTCCAGCCGTCCCCATTGTTACTTCAAGTCCTCAGCTACTTGAAGAGACAGCAGTCTCCTCTTCCAGATGGGGAAATGGGTTCAAGGCTGAATTAACTTGCCCAAAGTCACACGGTTACCAGAACACAGCAGAGCTGGGATCCGAACTCCACCTCCCACTCCAAAGCCCATGCATCCTGCCCTCTGGGCCTCGCCCGCTGGCTCTCCTGAGTCTGTGGGGCAATGGGCCGACCACAGAGGAGGGGGTCCTTGTCCCTGGGGCAGAAAGCCCTCCTCTTGGCTGGCAGCAGCTCCACAGATGGCCTCATCTAAGGAGATTCTCCTGGGGCCATCGTGACAAAGTTCTCTAAAACTTGCCAAAGAGCATTTCTCCCGGTGAGATCCCACCCAGGGCTGCTCACCTCGGGGGCAGGCTAATTGGGCTCACCTCTAGGGCAGGGGCTTTCCTAAGGCAAAACATCCACTTGGGATAAAAGCCAAGTCAGACATTCACAGAAAGACAGACAAGATGAAAAGGCAGAGGGCTATGTACCAGATGAAGAAACAAGATAAAACCCCAGAAAAACAACTAAATTAAGTGGAGATAGGCAACCTTCCAGAAAAAGAATTCAGAATAATGATAGTGAAGATGATCCAGGACCTCGGAAAAAGAATGGAGGCAAAGATCGAGACGATGCAAGAAATGTTTAACAAAGACCTAGAAGAATTAAAGAACAAACAAACAGAGATGAACAATACAATAACTGAAATGAAAACTACACTAGAAGGAATCAATAGCAGAAGAACTGAGGCAGAAGAACGGATAAGTGACCTGGAAGACAGAATGGTGGAATTCACTGCTGCGGAACAGACTAAAGAAAAAAGAATGAAAAGAAATGAAGACAGCCTAAGAGACCTCTGGGACAACATTAAACGCAACAATATTTGCATTATAGGGGTCCCAGAAGGAGAAGAGAAAGAGAAAGGACCCGAGAAAATATTTGAAGAGATTATAGTCGAAAACTTCCTTAACATGGGAAAGGAAATAGCCACCCAAGTCCACGAAGCGCAGCGAGTCCCATACAGGATAAACCCAAGGAGAAACACGCTGAGACACATAGTAATCAAATTGGCAAAAAATAAGACAAAGAAAAATTATTGAAAGCAGCAAGGGAAAAATGACAAATAACATACATGGGAACTCCCATAAGGTTAACAGCTGATTTCTCAGCAGAAACTCTACAAGCCAGAAGGGAGTGGCATGATATACTTAAAGTGATGAAAGGGAAGATCCTACAACCAAGATTACTCTACCCAGCAAGGATCTCATTCAGATTTGATAGAGAAATCAAAAGCTTTACAGACAAGCAAAGGCTAAGAGAATTCAGCACCACCAAACCAGCTCTACAACAAATGCTAAAGGAACTTCTCTAAGTGGGAAACACAAGAGAAGAAAAGGACCTACAAAAACAAACCCAAAACAATTAAGAAAATGGTCATAGGAACATACATATTGATAATTACCTTAAACGTGAATGGATTAAATGCTCCAACCAAAAAAACACAGGCTTGCTGAATGGATACAAAAACAAGACCCATATATATGCTGTCTACAAGAGACCCACTTCAGACCTAGGGACACATACAGACTGAAAGTGAGGGTATGGAAAAAGATATTCCATGCAAAGGGAAATCAGAAGAAAGCTGGAGTAGCAATAATCATATCAGATAAAATAGACTTTAAAATAAAGAATGTTACAAGAGACAAGGAAGGACACTACATAATGATCAAGGGATCAATCCAAGAAGAAGATATAACAATTATAAATATATATGCACCCAACACAGGAGCACCTCAATACATAAGGCAACTGCTAACAGCTATAAAAGAGGAAATCGACAGTAACACAATAATAGTGGGGGACTTTAACACCTCACTTACACCAATGGACAGATCATCCAAAATGAAAATAAATAAGGAAACAGAAGCTTTAAATGACACAATAGACCAGATAGATTTGATATTTATAGGACATTCCATCCAAAAACAGCAGATTACACTTTCTTCTCAAGTGTGCACGGAACATTCTCCAGGATAGATCACATCTTGGGTCACAAATCAAGCCTCAGTAAATTTAAGAAAATTGAAATCATATCAAGCATCTTTTCTGACCACAACGCATGAGATTAGAAATGAATTACAAGGGGGCTTCCCTGGTGGCGCAGTGGTTGAGAATCTGCCTGCCAATGCAGGGGACACGGGCTCAAGCCCTGGTCTGGGAAGGTCCCACATGCCGCGGAGCAACTGGGCCCGTGAGCCACAATTACAGAGCCTGTGCATCTGGAGCCTGTGCTCCGCAACAAGAGAGACCGCGATAGTGAAAGGCCTGCGCACCGCAATGAAGAGTGGCCCCCGCTTGTCACAACTAGAGAAAGCCCTCGCACAGAAACGAAGACCCAACACAGCCATAAATAAATTAATTAATTAATAAAAAGAAATGAATTACAGGGAAAAAAACCGTAAAAAACACAAACACGTGGAGGCTAAACAATACGTTACTAAATAACCAAGAGATCACTGAAGAAATCAAAGATGAAATAAAAAAGTACCTAGAGATAAATGACAATGAAAACACAATGATCCAAAACCTATGGGATGCAGCAAAAGTAGTTCTAAGAGGGAAATTTATAGCTATACAAGCCTACCTCAAGAAACAAGAAAAATCTCAAGTAAACAATCTAACCTTACACCTAAAGGAACTAGAGAAAGAAGAACAAACAAAACCCAAAGTTAGCAGAAGGAAAGAAATCATAAAGATCAGAGCAGAAATAAATGAAATAGAAACAGAGAAAACAATAGCAAAGATCAAAAAAACTAAAAGCTGGTTCTTTGAGAAGATAAACAAAATTGATAAACCATTAGCCAGACTCATCAAGATAAAGAGGGAGAGGACTCAAATCAATAAAATCAGAAATGAAAAAGGAGAAGTTACAACAGACACCGCAGAAATACAAAGCATCCTAAGAGACTACTACATGCAACTCTATGCCAATAAAATGGACAACCTGGAAGAAATGGACAAATTCTTAGAAAAGTATAACCCTCCAAGACTGAACCAGGAAGAAATAGAAAATACAACAGACCAACCAATCACAAGTAATGAAATTGAAACTGTGATTAAAAATCTTCCAACAAACAAAAGTCCAGGACCAGATGGCTTCACAGGTGAATTCTATCAAACATTTAGAGAAGAGCTAACACCCATCCTTCTCAAACTCTTCCCAAAAATTGCAGAGGAAGGAACACTCCCAAACTCATTCTATGAGGCCACCATCACCCTGATACCAAAATCAGACAAAGATACTACAAAAAAAGAAAATTACAGACCAATATCACTGATGAATATAGATGCAAAAATCCTCAACAAAATACTAGCAAACAGAATCCAACAACACATTAAAAGGATCATACACCATGAGCAAGTGGGATTTATCCCAGGGATGCAAGGATTCTTCAATATATGCAAATCAATCAATGTGATACACCATATTAACAAATTGAAGAATAAAAACCATGTGATCATCTCAACAGATGCAGGAAAAGCTTTTGACAAAATTCAACACCCATTTATGATAAAAACTCTCCAGAAAGTGGGCATAGAGGGAACCTACCTCAACATAATAAAGGCCATATATGACAAACCCACAGCAAACATCATTCTCAATGGTGAAAAACTGAAACCATTTCCTCGAAGATCAGGAACGAGACAAGGGTGTCCACTCTCACCACTATTATTCAACATAGTTTTGGAAGTCCTAGCCACGGCAATCAAAGAAGAAAAAGAAATAAAAGGAATACAAATTGGAAAAGAAGAAGTAAAACTGTCACTGTTTGCAGATGACACATTACTATACATAGAGAATCCTAAAGATGCCACCAGAAAACTACTAGAGCTAATCAATGAATTTGGTAAAGTTGCAGGATACAAAATTAATGCACAGAAATCTCTTGCATTCCTATACACTAATGATGAAAAATCTGAAAGAGAAATTATGGAAACACTCCCATTTACCATTGCAACAAAAAGAATAAAATATCTAGGAATAAACCTACCTAGGGAGACAAAAGACCTGTATGCAGAAAACTATAAGACACTGATGAAAGAAATTAAAGATGATACCAACAGATGGAGAGATATACCATGTTCTTGGATTGGAAGAAGCAATATTGTGAAAATGACTATACTACCCAAAGCAATCTACAGATTCAATGCAATCCCTATCAAGTTACCAATGGCATTTTTTACGGAACTAGAACAAATCACCTTAACATCTGTATGGAGACACAAAAGACCCCAAATAGCCAAAGCAGTCTTGAGGGAAAAAAATGGAGCTGGAGGAATCAGACTCCCTGACTTCAGACTATACTACAAAGCTACAGTAATCAAGACAATATGGTACTGGCACAAAAACAGAAATACAGATCAATGGAACAGGATAGAAAGCCCAGAGATAAACCCACGCACCTATGGTCAACTAATCTATGACAAAGGAGGCAAAGATATACAATGGAGAAAAGACAGTGTCTTCAATAAGTGGTGCTGGGAAAACTGGACAGCTACATGTAAAAGAATGAAATTAGAACACTCCCTAACACCATACACAAAAATAAACTCAAAATGGATTAGAGACCTAAATGTAAGACTGGACACTATAAAACTCTTAGAGGAAAACATAGGAAGAACACTCCTTGACATAAATCACAGCAAGATCTTTTTTGATCCACCTCCTAGAGTAATGGAAATAAAAACAAAAATAAACAAATAGGACCTAATGAAACTTCAAAGCTTTTGCACAGGAAAGGAAACCATAAACAAGACAAAAAGACAACCCTCAGAATGGGAGAAAATATTTGCAAACGAATCAACGGACAAAGGATTAATCTCCAAAATATATAAACAGCTCATGCAGCTCAATATTAAAGAAACAAACAACCCAATCCAAAAATGGGCAGAAGACCTAAATAGACATTTCTCCAAAGAAGACATACAGATGGCCAAGAAGCATATGAAAAGCTGCTCAACATCACTAATTATTAGAGAAATGCAAATCAAAACTACAATGAGGTATCACCTCACACCAGTTAGAATGGGCATCATCAGAAAATCTACAAACAACAAATGCTGGAGAGGGTGTGGAGAAAAGGGAACCCTCTTGCACTGTTGGTGGGAATGTAAATTGATATAGCCACTATGGAGAACAGCATGGAGGTTCCTTAAAAAACTAAAAATAGAATTACCATATGACCCAGCAATCCCATTACTGGGCATATACCCTGAGAAAACCATAATTCAAAAAGACACATGCACCCCAATGTTCACTGCAGCACTATTTACAATAGCCAGGTCATGGAAGCAACCTAAATGCCCATCGACAGACGAATGGATAAAGAAGTTGTGGTACATATATACAATGGAATATTACTCAGCCATAAAAAGGAACGAAATTGAGTCATTTGTTGAGACGTGGATGGACCTAGAGACTGTCATACAGAGTGAAGTACGTCAGAAAGAGGAAAACAAATATCGTATATTAATGCATGTATGTGGAACCTAGAAAAATGGTACAGATGAACCGGTTTGCAGGGCAGAAGTTGAGACACAGACGTAGAGAACAAACGTATGGACACCAAGGGGGGAAAACCGCGGTGGGGTGGGGATGATGGTGTGCTGAATTGGGCGATTGGGATTGACATGTATACACTGATGTGTATAAAATTGATGACTAATAACCTGCAGTATAAAAAAACAAACAAGCAAAAAACCAACTAATACTAAACTTTCTTTGGGTTATTTGTATGGAAATATGTTAATATAAATGTTTCAGACATTACATGAAATTTCTAAAAATCTTATATGTTCTGGTATAATGTTATGTCATAATTCTAGTTATTACTTTAAAATGTATATCTCAGAAATAACTAAATTTCCTTGTCAATTGCATTATTATGAACTTTCATCAAATCTTTAACTGTGGTCATTTTTAAGTCTTTTGTCATTTACAGACAGGTCTGGGTGTACTCTGATGCTTTTGCACACATGTTCCTATAAAAGGGTTTCATCTTCAAGGAATTCATGGAAAAGACTCTGACAAGTACAGGTTTCTGGTAACTGACTATACTGCTGAACTGAATGAATAAGCATTTTCAGAACTCTAACGGAAAACTGATGAATTCATAAAAGTGCTAACAAAAGAGCAAGATGAAAAAAAAAATTAATTACATGGGACTGAGTGAACTGATGAGGATTATTATAATTTTTGTGATTTTCTGTTTGACTTAAAAAAAAAAAAAACCCCACAAGGACTCAAAGGCAAAAAACATACAAATCAATTTTCACTGCAAAGTAAAGGACCTGTTACAGTGGAGGATTACTGGACTGAATGTCAATATTATGACATAGTATGAGTGTGTTTCATGTTTGGTAATTGCAATCATTGTTGCTTTTGTTGCGGTCATCCATTTACAATGCTTGGTGTCAGTTTATTTATCTCTTGTAAAAATAAAATACAGTGTGTGTGTGTGGAAAAAAAAAAAAAGCCAAGTCAACTACGAACTCAAGGGGTTGCTGAAATCAAAACTGTGCCAAGCTGCCAGCTCATTAAAGAGAACTCTTCTCCCCCTCCATGTCTACTCCTCGTGACCTCATAAAACCACACGTCCTAGCCCAGAAAGCTCCACAGGCCCTGCCCTCCCTACCCAGGCCTACAGGAGCCAGCGTTGTTGAGCAGACACTATCCACAGGGCTTCGCCTGGGCCTGTACTCAGCTAGTCCCCCACCTCCTTCAGCCAGGTCCCTGCCCACTCTAATTAAAACTGCAACCCTACCCTCTACTTACCCCACCCTGTCCCACCCCACATCCTTTCCCCTATTGCACTTACCACCACCTAATAGTTCATTTAGGTATTCACTTTGTTCATTGCTGCCTCTTGCTATGAGAGCAGATTTGTTTCCGAGACGCTCAGGCTGATTCCCCAGGACCTGGGGCAGTGCTGGGAACTTCGGAGAGCCTCCGTGAGCATTTCTTGAATGAGGGGATTGATGAAAAGCCTACTATATGCATTATTCTAGGAGCCTGCAATGTCACTGCATTCTACGAATTAACTCGCTGCGTGCTCCTGACAATCCTCTGGGGGCAGGTCCTGTTATCACCCCCTTGCCGAATGTGGAAACAGACAGCGGGAGGTTCCCAGCTCACTAGTGGTGATGCCCCCAGAGTCTGAGCACATAGCCATGAAGTGTACTCTACCCACCAGCCTCTCCCAGGGCTCCCGGCTCTGGATGCCTCTGCCCACTGCTACCCGGTTCCCACATCTTTCGAGACTGCTCAAGCAACCCCTCCTCCATGACGTGTGGGGAGGACAGGCCCCATCCCAGCACTTGGGAGGCTCTCTCTGGACCACAAGCTTCTTGGGGCCGCGACTGTGCCTGCCTCCTCGCTGGACCCTGCCTGGCTCAGAGTGAGGACTTAAACATGTTCACCAGGGAATGAAGAACTACCTCCTTTCACTCGGAAGTGCAGGTTCAGAAGAGAGCCTCTAGTGGCCTCTGACACGGCACGAGGCCCCACTTCCTCTGATCCACGTGGGGGGCACCGCCCTTCCCTGCCGAGATGGCGTTTGGACACTGCAGCGACCCAACACGGCCCTCACGGCTTCTCAGCCGCTCCATCTCACTGCTGTGCGCGCGCTCTGATCTCATCGCTGAGGCCAGGCCAAGGGGCCAAGGCGCAGCTGGTTCAAACGCTACCCTGGCCCTCCAGAAAGGACTAGAGGGCGAGATCATGAGCTGCTGACCAGGTGCCATACTGGAGGTGGTCCGGATAAAGGGGGACGATCTGGGGGTCTGCGGGGCAGTGGCTGAGAGACGGGCGGCGGGTGCTCTTGAATGCCTGAGCTCCGGTCCTGAAGAATCCAGCATTCTCCACGGCCTCCACAACCGGAATTCATCTAAGCATCTTAAGCCTCTTGCCTTGCTCAGCCCCCATACATATGGAAACTGGTGATCAGAGGGACCAAATTAGCAGCCCACTATTCCAAGCCCAGACCACTGCCCTGTCAGACCAGCTTTTGACTGATTTACCAGCCTTCAGAATGGCTGTGACTCAGGCCCTGGGCTCCTGGGCAGTGTGTCTAAAAGACTCTGACACTGAGTAGCTGTGCCTCTGCCTGGGTCCCCGGAGCTCTGTCCCTGCCTCCCTGCCAGGTCTCCTCCGATCCCTGTCACACACTCCACAGCCAAGGCCGTTGGCTGCAGCCCATGAGCCGTTCTCCCTGCAGCCCATGAGCACTCGGCCCTCCCCGCCCAGGCCCTGCCCGCAGGCTCTGACCCCACACCTTGTGGACAAACCTGGAAAAGGGACAGAGCACAGCCAGCACGGCCTTGGTCCCCCGAGATCCCCTCCAGCACGGGGCCAGGCCGGCAAGCTGCCTGACCATCTCCAGCGTCCTGCGCTCACAGGGCTGAAGCTGGACCTTGCAGTCTGTCTGTGTCCACCGTGCATACCCGAGGCAGGGAAGACAGGGTTACACCTCCTTCCTCCGCCCGTGGGCCCACCACCCTCAGCCTGGCTCTTTCCCGGCAGAGTACACGGGGGAGGCGCAGCCGGTCTCCGAGCACCTCCTCTGCACAAGCCCCGCCCCACACCACTCTTCCATCCTATGCACACGTGCACCTTTTTTACAACGTACTTCAGTCTAGCTCCTGGATGGAGGCCGACGAAGATGACAGGGAATACGGGGATCTCACCCCCAGATGAGGCCTCCCTGTGCCGACAGCAGGGGAGGGGACCCCACCGGATCTGAGCCTCTCTACCCCGTGCGACAAGTTCGGAATTCCCAGCCTGGAACCCCACAGGGCCTGACACAGGGCGGTAGAACAGAGCAGAGTGCCCCAGGGCCGAGGCTGCTGGGCTCCATTCCTCTCCCCTCCCTCTCAGGGGGACCTCCCGAGTCCTGACCTCCGGCCTTGGGGAACCCTCCTCACCCCCAGCCCGCTTCCATACAGGCGAGGCCACTCCTTTCCACACGGAAAGGCCTTACTCACCCGGAGAGGCAATGGTGCATGTGGCAGAGCCGCTGAGGGTGCTGGAGAGGCCGTGGGCGGCGTCCCCCACCTGCTCGGCCATCAGCACGTGCTGCCCCCTTGGCTCGCTGGCCAGCGTGCACGGCTCCGCCCACCTGTGTCCCGAGCCCCCGGCCGAGAAGTTACAACGGCTCATCGCCCCGCACTCACCCCCCTCCTATCCACCCGTCTCCTAGACGCTGGGCTCCTTGTGGACAGCCCCACCACCCACTGACGCAGGAGCCACAGAGCTGCAACCTCATCCACCTAGGACACAGGTAAGGTCTAGAAGTGAAGCACAGAAGGACCTCGAGGATGCTCAGCCATGGGTCATAACGTGCACACGCTGCAGTCCACGAACTTCCTCAGAGGAGAGCCTCACACTCAGACCGTCGGCTCTTATTTGAGACAGGGTCCTAACAGATTTAGTCGTCTGGTTTTGCAACCCATAGCTGATGAGAAAAATTTAACCAGAGGGCTTCCCTGGGGGCACAGTGGTTAAGAATCCGCCTGCCAATGCAGGGGACACGGGTTTGAGCCCTGGTCCGGGAGGATCCCACATGCCGCAGAGCAACTAAGCCCGTGCGCCACAACTACTGAGCCCAAGTGCCACAACTACTGAAGCCTGCGCGCCTAGAGCCCGTGCTCTGCAACCAGAGAAGCCACCGCAATGAGAAGCCCGCGCAACACAACGAAGAGTAGCCCCTGCTCACTGCAACTAGAGAAAAGCCCGCACGCGGCAACGAAGACCCAACACAGCCAAAAATTAAAAAAAAAAATTTAACTAGAAAGGAAATGAAGGAAAGTGGTTCTAGGTGACAGCAGGAGAAGAACAAACAGGGACAGCTAGTAATAGAAAAAAAAAATCCTGAAGAATTATAAACAGTGGCAATAAGAACTCAAAGGCCAGCAACATGAGGCCGTGTAGAGGCAGGAGCTGGCATAGTTCGACAACCAGAGGGCACTGTTAGTGTCCAGAACAGAAATGATGTGGGGGATGATGACGGTAGGGCATGAAGAAAGTGTTAAATGATGCTGAGAAACCTGTTTTTAAGAAGACAAGGCAGTCAGTGACACATTTAGAATCCTGCCTATCAAAAATTCATCAAAATAGACCACGGCTTGGCAATACAGCAAAACCTTCATGTATCTCTAAACCTCCTCATGTCAAGCTCCGCATTCTCCTCTGAAGCCACAGAAACCAGACACTTTGCCCAGCACCTAGGACAGCGCCTGGCACACAGAGGGGCTTCTCAGTTCCGGACTCACATTAGCATTGAGTGGGCAGCTCTGCCGGGCCGCACCCTTCACTCTCCCGGGCCGCACCCTTCGCTCTCCCGGCCCCCAAACAGACCTTCTTAAAAGCTCCCTGGGTAATTCAGATGCTCAGCCAGAGTTGAGAACCATCAGAGAAGGGGCTCAATATACACTAAAAGGGGGAAAGAGTTTGAACAGGCAACAGTCTTTAATCTCACACTGCAGTGGTTCTCAGACTTTGGTGGCATCAGAATCACTGAGGGGCCAGAAAAACCACAGATTGAGGCTCCTTGCCCCAGAGTTTTGGATTCAGTGCAGCGGGGCCTGAGTGTGTGCATTTCTAGCAAGCTCCCAGGTGATGCTGACACTGCTGGTCCAAGGAACACACCTGGAGAACCACTGGTCAACAGTGAGCTGGCCTCTTACTAGGAGTGGAGAGGGGTCAGGCAGGTCTGGAAGTCCAACAGGCTTTCTCAGCGGCTTCCTGTGTCTGCAGCTCAGGCCTTCATATCTGAGCCGTGCCCCCTCTTCTGAGCAATGGCTTCTTGATTTCCCTACACTAGGGATGCTCAAAGTATGGTCTGTGGGCCAGTGAAGAGCCCCAAACTGTTTCACCCTGATTCAGAATCCGATAAGTATAGACACCAAGCATTTAGAAACTAATCGTACAGCAACTTGACAGAGTCATTTTATGTCTGTTGGGTCAAATAATAAATATCTGAGTTTCTATTTTGTTTTTATTTCATCTTTCTAGTAACTCATTTTTATTGTATTTTTTTAAAAAAGTATCAGTTCATGATGGATTAGAAAAAAAACCAAACTGGACCTTCACCACAGATAGTTTCAGAAGCGCTACTCCAGCCAGCAGCCGGAGAAGAAAGCCCCAGAATGGGCCAGTATTTCCACCCATGGGAGATTCTATCCTCAGTGACAAACCTTTGGGCAAATACTACGTGCAAGGGCTTCCCTGGTGGTGCAGTGGTTGAGAATCTGCCTGCCAATGCAGGGGACACGGGTTTGAGCCCTGGTCTGGGAAGATCCCACATGCCGCGGAGCAACTAGGCCCGTGAGCCACAACTACTGAGCCTGCGCGTCTGGAGCCTGTGCTCCACAACAAGAGAGGCCGCGACAGTGAGAGGCCCACACACTGCGATGAAGAGTGGCCCCCACTCGCCGCAACTAGAGAAAGCCCTCGCACAGAAACGAAGACCCAACACAGCCAAAAATAAATAAATAAATAAAATAAAAATAATTATTAAAAAAAAAATACTACGTGCAAGGCACTCTATTCGGCCCTATGCGGGGATGAGGGTGGGCAGGGAGCCATGAAGTAACGCCCACTCTCCTCTCTCAAGGGGTTTATATTCCATATATCTGAGGACACAGAAAGAGCCAGCCATAAGGCAGCTTGTGTTTAATACCAACTTATTGGCAATGATGACAACAATGATGGTGGTGGTAGCTGTCATCATTGTCACCAGGACACAGCACAATCGGGGCAGCCCCATGGCACCTGCAACCTCTATCTTCTATCTTCTTCCTCTTTCTGCACTTGCTGGTCCACTCGGCACTCAGCTCCAGGTGGTCTTATTTAGGCTTTAAATACCATCCTCAGTTTCAATCTCGATGCCTGTCCTTTCTCCTATGCTCCAGACTCTCATACCCAACTCTCTACTCAGCTTCTCTACTTAGATGGCTAATACGCATCTCAAACTTGACTTGTCTGAAACAGAATTCAATTCCCTTTGTTCCTTTCCCAGTCTTTCTCATTTCAGTAAATAGCACCACCATTCACACTGGAGCTCAGGCCAAAATCTTTGATTGTTCTCTCACACACCCACGTCCAATACACCAGTCACTCCATTGCTCTGCCTTCCAAACACATCCTAAATCCAACCACGCCTCAGCGGGGTCACAGCTGCTTCCCTACTGCAAACCATCATTATCTTGCATGTGAGCTGCTCCAAAGGCCTCCTAACTAGATTCCCCACTGCCCCTATTATTGCTTTGCCCTCTGCCTCACCCACCAGTCTATTCTCTACCTTGCAGTCAGTGTGATTTTCTAAAAATGTAAGCCAATTCATGTAATTTTCCTGCTCAAACCCCCCACCCCAAAGACTTCCCAGACTACTCATTACAAACTTTAGTCTCTACAATAACCCACAAAAGCTCTAGACCTAACTCCTGCCCACCTCTTCTACCTTATTTCTTATAATTCACCCCTTGCTTGCTGGGCTCCAGCCACTCCTGGCTGTCTCACTGTTTCTACCACACACCGAGCTAGCTACTGCCTCAGGGCCTTTGCACTTTCCATCTGCCTGCCTTGCCTGCTCTTTTCCCTGTTATTTGGAAGGCTTGTTCCTCACTCAAGTTTCTGCTCAAAAACCAACTCTTCAAAGGAGCCTTGCCAGACCCCCTATCTAAAATAGCTGTCCTCTCTATTCCCATCACTCTGTAACCTCTTCCTTACTTTATTTTTCTCCTTTGAATTTTATTTCCACCTGAAACTGTTACTTATTTATTCACTCACTTTTTTTTTTTTTTTTTTTTTTTAATCTAGTTCCTTTCCTAGAACAGAAGCTCCATCAGGGCAGGGACTTTGTATTGTTGTCTGTGCATCCTGAGAACCTAGAATAGTGTCTGGCACGAGGAAGACAACCTATATTTATTGATTGAGAGAATAAATAATGTACAGTTGGTCCTCTATATCTGTGGGTTCCACATCCATGGATATGGGTGGCCAACTAAGGGACTTAAGCATCCATGGGTTTTGGTATCCACAGGGGTCCTAGAACCAACCCCCTGCAGATACCAAGGAACAACTATACTAAAATTAATAAAGAGATTTCTATGTATAGGCACAGTGCCCAGACCAGAGTCATTTCACTTGATACCCACAAATGACAACAGCCCCATTGAGGTCGCCTCCATTTTCAGGGTTGAGAGCATTGAGGAACTGTGCCCCCCCTCTCCTCTAGGAAGGCATATTCCTGCATCTGGCTCCTGACTCCTGTTTACCCCGAGGGACCCCTGACCCACGCTGTGCAGTTGGATGAGTCCATGAATTTCCATTTCTGCCCAGATAAATTGGAGTCAAGTTTCTGACACTTGAAATCAAGTGTTCAGACTAAATTAAAGATGATGCAAACTCTCAGACTTCCAAAGACCTGGCGGTCCCCTTATGCCAGCAACAATACAGCAAAGTGAAGAAAAAACGGATCCAGGAAGGATCAGGATGGTTTTCCCAGCTCCCCTCTCTTCCCATGGCTGTGACGTCCCCAGGCTGACCCAGAGGGCTGACCCCGCGTGACCAAATCTCTTACCCTGGGAAGCAGACCCCCACAGCAAACACAGTGACGCCCCTTTGCTTCAGCTGCTTGGCTGGCAGGGCCACATGCCCTTGGGACCTCCCGTCGGTGACAATGATGAGGACCTGGGGCACAGAGGCATTTCTGCCCCCAGGGAATCCTTTACGCAGAACGTATTTCAGAGCAAGGCCCGTCTCTGTACGTCCTCCTCTGAGCTCACCCAGAAGGAAAAAAACAAAGAAGAAAGAGTCAGCGGTCCAGAGGTGAAGTTGGAATGAGAGCCTGAAACGATGGCCACCTTCTTCCAGCAGAGGCTCAAAGGGACAATTCCAGCATGAGATACGCACTCTCTCACCATCTAAACCACAAGAATGATGAAGAGAAATGAACTTTTCCCCTGGACTTAACACTCCCCCTACACATCTCTGTTGTGTTATGTAACAATGACATTCTTTGTGTATGTGTTTGCTGTCTCTCCCCATGGTGTCTCCGGGGCACAATTCTCCTCATTTGTCTAACACCCACCTCCCATCTCCCCCTCCCCATACCATTCCCTTCTTGTTACAGCTCAACATCTCCTTGGGGTGAGAAAGCAGATAAATGATCTTCATAAGAATTTATGAGCGTGAAGGACGGGGCTTTGATGCAAGGGTCTGATGAGGCCTCTCATCAGAGGCTTTGATGCAAGGGTCCACGATCACGCCTCTCTGTCCCACTTCCAAGTTCAGGGTTGGGCGCTGGAAAGGCTGAACCGTTTGACTACTTTCAGATCAGGGCAGGTTACGGTGGTCCCATCTCATCAGGATGCTAAGATTCTCTAATCCTCACAGCCTAGTTATAGGGACTGTCGACTGAGCTTGGAATCCCAGCGCAGAATCCCTACTAAAGCTCGCCATAGGAGGCTCGTGCAAACGTCCTCAGACGGGGGACTGCCAGCTCTGACTGTCAACTGGGCAGAAAATAATGACTCACTACAATAGATTTTGGGCAAAACCTTTCAGTGGATGGTAATAGATGAGGAATCCCCTGCTCAGAGACCAGTAATACTAACTTAATATTTACTGTGCACTTACCACATGCCAGGCACCACTGTGCTAAGTGTGTGTGTGTGTGTGTGTGTGTGTGTGTGTGTGTGTGTGTGTGTGTGTGTAAAGGTGCTTGGCTCATATAATTCTCACCACAGCTCTGAGACAGGGGAGTTCAGAGAAGAGAAGGGCCTTAGCTAAGGCGACACAGCTCATGGGTGGTGGAGGTAGGACTTGAACCCTCCACTTCCAGAGCCCAAGTTCTTAACCATCAGGCTACACAGCCTGCCTCTCCCCAGCTAGTGGAGGTCAGAACTGCAGCTGAAACCCAGTCCAGCTAATTCCAAAGCCAATGGTCATTCCTCTGCAGACTTGGGCCTAATGGGCATGGAAAATGGGCACCCATTCATTAATGTACTATCTAAGCAGAGACCACGCGGCCGGCAAAGCTTTAAAATATTTACTCTATGGCTCTTTGCTGAAAAGGTTTGCTGACCCCTACTCTATACTGTTCTAAATGGTTTCAAAACACTTTTCACCAAAAGCCAGGAGCTCCCTGTGCCTTCTCCCTGGCAGGGTTCCCCACAAGCCTCTGGCTGTGGCCCTGCATCCTTAGCTTCTCAGCCAGACTTTGCTTTCTCTCCTCAAAACACCCCCGGCACCCCTCGCCCATCTAATCATCACTTCTTTCCATATGGATTCAAAGCTTCTGGACCAGGAAAAAAAGCACTTGTTCTCCACAACTCTGTTCTTGTTTCTCATACAGGTCTACCCTCGGCCCCTCCAGAGTTAACCTTTGTTTTCCCTCTTCAATCCAGATTTTCTGAGTGGGTCTGGGCCCCCCTCTTCATAGCTACCAGCCTGTGGCTAGAGAGAAATTAAATTTCAAGGCCATGAGGGCCCAGACTACAACTCCACAGACCTCTGGGGCATCCACCTTCCACATCGCTTAGCACACAAATGCCCGTGCCGGCCACCCTCTCCACCTCTGCACCTGACCTGCTGGCTTCTGACCGACCGAGCACAGGTGAGATTCCTAACAGCATGTGAACCCCGGGAAATGAGAAGAAACCTGCTACCTCCACTTTTCTTATGCCATGGAGTGTTTCCCACAGAGTCTGTTCTGAGCTCAGCGTCTGGCTCCAGACAGGAAGGTCTGAGGCCAGAATCTAAGGTTTTTTCTAATTTCTCTCCAACGGGACTAAACTAGGTAGAAAGTGAAGGTTCACAGATGGACTGTTGTTTATGATAGAAACGCGTGGAAAAGTGAAGGTTCACAGATGGACTGCTGTTTATGATAGAAACACGTGGACCGATTAAGAACAAGGGCGCAGATACTAGTCCCGTGAGATACTGGCCAGCTAACCTTGGCAACGTTACTTGGCCTGAGACTCCTGTTAAACCTGCTAAAGTAGAAAAAGTAACAGTATTGTTTGAGGATTAAATGCTGTATCCAGTGCCTGCTAGTACCTAGTAAGCACTCCATCAGTGGTCATTATAATGAACTACCTAGCAGCCTCTTCTAAGAAGTTTACCTTTTGAGTTAGTCTCAAATTCTAGTCAGCGTGAAAGTCCCTTAGGAGATTTACTAATGTGGATTTTCAGATTCCATCCTCCCAGAGTCCAAACTGGTGGGTGTGTGACCAGGCCTGAGAATCTATCAATACATTTTAAACCCGCCTCCCCTTTCCCACCCCCAGTGATTCTGATGCAGGTAATGCATGGAACAGACTTTGAAAAATAATTCATAAGAACACTCACTGTAGGTACAGGGATGTTGATTACAGGAGTTTTTGTTGTTGTTGGTTTCAGCAATGGACAAAAATCCTGGAATCAAGCTAAATGTGTCCTTTTACGGGTCTGATTTACTACATTGTAAGAGCTCAATTCATTGATTACATAACCATTAAAAAGGATCAACATGAAAAATAATGCAGCTTTATGCAAAAATACACACCAAATAATATTAAGTAAAAAAAAAAAAAAAAAAAGGGCAAAGTGCTTTGTAATTTTAACTATACTAAAAACTATGTTTAAATGTTAATGCAGCTTGAAAGAGGCCAGAGCTGGCTATAAAAGGCTTTGTGCTAAAGAAAGGGGTGATTGCTATTTCTGCAGAGCTACTCAAACATGGTACAACTTTGATAAAGTTACAGATGGGGTCCAAAAAAAAAAAAAATTAAATCACAGAAAACTCAGAGTCATGTTATGTGAAATTAATCAGATAATGGAACAGACGTGCACAGCCCCCTGGCCAGAGTTCTAGGCATTCGGAAGCCAACTGCTGGCCGTGTTTTATCTGATTTTAGGTTATCATGGGGTACAACACTGGAAGGTTTGATTGTACTATTTTTTAAACTTATTACAAAGTAGCAATAAGGTGACTGTCACAGTGTCTTCTTAGCCATTTCAAAACATGCTTTTAGGGGACTGCATTGATCTAGAAAGGCAAGTGTTCTGGGTTTTGGAGAGAGCTGTGCTCATCAGTCGAGAATTTAAAACTCCACTGAAGAAAAAGGGTAAAGAGCCCTGGACAGGTCGTCACTCCCATTCGGCCAACATTCCCCTGTTCTGATTAGTAAGAGTGTCTTAACGTTCAGTGTCCTCAATGACCCTGCAACCGTGGCCAAAAAACCAGTAACTGCCTCCTTTTCTTGTTTGTTGTCTTACAGCCGTCCTGGGATACACAAGTGCTAACCATTCTCATCCCCAAAAGAGCGGACCTTGTTCAGACACGTAAAGAGGCATCTTTCTCCACCCCCCAGTGTCCTCATCTGGTGCATCCTCAATGCATCTCCGCATGTCATGGGTTATGAATAACAGCCCTTAGTTACGACTTTCAACACAGCTGACAAGAGGCTCAACTAATTACTTAGGGGGCGGGGGTGGAAGGGGGAGGTCAGGGAGAGGTGGGAAAGGACAGTTCCATGGGGCCTATTGGACGAGCAGTGCGACCCTGTGGTCCCGGCCAAGTCACCTGCTCCTTCTCAACCTCAGTATCCTCTTCCATAAAATAAGGGGTTGGAAGAGGTACTGGGTGATCTCTATAAAGTACCTTTTGGTACCAAGTCACTTAAATTGGCTTAGTTTTTCACTAGAGAGCAGGGCTGAGTCATTTGAGTCAAAGTCCCTCAAACGTTTTTGACTTTCAGTCCTAAATTTAAAACATTAGGTTACTTTTTCTTCTGCAAATGTTTGTGTGTATATAATGGGTACAAAAGTCTTTTTAACAATAAAATATTATATCAATAATGATATAATTCACATACCACAGAATTCACCATTTTAAAGTATAAATGTGGTTTTTAGTATAATTCAGAGTTGTACAACCATCACCACTACCTAAGTCCAAACGATTTTCATCACCCCAAAAAGAAGCTTTATAGCTATTAGCAGTCATATCCCGCCTCCCCACATCCCCTGGAAATGACTAATCTACTTTGTCTCCACAGATTTGCCTATTTTAGACTATTTCATATAAATGAAATCATACAATACGTGACCTTTTATGTCTGGCTTGTTTCACTTAGCATTTTAGCTAAGCATCTGGCCTCTTGGCCATTTTGATGTCCTCTTTGGAAAAATGTCTATTTAGTTCTTCTGCCCATTTTTTAACCAGATTGTTGGGTTTTTTGCTATTGCTTGTATGAGTTCTTTATATATTTTGGATAATAACACCTTATCTGATATATGGTTTGCAAAATTTTTCTCCAATTCTGTAGGCTGCCTTTTCATTTTGTTGTTTCTTTTGCTGTGCATAAGCTTTTGCGTTTTATGTAGTCCTATCTGTTCATTTTTGCCTTTATGAATAAATTACATTTTGTGTACCCATTCATCCACTGGATTTTTTGGCTATCATAAAAAATACTGCTGTGAACATCACTGTACATGTTTTTGTGCAGGCATATGTCTTTGATTCTCTTGGAGTGGAATTCCTAGGACACATGGTAACTCTATGTTTAACATCTTGAGGAACTGCTGAACTGTTTTCCAAAGTTGCTGCACCACTTTACAATCCTACCAGCAGCGTATGAGGGCTCCAATTTCTCCACACCTCTGGCAACACTTGTTATTGTCTGTCTTTCATTTTATCCCTCCTAGTGGGTGTGAAGTGGTATCTCATTATGGTTTTGATTTGCATTTCCTTAATGACTAATGATGTTGAGCATTTTTCATGTGCTTATTGGCCATCTATATATCTTCTCTAGAGAAAAGTCTATTTACAAGGTTTCTTATTGAGATGATGAAAATATTCTAAAATTAGATGATGGTAATAGTTGCATAACCCTGAAAATATACTAAAAACCACTGAACTGTACACATTAAAGGTGTGAACTTTACAGTATTTTAATTATATCTCAATAAAGCTGCTTTAAATAAATTAGTGTGTATAACACTCCTAGGCCAGGGGGCAGTGGGAAGAAACCTTTTAAAAGTGCCAATTCTACGTATCACTGCCCAGAGTGATTTAGCAGGTCTGGAGACAGCCCAGGCACCTGCACTTTAACATACTCCCTAGGCCATTCTGACTCAGACCATCTGACCAAAGACCTCACTTTGACAAGTACTGCTCAGTGTGTCTGGGCCCAAGATACAGAAGTGAGGAAGCCACTGTTCTCTACGGGAACCATTCGTGGAGGCCCCAAGGGTAGAAGGCTCCAAGGGAACATGGAAAGGTCAATGTACACTAATATCACTTTTAAAAAAGATATTAATGTGCTTTTTCCTTTGAACTTTCTTGTATTTGACTTGCCGCTCATCCTGCACCCAAGGTCAGAGGAAAGGGCTGGGATAAACAACCTAAGATAAAGTCACTGGGGATGGGGGCAGTAACAAGATGGCTGGGTAGAAGGACGTGAGCTCACCCCCCTCACAAAAACACCAAAATTACAACTAACTGCTGAACAACCATCGACAAAAAACCGCTGGAACCTACCAAAAAAGATATCCAAAGACAAAGAAGAAGCCACAACAAGATGGTAGGAGGGACACAACTGTGATAAAATCAAATCCCATACTCGCTGGGTGGGCAACCCACAAACTGGAAAATAATTATATCTCAAAGGTTCTCCTATAGGAGTGAAAGCTCTGAGCCCCACGTCAGGCTCCCCAGCCTGCAGGTCTGGCATCAGGAGGAGGAGCTCCCAGAGCATCTGGCTTTGAAGGCCAGCAGGGTTTGATCACAGGAGCTCCACAGGACTGGGGGTAACAGACACTCCACTCTTGGAGGACACACACAAGGTCTCGTGCACACCAGGACCCAGGGGAAAAAGCAGTGACCTCATAAGAGCCTGGGCCAGACCTACCTGCTGGTATTGGAAGTGGGGGTAATTACCTTAAACATAAACAGATTAAATGCTCCAAACAAAAGACACAGACTGGCTGAAATGGATACAAAAACAAGACCCATGTATATGCTGTCTACAACAGACCCACTTAAGATCTAGGGATACATACAGGCTGAAAGTGAGTAAATGGAAAAAGGTAGTCCATGCAAATGGAAATCAAAAGACAGCTAGATTAGCAATACTCAGATCAGACAAAACAGACTTTAAAATAAAGACTGTTACAAGAGATAAAGAAGGATACTACATAATGATCAAGGGATCAATCCAAGAAGATATAACAATTGTAAATTTATATGCACCCAACATAGGAGCACCTCAATATATAAGGCAAATACTAACAGCCATAAGAGGAGAAATCAACAGTAACACAATAATGGGTGGGGCTTTAACACACCACTTTCATCAATGGACAGATCATCCAGACACAAAATCAATAAGGAGACACGGGTCTTAAATGACACATTAGACCAGACGGACTTAACTGATATTTATAGAGCATCCTGTCCAAAAGCAGCAGAATACACATTCGTTTCAAGTGCACATGGAACATTCTCCAGGACTGATCACGTGGTAGGCTACAAAGCAAACCTCAGTAAATTTAAGAAAACTGAAATCATAACAAGCATCTTTTCCAACCACAACGCTATGAGAATAAACTACAAGAAAAAAACTGTAAAAAACACAAACACATGGAGGTTAAACAATATGCTACTAAACAACCAATGGATCACTGAAGAGATCAAAGAGGAAATCCAAAAATACCTAGAGACAAATGAAAGTATGATGATCCAAAACCTATGGGATGCAGCAAAAGCAGTTCTAAGAGGGAAGCTTATAGCAATACAATCTTACCTCAGGAAACAAGAAAAATCCCAAATAAACAACCTAACCTTACACCTAAAGCAGTTAGAGAAAGAAGAACAAACAAAACCCAAAGTCATTAGAAGGAAAGAAATCATCATAAACATCAGAGCAGAAATAAATGAAATTGAGACGAAGAAAGTGATAGAAAAATCAATGAAACTAAATGCTGGTTCTTTGAAAAGATAAGCAAAATTGATAAACCTTTAGCCAGACTCATCAAGAAAAAAGGGAGCAGGCTCAAATCAATAAAATTAGAAATGAAGAAGTTACAACTGACACCAAAGAAATACAAAGGATCATAAGAGACTACTACAAGCAACTGTATGCCAATAAAATGGACAACCTAGAAGAAATGGGCAAATTTTAGAAAGACACAATCTCCCAAGACTGAACCATGAAGAAAAAAAAAATATGAACAGACCAATCACAAGTACTGAAATTGAAACTGTGATTAAAAAACTCCCAACAAACAAAAGTCCAGGACCAAATGGCTTCACAGGTGAATTCTATCAAACATTTAGAGAAGAGTTAACACCTATCCTCTGAAACTCTTCCAAAAAATTGCAGAGGAAGGAACATTCCCAAACTCATTCTATGAGGCCACCATCACCTTGATACCAAAACCAGACAAAGATACCACAAAAAAAGAAAATTACAGGCCAATATCACTGATGAACACAGACACAAAAATCCTCAACAAAATACTAGCAAACCGAACCCAACAATACACTAAAAGGATCATATACCATGATGCAAGGATCGTGGTATATCTCAGGGATGGAAGAATTTTTCGATATCCGCAAATCAATCACTGTGATATACCACATTAACAAACTGAAGAATAAAAACCGTATGATCATCTCAATAGATGCAGAAAAAGCTTTTGACAAAATCCAATACCCATTTATGATGAAAACTCTCCAGAAAGTGGGCATAGAGGGAACTTAACTCAACATAATAAAGGCCATATATGACAAAACTACAGCCAACATCATACTCAATGGTGAAAATCTGAAAGCATTTCCTCTAAGATCAGGAACAAGACAAGGATGTCCACTCTCGCCACTTTTATTCAACATCGTTTTGTAAGTCCTAGCCATGGCAGTCAGAGAAGAAGAAGAAATAAAATGAATCCAATTTGGAAAAGAAGTAAAACTGTCACCGTTTGCAGATGACATGATACTATACATAGAAAATCCTAAAAGAAAACTACTAGAGTGCATCAATGAATTCGGTAAAGTTGCAGGATACAAAATTAATACACAGAAATCTGTTGTATTTCTATACACTAACAACAAAAGATCAGAAAGAGAACTTAAAGAAACAATCCCATTTATCATTGCATCAAAAAGAATAAAATACCTAGGTAAACCTACCTAAGGAGGCAAAAGACCTGTACTCCAAAAACTACATGACGCTGATGAAAGAAATCAAAGCTGACACAAACAGATGGAAATACATACCATGTTCTTGGATTGGAAGAATCAATATTGTCAAAATGACTATACTATCACAAGCATGCTACAGATTCAATGCAATCCCTATCAAATTACCAATGGCATTTTTCACAGAATTAGAACAAAAAAAATTTTAATTTGTATGGACCCCGAACAGCCAAAGCAATCTTGAGGAAGAAAAATGACGCTGGAGGAGTCAGGCTCCCTGACTTCAGACTATACTACAAAGCTACAGTAATTAAAACATTGTGGTACTGGCACAAAAACAGAGATATCGATCAATGGAACAGGACAGAAAGCCCAGAAATAAACCTATGGTCAATTAATATACGACAAAGGAGGCAAGACTATACAATGAAGAAAATACAGTCTCTTCAATAAATGGTTCTGGGAAAACTGGACAGCTACATGTAAAACAATGAAATTAGAACATTCTCTAACACCATACACAAAAATAAATTCAAAATGGATTACAGACCTAAATGTAAGACTGGATACTATAAAACTCTTAGAGGAAAACATAGGCAGAACACCCTTTGACATGAATCGCAGCAATATCTTTTTTGAGCCATCTCCTAGAGTAATGGAAATAAAAACAAAAATAAACAAATGGGACCTAATTAAACTCAAAAGCTTTTGTGCAGCAAAGGAAACCATAAACAAAACGAAAATACAGCCCACAGAATGAGAGACAATATTTGCAAACGATGCAACCGACAAGGGATTAACCTTCAAAATTTACAAAAAGCTCATGCAGCTCAATATCAGAAAAACAAACAACCCAATCAAAAAATGGACAGAAGACCTAAATAGACATTTCTCCAAAGAAGACATACAGATGGCCAACAAGCACAAGAAAAGATGTTCAACATCGCCAATTATTAGAGAAATGCAAATCAAAACTACAATGAGATATCACCTCACACCAGTCAGAATGGCCATCATCAAAAAGTCTACAAACAATAAATGTTGGAGAGGATGTGGAGAAAAGGGAACCCTCCAACACTGTTGGTGGGAATGTAAATTGGTACAGCCACTAAGGAAAACAGTACGGAGGTTCCTTAAAAAAACTAAAAATAGAGCTACCATATGATCCAGCAATCCCACTCCCGGGCATATTTCCGGAGAAAACCATGGTTCGAAAGGATACATGTACCCCAATGTTCATTGCAGTGCTGTTTACAATAGCCAAGACATGGAAACAACCTAAATGTCCATTGACAGAGGAATGAATAAAGATGATGTGATATGCACAATGGAATGTTACTCTGCCGTAAAAGAATGAAATAATGCCATCTGTAGCAACATGGATGGACTTAGAGATTATCATACTAAGTGAAGTAAGTCAGACAAAAACAAATATATGATATCACTTATTTGGAAGTGGAAATGATGATACAAATAAACTTATGCATAAAATAGAAACAGACTCAGACGTGGAAAACAAACTTATGGTTACTAAAGGGGAAAGGTGGGGATAGGGATAAATTGGGAGTTTGGGATTGACATATACACACTACTATATTTAAAATAGATAACCAACAAGGACCTACTGTATAGCACTGGGAACTGTGCTCAGTATTCTGTAATAACCTAAATGAGAAAAGAATCTAAAAAAGAATAGATATATGTATATGTATAACTGAATCACTTTTCCGTACAGCTGAAACTAACACAACACTGTAAATCAACTATGGTCCAATATAAAATAAAAATTTTAAGAAAAGTCACTGGGGGCCTCTGGGACCTGTAGGACACCCAGAGTTCCTGCTGTGTCCAGTGTGGGGATTCTGGCTTATTGAGAGCACTGGGGCCCTACAGAGGCCCGAGGCCGATTAAAGGACCTCAGAGCCTTTGCAAGCAGAGGTGACGGCTGTACATGGCAGGGACCATGGACTTGAGTGGAACTTCAGGTCCGCTAGGGCAAGAGGCAGCAGGGGGCAAAGAAGATCCAGAGATCAGAGTGGCAGGTGACAAATAAAGGCATTCTTCTGTGAGGGCTTATGAAGAACATTGTGTGTGTGTATGTACATGTATATACATGCGTGTGTATAACACACATTTATATCCATGTAGCTGTACACGTGTATGTATATAATACACATATATAAAATATTTATACATAAAATACATGTATACACATATATGTATGTGCATATACACACATCAGCTGACTTGTGAGTAAAATTATGACTCACTACATATATATATATATATATATTTATAGGATGTGTATGAGCACACAAACAGAAATTCATCATTTTTAAAGTGCTCTCAGTAACAGAGGAGCACTTACTCTTTTTAGATCACAAAAATGAGGCTCCAAGAAGCATGGTGAATTCTCCTGGCTGTGTGGTCACCAGGGACAGACCTGGGAAGGACCCAGGGTTCTTCCCACCACGTCATGCTCTTAACCTGTCTCCACCTTCACTAGCCCTTTCTCCCAGCTGACAGCCACACACAATAACAGCAAATCTTTTTTTTTTTAACTTGCATTTAAGTTCCCACCTGGGACATTATCATGTAATAAGGGGCAGCTTTGAGAAGGGAATTCTTATCACCGGCTGCGCTCGCCTGGGCTTTTGGAAGCCGGGCCACAGCCTCTCTCTCTGTGAGGTCAAGAGCGGGCCCAACCCTTCAAGGGCGATTCTGGGAGCAGCTAGCTTCACCCTAACCATGCAGTATCTGATCGTACTTACTTGAAAACCACCCTCTTGATTCTTGCCTTCACTTCCTGTTGGGTTGAAAATGCATTCATGGGGAATTCCAGACGAGGGGCGGAACTGAACTGGACCGCTCCCACCCTGACCTGCAGTGGGAGACAGAGCACCCAGGGGCCCGAGAGCAGGGTCAAGTCACAAACATCCCTAAGAGGAAAGAAGGGACGAGAAAGGTTAACGACCCTGCCTCCTGCCCACTCACAAATACCAGCGCTGGTATTTCTCTCATCTCCTTAAAAGAAGGTTCCAAAGACTGAGAGGACAATCTGGAAGGAGACGGTCAAATCTGCCCGTGCCTCCACACTGACCACCACCAATTCGACCCCCATTCCGACAGCTCTCTGGGCGGAGCTGTGAGCTTTAGGGTCTCTGCTCACACTTACTGCCTCCCAGGTGTAAGCACTGTTTTAAGCCTTCTCAACTCTTTATTACATGTAATCCACAGAGGTGCTATTCCTGCCCACATTACTGCTGGAAAAACTAAAATAAAGAGGATACAGGTCTGGCCCAGGGCTAGTAAGAAAGGAGCGCGGCCTTTGGACTTGGTGCCTGTGATCTTCACTAAGCCTGTTATGCCGATCACCTTCTCAGCAGCCAGCACAGGACTTCAGCTAAACCCCCAACCAGGGGTGTCACAGAAGCTGTCTGCAGCCACCACATATCCATCCTTGGTTGGGGGGCCCGCTCTTCCAGGCCTCCTCCTGCCAAGCTAGGGAAAGGCCAGATCTCCAGGCCAGAGTCAGACTGGGGGGCAAGCAGCTCCCTAACCGGAGACGAGCACTATTGGAGCTGAAGTTCCTCTGTAGCGGAGGTTGTGAGAGCCCCTGGCGATTCCTGATTTTGCATCCTCATTCAGAAGGCCATAGAAGAAAATCCAATGCCTTGCAAAACCGGAGAAGGGAAACTGAGTAAAGTCATTCCCTGGATCCTTAAGATTAGTGTGTGTCAAGCAGAGAAGGGTTTAAACATTTAAGCTTCCTCTTGAGGGCCTAACCCCTGCATCTAGTCATTGGCTCTCTAAACTCCTGGAGAAACTACATTCTCAGTTACTATTCTCACAATTAACCCCGATTCTGGCCAAGATTGCAAATGGGCCAAGTGATTCATATTTAAACAATGACGCTGATGTTCTCTTGCTCTGTGAGTTCCTTCACTGCTGACCCTTAACAGGCCTGGCGCTTGGGAGCCGATCAAAGCACTTGGCCACACCAGGCCGGCTGCACCTGCTCCCAGGGAGCACAGCCCATTAGACTTTCCTCCCACAGGAAATTCTGAGGAGGAGCTGTTGGGAATCTTAAGTAGGAAGAAATTTAAGTCTTGGGTGGGCATGTGAGGGAGAGGGACACCGGAAAGCAGAGTAGTAGAGAACCTCAGGAAGGAGTTTCTGAAAAGCGACCCGTTTAATATCTCCCTTGAATTTAGCATGTGATAAAGGGAGCATCTCAAACCATTGGGAAAAGATGGTACAGTCGGTAAGTGATACTGGGACAACTGGAGAGCCATCTGCAAAAGAATAAAGGATAAATCGCAAATTCAAGATTTAAATGTCAAAAATGTAACCATAAAAGTTCTAGAAAACTTGGGAGAATTCCTTTGTGACTTCCAAGTAGAAAAGACTTGCAATCCAGAAGTCGTAAAGGAAAACTGATAAATCTGATTACATGAAGAAAACTTCTACAGGGCAAAACATATCATAACACAACCTAAAAATGAAGACAAAATGAAAAGTTATTTGCAACTCAGGTCAGAGACAAAGGGTTAGTTTCCCCAATATATAAAGAGTGTCTAGGAATTGATATGTGTAAAGACCAACAATCCAACAGAAAAATGGGCCAAGGGTATGAACAGAGATCACAGAACAGGAAATACAAAATGGTTCTTTAATAAGAAAAGATGCTTGTGTTGCACTGAGATGTGGCAAAAAGCCAGATACAATGTTTGCAGGGGGAAACCAGTATTCCCAAACACTGCTGTAAGAACATAAATGTTATGGCATCCATAGAGAGCAATTTGTCAATATTTATTGAAAATTACTAATGCATGGGACTATCAGGAATTTATCCTACAGCTATATACTTCTACATGTGTGAAATGACATATTTACAAGCTCACAATATATTTGTAATAGTGGAAGTCCATCAATAGGGGCTGGTTAACTAAACCTTGGTAAATCCTTACAATGGAACATTAATCAGCTATAAAAAATGATATAGTGTGTATGCCTATATTAAGACCTATATTACCTATCTACCTAGATATGGAAAGACTTCCAAGATAATGTGAAGAGAAAAAGGCAAGGGATAAAACTGTGTGTATAGCATGCTACCCTTTGTGTTAAAAGGGCAAAAATCAGAATATATACTCATATTGCTTACATTTGCATGAAGCGATTCTGTAAGGATGCTCAAGACAGCAGGGTTGGGGGGCTGGGCAAACAGAAAATGTGTGACTGGGAGGGATATTTTTCGTTGAATGTCTTTTTTTTTTGAACCATGTGAATGAATGAATTAGTTTAAAAACTCCCTTGAGACCAACAGCTGGGTGTATTTACTTAAACAGGAAGGAGCCAACTTCAAAACAAAACAAGATGACTACTGACTCAAGCTGTTTCCAAGGCATTTAATTTAATTGGTGGTTTGGGAGCAAAATAGTTACCTTTTATCTTCAGTTTACTGTATGCTCAGAAGCAAGCCCGCCCAGATTTCTCACCACACTGTAATCACTCTGCTGCAATCATTATATTAGAGCCAGGAAGTGAACTTCTCAGCTTAAGGGTTGAGAGGAAGACTTTTTAAACACCTTAAATCCACCTCAAAACAGAGCCCCCATAAAAAGCTTTAACTTATAGCTGCTTAAAAATTTCTTCCCGGAAAGTAAAATTAGGTGCAAATCAAATCCCTTGTACATGGAGATAAGACGACGACACCAAAATGCAGCAGCAAACGCATAAAACCTGAAGCCACAAGTCAGACTGAAGCATCTGAAATCACCCTAATGCAAAAACCCTTCGCTAGCAATTCCATCAGGTCTGAGCAGCTTGGAGGTGGAGGTTCTCGTTTGCTCGTGAAATAGACACCCAACTCCTTTGCTCAACAGGTCTTGCTGTGAGAAAGTTTTCTCAGGACAAGCCAAATACAGCTCCCTCAACACCCAGACTATGTCCTCTTAATAAAAGAGAGCCGCTAGGCACCCTCTTTCCCATGAAAATGATAATCAGGTTCCCTCACATGGAAATGTCCAGGCCTCTCACTGTTCCATCTCCTTGTTGTGGGCACTGTCTGGTTTGCCAATATCTAACCTAAAAATGCCACATTCTAGACGTGGTTTGGCAACATTGAGATTAAATTCCCTGAAATCTGGGGACGTGTGTGTTGAGACAGTTGCTCCCAACAGCACCACCCATCAAGTTTTTCTGTCATAGTTTTCTTACCCTCTCTCTGAGGATGCTGAATTCCATCAGCACCCACCACTTCCACATACACAGATACACATACACACACCACCATGTTGCCTGCTGTCCATGTGCTATGTGATTGTGACAGCAGAATGTGAAGTCCTGGGCTGAGAGTCAAGAGCACCAGTTCTTCCAAGCTTAGCTCTCTTCTAAGATTGCTGTGTGACCCTAGGCAGTCACTTAGCCTCTCTGAGCCTGTTTCTTCAGTTGTGAAACATTCTCTAATAATCCGTACAACTCTTCCCTTCCAACTTGCCATCCACTGGGGTCTCCAGGCCACCCATTTCAGGACATACTATATCCATGCCAAGGTCAACACTGTTTGATCTTTATGGCTCTTCCTCCATGAAAAAAATTAGTGAAACTTCATAGAGAATCACTTCCTTTTAAAATCAGGGCCCTGTGTGTAGGAGGGTAGAGATTCAGCTGCCCTTGGCCCTGACCCTCTGAGGGTCTGTGATGGGTTGACTTCACGGTTGGAACTTCCAGGCTGTTCATGCCTCGATGGAATGATGTCAGCTATAACCATGCAAGACGGTCTGAGGTCCAGGGTAATGTGCTCACTCTCCGCAAATGACATGTCATTCTGGAGAAAATCTGGCCCTCGTTAAAAGCCATTATTTTGCTCCTAAATCCTAGAGGTTTTTCTAGGATTAACTCAGGAATGTCATCTTGGAAAACCACTTCCTTCCTTGACCTGTATGTGACTAGCCCCTAATTCAAGTAATTATAGCTTTCCAGACCAAAATGTCCTCCTTAAATTTACTTGATTTTTGAGTCAGTTCACGTGGTTCAAAATCCATAAAGAATAAAGTTTATACCGATGGGCCTCCCCCTGGACTTGTGCCCCATATGCTCAGTTCCCACCCTCTCCCTCAATGGGAAAGCACTGCTCTTAGCCTCTTACAAATCCCTCCAGAGTTTCTTCATGCACATACAGACGAATACAAATATAGACTCTTTTCATCTCCATTTTTCATAAAAGGTAACACATTATACATACCATTTGTACCTTATTTTTACACTCAATTTGTTTTGGTGTCTTTCCACATCAGTGATTTTCCTCATTCACTTTCTGAGGCTGCCCTGTGTTTCATTATATGAAGACACCATAATAGATTTACCTGTCCCCTGTGAGCAGGCCTTTGGGTTGCCTGAAATCTTTTACAATTACAAACAACACTGCAATGAATAACTTCGTATGTGCATTATTTTGCACCTCTGGGAGTATCTGTAGAATAAATTACTGAGTCAAAGGGTCCCAGCCTTTGTAATTTTGATAGACACTGTTATTACAGATTCCTCTATAGAGAGGTTGCACATTCCCACCAGCAGTGCATGAGAACACTGGTTTCCTACAGACTTGCCAATGGAGCATGACACCAAACTTTGGATTTTTGCTAATCTAGTTAAGTGAAAAATGGTATATCAGTCAGAGATTTGCTATTACATTGAGTGAGGTTGGGCATCTTTTCCTATGTCAAAGGGCCATCTATGTTTCATTTTCTGGGAACTATCTGTGTTCATTGCCCGTTTTTCTGTTGAGTTGTTCCAAAATGCGCCTTTAGCAACAAGAGCCACAGCTAGTGCACTGCTGACATTTAAGACTTGCTATTTGAAACCAGGAAGAACAAGAAATGAAGATACTGGCTGGATTGATTAGGCAGGAGCTGTTCCTTTCAAGTGAACAGAGAGGGTAGGAGCTGTGTTTCATATTACGACTCCAGTCTTCAGAGGCAGTTATAGTTTTTGTCTGCCAGCATGCTTTCCCTTTCCCACTGTTCTGTAAACACAACCTCTCTTTCTAGTGGGAAATCCAAGTGTTCATCCCCACGGCAAGAATGAGGATAAGCACATGCCTCAGGTTTGGCCAGACAAGCTCTTCCCTTTGACTTCTGTGACTGGTCAAGGGACTGTCATGTGACCTATGCCTGTCCAGTCAGAGCCCTCCCTGGGACTTCTGCCAGCTCTACCGGGTAAGAAGTCTACTTTCTTTTTCCTGGGGTGACTACCTTGAGGGACAATGTAGGGCAACTTTGCTATGTAAGGAAAACCTGCCTGGAAAGGAAGCCAACCGAGGGAAGCAAAATGGAGAGGAGAAGAAAAAGAGAGGGATTGAGTCCTTGGATCCCATCGTGCCTAGAACCAGGATTCACCCCCTTAGTCTTCCTGGTTCCACAAGCCAGTAAATGCCCTCTTCTGCTTAAGATAGAATTTCTGTCACTTGCAGCCAAAGACGCCCTCATACAAAGACAACGAGACTTGCACTCACCCTCCTGGGGTTGATGTCCAGAGCATCACAGACCATGATGGCAAAGTGCTTGGACCTTTCAAAGCTCCCTTTCCCAATGCTGTGAGCCGTCGATCAGAAACAGGACGTCTGCCGTAGCCGAGCACCACATCACTAGGGGAGAGGGGGCCAGAATGGGTGACAATCAGCTTCCCTACAGTCTGGTCCCCAGAAGATCTTACTCCCAAAGCAGAGTGGAGGCAGAAACAACCTTGTGGTGGGTCAAGCTCCTCTAAGCCCAGTGGGGGAAATAACACTGGAGAAATTCTGGGCCAGAGGCAGCCCTCCTCTGCAGCAGGGAGCACCCACCTACCATGAGCACGACTCATGAAAGTCTGTAAAATAATGGAAGAGTCTAATTCAACAACACTAACTGAGCCGTATGAGAGGAGGGGCTACTGGGCCAGTGAGGGATACCCAAGAGCCTTGGCTCCTGCCCTCAGGGGGTCACAATCTTGTCTGGGACACAGCCAGGCACCCTGGTTCATAAGGCTGCATTACCCAAGAGTCTACGTAATGATAGCCAGCACTGACTGCATCTTTCCTATATGCCAGGTGCTGCTTTAAACACTTTATATGTACTAATTTATTTAATTCTCATAACCACCTTGAGATATACTATTTCTTTATTTTTCAACAGTTATATTGAGATAATATTCACATACCATACCAGTCACCCATTTAAAGTATACACTTCAATGGTTTTTAGTATATTCACAGATATATTTATCACCATCACAATCAATTTTAGAACATTTTCCATCTCCTCAAAAGGAAACCCTGTACTCTTTAGCTATCAGCTCTCTAGCCCCCTACCCCCACCCCTAAACAGATCTACAATCTGCATTCCCATTGGAGAGATAAGGAGAGCAGGGCACAGGGCAATTCAGGAATTTCCTAAGGCCAAAGTACCAGAAAGTGGTGGAGCCAGGAATCAAACTGAGGCTGTCCACAGGTGTGGCTCCAGAGTCCACACCCTATCACCTCACCAGGAAGATGCAAGAGAGCAGAAGTCAGAGAAGCACCAGTGAGAAGGCGCCACCTGGTAGCAGCATGCAAGGGGGATTTCACCAGAGAGGGAGGGAAGGGACTGCAGGGTCCCTAGGAGTGGGCGGGTGTGGCTCGAGCATGTGGAGGGGATGACGAGCAGGGAGGAAGAGAAGGAATATGGCAGCAGACGAGGCTGGTTGCGTAGACGGTGGTCACACAACAGAAGACCTTGAAGCATGGGCCAAGAAATTCGGCAACAGGGATCTTCCTAGGGTTTTTACCCAGGAGAGGAACTTGGTCAGGCCCCTGTTTGGGGAAAATGACTCTGTCCACAGCATGAAAGAAGACAGAAGTGGGGCAGAAAGTGTCTGGAGTAACATGGCTTCTCTTGAGTCCATCACACAGAGGCTGAAGTAGGTGTTTAGAAGGTTGAGTAAAACGTGGGCTTACTTTTGCTGGCGACTGAAATCTTCCCAATGGTCTCCTTGCTCACGTGGACTTCATGAAGAGGGAGGGATGGGGGCACTAGGAGAGAAAACACCAGAAGCAGTCATTACAAGGCAGAGAGGGGAGGAGGCTTAGTCTCCACGTTATATGACCAGAACAAATGGGTCACAAGAGAGAAAACAGGAATGTGAAAGAGTTTAATGATATTGTATCTTAAAAATTACCAGATGGATAACATAAATAATTCACCCCCCGACCAAGTGCCCCACTTCTATCAGGTATTTTTGCATTTAAATTTGGGTATTTTGAAGAGAAAAATTAAAAATATATACGGGGGGATATAGAGAGCCTGTGATTCTGATGAGTTTCGTCCCTGGGTAGGCATGATAACTGAGTGCCCCTCTGTGGTGTAGCATCTTGCCATAAACATTAACCTTGGACGTGAACAGACAATTCATAGAAGAAAGAGAATTCATAGAAAAGCACAAGGAAAATTTTCAAACAGGTGACAAAACACTTTAACTCAAACAATGGGATACCCTTTTTTTTTTTTTAAACTATTTGAGACCGTTTCTTTTTTTTTTTTTTTTTAATTTATTTATTTATTTATTTTTGGCTGTGTTGGGTCTTCGTTTCTGTGCGAGGGCTTTCTCTAGTTGTGGCAAGTGGGGGCCACTCTTCATCGCGGTGCGCGGGCCTCTCACTATCGCGGCCTCTCTTGTTGCAGAGCACAGGCTCCAGATGCGCAGGCTCAGTAGTTGTGGCTCACGGGCTTAGTTGCTCCGCGGCATGTGGGATCTTCCCAGACCAGGGCTCGAACCCGTGTCCCCTGCATTGGCAGGCAGATTCTCAACCACTGCGCCACCAGGGAAGCCCGGGATACCCTTTTAAATGTGAAATTTAGATGATCAAGTTTTAAATTTAAATGTAACTGGGGAAAGATTAAATCAGGAAAAGCTTTTCCAGTGGTGACACTGTAAATTGGTACAACCCTTTTGGAAAACAATTTAGCCAAATGAATTAAGAGTCATCAAAGTGCTTAGGCTCCATAGTATCGCACCTGGGAATTGATCCAAAGGAAAAACAACTTTAGAGAAGGGAAAATGTGCACCAAGACACTCCCTTCAATGTTATTTGTTTCAGAGGAATGATGGTGATAACAAATATCCAAAGAGAACTCTCAGTAAACACTGATACATTCATTCAATGCAATTAATATGAACAAGGGCTAAAAAGTTTTGGGGTAGAAAGTTTGTGGATACATATTTTTTCTTCTATGTGATACCCAGTAAAATTGTAATAATGGCATATGAGCAGCCAACAACAATTTTCAAAATAAACCTTGAGGGCAGGTGACATGCCAGGTGCTCAACAGCAAGCCAACCACGATGAAAGTTCTGAAGACAGTGAGGTGCCACTTGGAGGGATTATTTGAAAAGCCAACTGTGCATGGTCACTGTCAGAAGAAGCAGACATGTAGATGCTTATAAACGTCCATGTCCGCTGGGTAAGCACAGTGGGCACAAAGTGAGGGTGGGCAAAGCCCAGGAGCCGGACAGGCCAGGAACGGGGCAGATGAAGGAATGTGGGATGGGGTGGGGGGGACTGCTGAGGAAAGAGGTAAAGGAGAGGGAGCCAGGCAGGAGTGGGGGTAGGGTAGGAATCACACAACACAGGGAAGTTGGGCTCAGGGGGATTTGCCCCTGATGTCAGGTTCTGGGGGGCATGCTTCTCGTTGGCAGCAACCCCTGGAATTCATTAGGCCAGGGGTCCCCAACCCCCAGGTCATGGACCAGTACTGGTCCATGACCGGTTAGGAACCGGACTGCACAGCGGGAGGTGAGCGGCAGGCAGGCAAGTGAGCGAAGCTTCATCTGTATTTAGAGCCGCTCCCCATTGCTCGCATTACCACCTGAGCTCTGCCTCCTGTCAGCATTATGGTGAGTTGTATAATTATTTCATTATATATTACAATGTAATAATAATAGAAATAAAGTGCATAATAAATGTAATGCTCTTGAATCACCCCGAAACCATCCCCTCCATGCCGGTCCGTGGGACAGTTGTCTTCCACAAAACCAGTCTCTGGTGCCAAAAAGGTTGGGGACCACTGCATTAAGCAACTACCCCGTTGGCTGGTCCCAGCTCCACCTTCTGTGGCTCCTCTACATTCACTAGTCCCTGAAAAACAAACTAACCAGTGTCTACTTCTCCCCCGACCATATCTTTGAGTTCCTGCTCACCTGATATGCGCTCCCCTTAATCTCTACTAGAGAAGAAGATGGTTCTAGGCCAAAATGCTGAACCAGCCATTAGCTCCACGGTCAAAAGCTGTCAGACAAGTAAGTATATGTCATGAAGCCCAAGAAAGTCCGCCACTGCCATTTTGCCACCAGAGGCAGAAACAAGACATAAGCTACAATACAGACAGTAGACTGAATTAAAGAAAAAAAAATCCTCCACTTCCATAAAACACACGGCAGACGCTGGGACAGAAGCAGAGGCAACACTTATCCTCCAAACTCCAAAAACAAAAGATCACAAAAATCACTCAGTAATTCAGCAAACTGGTCCTCCAGAAAATGGAGGCTTTCTGCGTCAGTGCACTCGACATCATCAAGATCTTGTCAACTTGGGGGGGTTCCTGCTGCAGCCCATCCCGTGATGCGGTGCAGCTCCCATGAGCCCTGCACCCCCGGAAGTTCTCCGAGGGCAGGAACACCTCCACCTGTCCTCCACAGGGCCCAGCCCAGCTCTCTGCACACAGTTTGGCCAAATGAATTAAGAACTATAAAAATGCTCACATCCTTTGATCCTGTAGTCAAAGCCAGTAGGCACTAAGCTTTCCTGAATGAGCCCATGAATTACTGGCAAAGGGTCCAGGAGCTAAGGAATCCCTAAGGTCCTGTTCCTTTTTAAATGTCTTACCAGCAAATTCTCCAGCTGGAGACAGAGCAGCCATCGCCCCGGATGGGAGGGAGGAGGCGCTCCGTGACCAGAGACCGCTCACTACAGATGTGACTCAGCTAATGTAACTCTGCACCATGTGCCCAGCTGTCCTGGCGGGTGCCAGGCTTCAGGTGAGGCCTCCTTCGGGGGAGCAGGTACCGGGGTGATGTCCCCACTGCGCCCCTGGGAAACTACCTCAGGACTCTGCAGAAGTCCCCCTTGGAACAGGGAGCTGATGAACGTGGGACTGCTGCTTCCTCTCCCAACCAAGTCAGCCCACACCTCTGGGGACCACCTACCTGGGGAGGGCGGGGGCAATGGGTGGTGCTAAGAAGCTGGATGGGGAGGGGGTAGAGTGGGTGGCGGGTTTTCATCCCAGCCCTGCTACTGATAGCTGTGCAGCCCCAGGCAAATCACAGAACCTCTCTGGGCCTCCCCTGCCTCATCTGTACAACCTAGGGGTGGTCAGATCAAGTGCTCTGTAAACTGGACAGGCTACAGAGGGTAAAGTTCCACGATGAGCTAGAACAGAACCCTTACTGTGCCTGGACCCCCAGGGACCGCATTCGGGCCCTGTCCCCAAACACATCTCATTTCTCCCCAGTTCCTTGGCCATGAAGCTACTGTGTTACATTCAGCACCCACATGGCTTCAAGAGAGGGGATAGGCGGGCTGGGCAAGCACACCCTTCTTCCAGCTTCTCTTATCTCCCTGAGGCTCCGGAGAACAGGCAGGTGGTGACAGCAGCCAACGAGCAGAGAGTGTACCCCTACTCACAGAAACACAGACCAGGGAAGAACTGGAAGAGAGCCTCAGAGACCGCAAGAGGACCCTGGGCTAGCCTCAGACAGCCACCTAGCCCACTGGTTCTTACTTGTTGGACGACAATCCACAAAACACACTATTCCTTTCTACCATCTCATATTTCAAAGGGGCTAGAACTGGGGAGGGCCAAAGTGGGAAGTAAACAGAAAATTGATTTGCTCCATTATTCATTCATTAATCTGCTTCTTGAGCACCAACTATGTGCCAAGCTCAGTGCTAGGAGCCAAGATCACACAGTAAGTAGTGAATGAAGAATAGGCAGAGTCTCTTTCTCATGGAGCTTATGTCCAGTGGAAAAGATGGACATTATTTTTTAAAAATTCACACAGAAATAAACTCATATCTGTATTAAGTGCTACACAGCAGAGGAATTCAACACTACAGGAGGTTTTAATAGGGGGATCTGACCTGATCTGGGGGTCCAGGAGGAACTGTGCTGGGTGCTGGAAGATGAATAGGAGTTTACCAGAATAGCAGTGTTGGGGTGAGGCGATGATCCAGGCAGAGAGGCCAACATAATTGAGAACCCCTAGCGTGGAAGGGAGCAAGGGTGCTGGGCAGGCCTGGAAGGAGTGTGGGCTGCAACACAAAGGGTGGACAGAGGGAGCTCCAGAGGCAACACCAGGTGGCACAGGATCAGATCAGGCAGGGCCTCTTTTTTTTTTTTTAATTTCTTTTTTCGATGTGGACCATTTTTTGAAGTCTTTATTGAATTTGTTACAATATTGATTCCTTTTTTTTTTTTTTTTTTTTTTAAGGTTTTTTTTTTTTGTCCCCAGGGCATGTGGGATCTTAGCTCCCCAATCAGGGATCAAACCCTCACCCCCTGCATTGGAAGTTGAAGTCTTAACCACTGGACCAACAGGGAAGTCCCAGGCAGGGCCTCTTAAGAGCAATAGGACATCACTTAAAAGTTTCAGGTAGGGGATGGGAGTGGAGAGAGGTCCAGACATGATTAGATTTGCATTTTGAAATGGCTGATGTGTGAAAAACAGGATGGACGGGAACCAGGTGAACCCAAGGAGACCAGTCAAGAGGCTACTGCAGTGGTCCAAGCACCAGATGATGGGGCTTCGAGTAGGCAGGTGGCCGTGGAGTGGAGAAACACAAATGCACTCGAGAACTTCAGAAGTTAAAAATCAACAGGATGTGAGGCAAACCAAACCCCTCAACACCTTAACCCTCGCCCCACAACCAAGAAGACTCACCTTCGGCAAACAGGAAAATGCAGATGGCTTCCAGCAACAGGAAAGAGGGCATGTTGATATAACTATAGGGCCAGGACAAGAAAATAAAACATCAGCAATCAGCTCTGTGAGCTCCTCAAGTCACACCTCCAAACAAGACCACAGTGGCTCAGCCTTTCCCAGGGCACAGATATGACCCTAGAGGCTGCTCCTTGCCATGACAACTAGAGTAGCCTGGAGAAGACTCAAATCCCAAAAAGCCAGGGAAGACTACTCCAGTGACTCTGATTTTAAGGGACAGCCTAACATCTTCCCCAGACACCTAGCTCCAAAGCCCCCAGCTCCTTCACAGACTCTGGCAAGGTGCGCTGTGTCCACAGTTAAGAGACCAGGGGCCCTGCTCAGCCTCGGCCCTGACCAGCCACGTGACCCTGGGGAAAGCCCCTCCCTCTTAGCAGCTCCATTTCTTCACAAGGAGTTAGATTCTGATAGATTGAAGATTTGATTTCAAAGTCTTCATTTTCTGAAACCAAGTAAGCTCTCCCAGCCTACACTTTCTAAATTACTTAAAAACAGTAACATGGCTGAGGAAGAAACAAAAGTGTTTTTGTAAAGTTTTGTTGTTGCCTAATGCTTATAGTATGGGTAAAATTCAGTTCCATGGGGCCTGATTACTTATCGATTTTTGAGGGAGATATTAAGGATGGGAAGTGAGAGCTTTTCTTGAGAAACCATAGACCATAACTTTGATTCCATAAGGGCACATATCTGAGGTTTACTTCTAATTTTAGCTGTGAGGCCTGGAAATGCAATATTATCATTTCAATCACAAAGATATGATGCACAATTCAGACAGACTTATATTTTGGTAAGTATACATGTAGCGTAAGAACTGAAAGGGATCATGTAGATGAAATTTAGACTTCCCCCCCCAGCATAATTCAGCAGGGAAAAAAAATCTAAAAATATCTTAACAATAGGTTCTAGAAATTCTATTTTTTGTCCTTTGGAATGCAATACATTCAAGATATCACCCTATAGTTTTTCTGCATTAAACATAAATCACAGCAAGATCTTTTTGGATCCACCTCCTAAAGTAATGAAAATAAAAACAAAAATAAACAAATGGGATCTAATTAAACTTAAAAGCTTTTGCACAGCAAAGGAAACCATAAACAAGACGAAAAGACAACCCTCAGAATGGGAGAAAATATTTGCCAACGAAGCAACTGACAAGGGATTAATCTTCAAAGTATACAAACAGCCCATGTAGCTCAATATCAAAAAAACAAATAACCCAATCAAAAAATGGGCAGAAGATCTAAATAGACATTTCTCCAAAGAAGACATATAGATGGCCAAAAAGCAAAAGAAAAGATGCTCAACATCATTAATTATTAGAGAAATTCAAATCAAAACTACAATGAGGTATCACCTCACACAGGTCAGAATGGCCATCATAAAAAATCTACAAACAATAAATGCTGGAGAGGGTGTGGAGAAAAGGGAACCCTCTTGATTGTTGGTGGGAATGTAAATTGATACAGCCACTATGGAGAACAGTATGGAGGTTCCTTAAAAAACTAAAAATAGAACTACCATATAACCCACCAATCCCACTCCTGGGAATATACCTGGAAAAACCATGGTTCAAAAGGATACATGCACCCCAATGTTCACTGCAGCACTATTTACAATAGCCAGGACATGGAAGCAACCTAAATGTCCATCAACAGAAGAATGGATAAAGAAGATGTGGTATATATATACAATGGAATATTACTCAGCCATAAAAAAAGAACAAAATAATGCCATTTGCAGCAACATGGAAGGATCTAGAGACTGTCATACTGAGTGAAGTCAGACACAGAAAGACAAATATATGATATCACTTATATGTGGAATCTAAAAAAAAGGGTACAAATGAACTTATTTACAAAACAGAAGTAGAGCCACAAATATAGAAAACAAACTTATGGTCACCAGGGGAGAAGGGGGGAGGGATAAATTGGGAGATTGGGACTGACATGTACACACTACTATATATAAAATAGTTAACTAATAAGAACCTGGTGTATAGCACAGGGAACTCTACTCAATACTATATAATGGCCTATATGGGAAAAGAATCTAAAAAAAAGTGGATATATGTAAATGTATAACTGATTCACTTTGCTGTACACCTGAAACTAGCACAACACTGTAAATCAACCATACTAGGAAGGGCCAGGCAATGCACATGTTTCTTTCCACTAAACAAATAACACAGATGCTCAATCAGGAGATAATTCCAAAGAGAAAATCCTAAGCAGAGATGTGGAAAGGGAAACACTGCAGGATTCCAGGAGAATCCCAAGCTATAGAGACGAGGGCAGAGAGAGAAGCGGTCAGTCTCTGCGGGGGCACGGAAGCGTGCAACACGCAGCGGGGAAATTCACTTCAACCTGACACTCTCCAAAAATCCCTTTAACATCCTCAGTAAGGGCCACTCTCCTGCATCTAAGAACGTGGAGAGCAAGGCAGAAGCCCCAAGTCTTCATTTATGGATCCTGGCCCTTCGGATCCCCCACCTCCACTAGGGACGCCAGTTCTCCAAAACACCTGGCAGGAGTCTCCTGGTCGTCTTCGGTGACTCAGCCACGTGACTTCTGTCTCACTCGTCTGCTGCACCCCATCCACCTCTGCCCAGGCACTGAAAACACACCTGCCAGCTGCAGGAACACAACAGAACTCCACCCTGAATTCAGAGGATTTGCCGACCAGTCTGAGAGCAATGGCTGCCTTGAAGATCTAAGTCACCCAGTTAATGTATATTCTTGTGAACTGCAGAAGAGTTAAAAATGACCCAACTCGTGTTCATGAAGGTGCTGCTGGCAGACCTCACTGGAATTGCAGGAAATATGAATAACCAGTGGTGGTGGGCGTGCTTTCCTGGCCAGTGCTTACCCCCTGGGCCTGCACTCCTACCCTCAGGTGGCGCGCTCTGCTGTCAAAAGTAAAGAGGAGGGCTTCCCTGGTGGCGCAGTGGTTGAGGATCTGCCTGCCAATGCAGGGGACACGGGTTCGAGCCCTGGTCTGGGAAGATCCCACATGCCGCGGAGCGGCTAGGCCTGTGAGCCACAATTACTGAGCCTGCGCGTCTGGAGCCTGTGCTCCGCAACAAGAGAGGCCGCAACAGTGAGAGGCCCGCGCACCGCAATGAAGAGTGGCCCCCGCTTGCCACAACTAGAGAAAGCCCTCGCACAGAAACGAAGACCCAACACAGCCATAAATAAATAAATAAATAAAGAGGATGCATTTCAAATAGTTAAAAAAAAAAAAAAAAAAAGTAAAGAGGAGACTCAGTGAATGAATGTACACACCCCAGAGATGATTGGAAGGCATCACTGATGCTCAGAAGGGGAGGGGTCCTGGGTGATCACACAGCTCAAGTCTCTGGCTCCTAATCCAACAGGCTTTCCTCTAACCATGCTACTCCTGGAGCCGAAGTCAGCTCAGAGTCCTAGAGCCACAGCCCTGAACTCCATCCACACTGAGCTGGCACACCGTAAGTCACTCCCGGACAGGCAGGAGCCATCCCCACCCCATGGTGGTAGAGTCTGCATCCTGGATCCAGGGGCCCTACTTCTCATCCGATGCTGTGCGACCCTGAGAGGCGGCTACAGTTCCTCACCTGCAAAATGAGGAGGTTGGACCAGATGCCGCCAAGGTGTCTTCTGTTTTTTTAAAAAAAAATCCCCTTTTGATCTCCCCTCCATCATGGACCTACGATGGTCAGACCTTACTCCCCTGTCTATTCAGCTTGCTGGATTTCAAAACATTTCTGAAGCAAACCAAATCGAATATCCTAACCAGCTGAGGGTCTCTGTGCTTCAAATAACTCAGAGGCTTCACATCCTCACCTAATCTAAGTGAAAACTGGACACGCAATACTGCAAGCGGGAGGAAGGCAGGAGCTTCCCAGACACAATCAAAGGGAGAAAGGTAGACAGAGAGGATACCGGCTGGTGGAGGGGCTGTCATGCCTCCTGCCCCGCTCATGCCAGCAAGACAGACTTTCCTTTTCCCCAAGGACCTGTTTTCTTTCCTCTTACTTCAGACAACAGCCACAGGACAAGTCCCCACCTGGCGCCTGGAAGCCAGGCAGGGGCGAGGCCTGGAGACAAGGGCCAGTGCAGAGCAGAGGGAAAGGGCTTCTCCATGCCGTCTAGTCCCGAGGTTCAGGATGATTTTCTGGGATCACAGCTTCTGACCTTGGGCACGTGCGGGACTCTGAGGCTCAGGCCTGTTAATTTTTTTACAAAACTAGGATTCTAGCAGCCTCCGCAGGCTGCCGTGAGGACAAGGTAAAAGGGAGTACAGAAGGTTCCCGATGCAGAGCAAGGCGTTCAGTGAACACGGGCCCCTCCCTCTACTAGGTGACAAACCTAAGCAGATCCATCGTGCTCTATCATGCACCTCTGCTTGCCCAGATGAATGTTTTGCCAGAGCCTCCTAAGGTTCTGCTCATTAAAACAAAATTTGTGTTGGCAATCTGGAAATCAATATAAGAAATCAAACGCCTCCTCGTAAGTGCTTGGCTCAGATGGTGCTGACTCTGGGACCTCAGCAGCACCTCCCTCCCCTGTCCTCCCACACCCACTGCAATCCCCACTGTCACACAGCCCACACTGAGCCTGCCTGCTGGTATATCTGTCCTGCCTGCCAGATGGCAAATGGCTCAGGGACTAGGAATTGTGTCTCAGTCTCTGCCGGAGCCCCAGCAAGCTGCACGTGCCTGGCACATAGTAGGTGAGACACGTAGCTTACTGGAACTCAGCACGGCAGGTCGGCTGGAAGGATACTTCCTGATGAATCTTTGTATTCTTTTTTATACCAAGCTAAATGAAACTGTTATTTCGATGCTGGTGCAGGGTTAATAGCACTCTTTACTATCTATTCCCACCCAATCATCTCAAAAATTCAGTTCATTCCCCCCAACTCACATAGCAAAACTTTCTTGCAATACTAATTCAACATTCTAAATACAACCCTACATCTGAAAATTTTTTAAAGGATGAATTCCACAGTAAAAACCAACAGCTGCTCCCACCTAGTGAGCGCTTAACTCACTAAAGCGCCCAGTACCAGGCTCCATACTTCTGTATCTTCTCTCTCCTAATCCTCCCAGCCAGCTCATGACAGCATGTTACCCCCATTTTACAGATGAGAAAACTGAGACATGGAGAAGTGAAGTGTTTCACCCCAGGTAAGACAGCTAGTAAGTGCATCGGACTCCTTTCTGGCCTCCCGGTGATCTGTTCCATCTGTCACCTTCCTGATTCTGGGGGATCAGGATAGAGGAACAGAAGCATAATTAAAAATCTGCCACCCTGAATCCCACCCATTGGCAGTCTTCCATGAGCTAATACCTGCCAGCAACTCCCCCACTCGAGCACAAAACTTGAGAAGATTTCCAGAACTCTATACATTCTTGTACAAAGCAGTCGGGAGTGGTCTGCAACCCAGGGACAGAAACAGATCCTTCGTTCCCAGGTACATGTCGTCAAGCCTCTTCCATTACAAAACGCCTGACTCATCACATTTGTTCCTTTCTGTTCCATTACTCATGCGAATCCCACACATTATTCCTAGCTTCTGGGGTTCTCACGCTTGGACTTAGACACCCCCCACCCTGTCTTCTTACCTGATTGTTATTTTCCAATCCTGATTCCATGCAGCACCAGCAGCACTTGGGACAGCGGGTGAGTGAGGGTTGCTGCAGGACGCTGCAAAACATCACACTCTGTGCTGCCCCGGGATTACATTTCCCATGAGACAGGAAGAAAGGAAGGCCAAACAAGGCTACTTTTGAAAAAGAAGGGCCCGACTGAGCAATAGCTAAAGGCAGTTTTGCAGGACAATGCCCACCTTCTCCTCTATGATCAGAAATGAAATGAGGGCAGGGTGAAAAAGGAGAGCACTTCCACCTCCTTACAAAATGCAATTCCAACCCCGAATATTAGATTAGCCCTTGGCAGCCTCCTCTCCATCAGTAGGATGGAAATCGGAACGCTTTACAAAAACAGTCCACACCTGAACAGAAAGACTTTAAAATCTGAGGTAAAAGTCTCCAGCCTGGAAGCCCGTGGTCTTTCGCTGTAACAAACATCTTCCTTGTTCATTTGGCAAAATACTTGGCTCAGACCCAGAAAGTCAAGGGAAGTGAATGACACATTTGTAGTCTGATAAGGCAAGAAGAGCATTTTAAAAGTTGCTCTGGGCACGCCATGCTCCCTCTAACAAAATCACAATTTTCAGAACCTAACAGTCTGGCAACCAGAAATCAGCCCCAAGGGTCAAACAATGTGCCCTTTGGATCTCTGGATGGTTGGGGAGAATAGGCAGATTGGGCATAAATCACAGGTTTCCCACACTCACTGTACCTGCTAAGAGACATTTTTAGCCAAAAGAGATTTTGATATTTGTTTTGGTAGTATTTGGAAATCCTTTATTGAAACTGTACAGGACCCAAATTCACTGCCATGGGACTCTGGAAAGACACACACAGGACTGGACGCCCAGGGCTGAAATTCCAGACTAGTTCTGCTTCTAACCAGATGGGTGACTCTGCAAACAACTCCTCACACACTGCCCCCCGACCCCGTCCCTGCCCACCTCAGTTCATTCATCTGTTTCATAAACTGACAGTGTTGTAAAGATCCAGTGGAATCGTGTGTGAAAGTCCCCCTAAGGGTAAAAGACTTTCTAAACGTATGATGTTAAAAGATTATCACTGCATTTAATATATTAACTTCATTTAACTGCTCATACCCTATAGGGTAGACATGATCATTCCCACTTTTATACTTGTGGAAATGGTCTTGGAGAAGTTGGGGTCCAAGGTCAAAGAGCTGGTAAATCACAAGTTTGGAGTCAGGCCCAGGTCTTCTGATGCTCGAGCCCGGACATGCCAAGAAGCGTGTCATACACAGTTGGCGTGCAAAGAGCACCAGTCTGACATCAGGAGACCTGAGCGCCGACCTTTCAGGTAAATTCCTTCACTTTAGTCACTCAGCTTTCTTCTTTCAAAAATGGGGGCGACATTACCAGTCCTATTTACCTGGAAAGGTTGTTGCCAGCATCACATGAGACTACAGTGCAGAAGCCCTCTGGCAAGGGCAAAGGTGACTAAATGGAGATCAGGGAAATCCAGTTAAGAGAAGGGACCCAGGATCAGGAAAGGAAGTGAGGGATGGAGGATCATAATCACATGCAGGGAAACCCAGCAGGTAGTTTTCTGGGTGGAAGAGGAAAAGTAAGCAGGCTGGAGCTGTTTAGAAAATGAAAGGATGAACTAAAAGAAGGGCCTTCAAGTGTATTCAGCTGTACCAGGTTGCTGGCTTGGGGAGACGCTGAAGCAGGGGTGTTGCACGGGATAGACCCTCCCTTGTGCAGGGTTCCCGAGAGACCTCCAATGGCTTTGTAGATGATGGGAGGGATGTGTCTCTTTTTTTTAATATCCTTGTGGGATAAAATTAAAAATGAGCCATTCTGTTACAGTCCTTTCAATTAAAACAGTTTTCTTTTTTTTTTTTTTTACTGATCTGTGAAGTACCAAAGTGAGAGGACCACTCTTCTAAAACACCTCATAGTGGTGCTGACCCTTCCATTGATATAATTATATGAAATTTAAATTATTCAATAAAAACTAGTAAGCATCTGCCCTATGCCCAGCACCCTCCCAGGTGGTGGGAATGCAGTGAATATGCTCTATAAGATGCGCACCTGGTGGGCACATTCTTAACAAAAGGCTTTTACATTTTCACCAGTAGTTTATCCTCAATGTCATCACTTGCCAATTAGTGACTGTGCTGCTCAAGAAGCTGATTAAAAACCCAGGAGTCAGGGTTCCTGGCAGGCTCTCCCATTCTCCCTCGGGCAGTCTTCCACCCTTTCTGGGTCTCAGTCTCCTCATCTGTAAAAACACGGGCATCTGACTATAATTCATTCCAAGAACTCGAGCCTATCGAGGGGGAGGGGAAAGAGCTACACTAAGCTCTGGACGATAGACCAAAAACCAGATTTAAAGAAAAAATGTCAGACTTCCCTGGTGGCACAGTGGTTGAGAATCCGCCTGCTAATGCAGGGGACACGGGTTCGAGCCCTGGTCCGGGAAGATCCCACATGCCTCGGAGCAACTAAGCCCGTGTGCCACAACTACTGAAGCCTGTACGCCTAGAGCCCGTGAGCCACAACTACTGAAGCCCGTGCGCCTAGAGCCCATGCTCCGCAACAAGAGAAGCCACCGCAGTGAGAAGCCCGCTCACTGCAACAAAGACCTAAAGCAGCCAAAAAATAAATAAATAAAATTAAATTAAAAATTGTTTAAAAAAAACAAAAATGTCATTGATGGTTTTCAAAGACACAGGTATGATGAACGAAGGAATCTCCATGACCCTCCGGGATTTGCCTGGGGACCCTGTCTGGGAAATTCTTATACATCAAGAGGTGGCTCTGAGCTGGATTTCTACAAAGAAGAGTAAGGGCCATACCCCATGCAAAGAACTATCTAGTGGAGCTTTGTACCCCATCAGCCACAGGAAGAGAAGGGCTGCAGGCTACCGAAAGCCAGCAGCATTTACAAATGAACTTCCACGACCTTTGCCAACTACAGCCGTACCTCTCTTGGTTTTGTTTCCTTTTCTGACTCTTCTCTCAATAACTGCATATTTCTTAATATAATGTCACACTGGAAGCAAAACACCTTCAATTTTTAGACCTCAATTTATAAAACACTTAGAGGTTCTAGGGGTTTTGTTTTTAAATTAATGGACCACATAATTTGAAAACTGTACAGGTTCTAATTCAGTTCCAAGACACCAAACACACTGCATAGCGTCACCATGGAAAGGCCCCTCTCAGCGGGAAAGCCACTGATTCCACAATGAAAGGGCAGAAAGGTGCGCTCCTCCCTTCTCTTCTGCCTGGGTGTCCACCCTGTTTTTAAATCCATGCCCCCTGGCAAGTTTCTAAGGTGCAATTCTGAGACCCTCCCCTTTCCCATCCCAGAAGGTGGCCAAGAGCCAGCCCTGAATTGGAGAAGTGCAGGAAGCAAGGCTGGTCCAGCAGGCCAGAGTGGGGTTGGGCCGGGGAGGGGGTCCCAGCGGGTGAAATCACCATGGAGGATAAATCCCTTGGACTTCCCACAGGCCAAGGGCGAGTCTCTCAGGGCAGCGGGCCCCTCTCAGGCTCTGCTTGCAGAGACCTCGCTGGGGGCACTGGGCTGCTTGGGAAAACCAAGCGGGCACCTGCATCTGTTCTGTAAAATGGAGTGGGGGAGGAGGCTTGGGCTTGTCCCCAAAGCCTTTATTCGAAAGGCGAGCCAGGTTAGGGGGATCCACAACCGCGCCAAGCCTGTCGGATGTATTATGCGGTTCCCTCCTCCACCCACATTCACCTGGCCCCCATCCCGTTACCTGCGGTCCGCGCCCCTCCGCTCGGTGCTCCGCTGCCGGGGACCCATGAGAGGGGCCGTTCCCGGGCCCGCCGCGCGCTGCCTCCCAAGAACCCCGCCGGCTCGCCCGGGGCCGACAGCGGGGAGGCTGGAGGAGGCGCGCGCCAGGTGCGCTTTGCCCGGGACGCCGACTTCCCGGAGAGGCGACCGGGCCCCACGGCCGCACTCAGGTGCAGCGCAGACATTGCCGAACAAAACCCGCCGCCCCGACGCCGCATCCGCGCGGGGCCACGTCGTCTCGGCACTCCGGGCACACGGGCGTCTCCTCTCCTGCGAGCGCGAGGAAGGAAGCGGCGCCTCTCAGAGGCCGCTAACCACGCCCCGGAGCGCGGGCGCCTGCTGCGTGGAGACCACTCGGGCTGGGCTCTCCGCGGCGAGGAGCGCGCGGCGAGGAGCGCGCGGCGAGGAGCGCGCGGCGAGGAGCGCGCGGCGAGGAGCGCGCGGCGAGGAGCGCGCGGCGAGGAGCGCGCGGCGAGGAGCGCGCGGCGAGACACGCTCGGGCCAGGGGGCGGTGCAGGCCCGGGGAGGAGCGCCCGGGTGGGAGCCACGTGGGACACCTGTGTTGTTCACGGAGCAGAGGCGGCGAGCGCGGCGAGGAGCGCGCGGCGAGACACGCTCGGGCCAGAGGGCGCTGCAGGCCCGGGGAGGGGCGCCCGGGTGGGAGCCACGTGGGACACCTGTGTTCCTCACGGAGGAGAGGCGCGGAGCGCGGCGCCGGCCGAGCCCGCTCTCCCACGGGCGGTGCATTAAGCTTCTGGGAACACGGTCCGCAGCGCCTCTCGCGTTTTTAAACAACGCGTTGGCCAAGGCTGGCAAATTAACAAGGGTACTGACTTCTGCTCTGGTCTCCCAGCCTCCGAGGGGTGCAGCAGGGAGCACTGTGTCATCTGCCATCGACTCCGCAGGATTTATTGCTTCGACCCTTGCGAAAATGTTGACTTTGGCATCGTTTCTGTTTGTCATGGCAATTGCCCTTTGTTTACCTGTCTGTCCTGTTCTTGCAGTTGGGCGGTAGTAAGCAGGTCTTTTGGCCAGTATCCTCGTTTAAGTCTAGCAGGTGCCTTGATTTTTTTTAAAAATCAAACACCACAAAGCGAAAATAGCTCAATGCCTGGCACAATGCCTTGTGCGTAGTAAGCACTCAAAAAAAGGAAAAAGCTATTATTGCATAATCTATAGTTTTAATACTTCATCAAAAAAAAGTGTCATTGCATAACGTGTGCTCATTACCAAAAAAAAAAAAAGAATGATAAGCAAAGCACACCTACCCCACCACCCAGAGACAGTCACTATTAACATTATGGTGTTTCTTCTTCCAGCATCATTCTACTCATATTAAATTTTATTGTTAGCTCATTCCATGCATAGTGTATCATAACCAGCTTTTTTATGTCCCTTTGTGAACATCTTTCTGTGGCTTTTCTTCACTTACACTGCATTTTTTCAAGTCAGTCACAAAACTGTCCAATTTCAAGCAAAGGGGAAAAGATTCTGAGGGGGGAGTAACAAGATTCTGTAAGAGGATATGGTACCAGAACTTCTGCAGTGACTATTTTTGGAAACACACTTTGCCACAATTCTAGCAGTATTTTGGTAGATTCCTTACTATTGTCTAGATAAACATTCATGTTATCTGCAAGTGGAGATATTTTTTCATTAAAAAAATGTTTTTATTTAAAAAAATTTTTTTTAACATCTTTATTGGAGTATAATTGCTTTACAATGGCGTGTTAGTTTCTGCTTCTTTCTGTGGCTTTTAGCCACTTTTAATGTTCTAGTGTGCTTAACCAGTCCACTATTTTAATTTTAATCATTAGATATTTGTGCTTTTGCCCAGTTACTCCCTTGGAGTAAACTGCAAGATGGTAAAGTTCTAGGCTATAGGGTATATATATAATTTAAGGCTTTTGATGTGTATTTTCAAGTTGCCCTCCAGGAAGATTGACCCGTTTCCTCTTTTCCAAGCCCCTTCCCCATTATTCTTATAAATGTCAATCTGATAGACTAATAACAATTCTGTTTTTACATCTTTCCTTTTCAAAAAATTCTAAAAATGTCACATTTCCCTCTGTGGTTCTCAGTTGGTTTCCAATCCTCCCGATATTGACAACTTCCAGTGAAAGTGGCCCATGGTAATGTCGATTGTTGCAAACTTCACTGAAGAGGGGAAAAAAGAGGCCTCATTTTTTCACCCCGTTTCATTCCTCCCAATAATATTTACTGAGCACCCAAATGTAAAGACAGTCAACCAGAGCAGCATAAGTAATGTCTGAGCACCTGTGCAGGGGAACTCGTCTGCGGGTCTAAATGCTCGGTGGGAGAGGCATGGTCTCTGCCCCTAGATGGGCACTGTCCCATAGAAATGCAATGCACGCCACACAGGTGATTTCAAATGCTCTAGTAGCCATATTAAAGTGAAAAGGAGCAGGTGAATGTAATTTACTAACCCAGTAGATCCCAAATATTATCTCAACATGTAATCAGAGTGAGATATTTTAAGCTAAGTCTTTGAAATTCAGTTGTATTTTACATTTACAGCACATCTCCTTTTGGAATAGCCACAAGTGTCGAGTTGCCCATGCCGCTCTAGATAGAGCAGGCGTTTGAGAAGAGCAGACCAAGTCCTGGTCAAAGTGGGAATTTCACAGCTGACAACCCTCTCCCCAACCTGTTCTGATTGGTTGTTGACAGTTAACCAGCACACCTTTGCCTAAGGAGGTTTACCTTAGAGAAGCTACATTTCAATTCTGGATGCTCCTGACAGTTTTACATCTGTAGTTGGGGGCATTTCACATTTTCATTCCATGATTAAGAAGTAAAAAGGCTGAAACTATAAATACTGGTGGAGATATTGAAACGGAGTAGGACCCTATATGGTCCTTGCCCCCCCATGTCCTCAGCCTGCCTTTTTTGTCTGTGAAAAAACTTTAGTCAAAGAGTAAGTTTAATCAGAGAAGTGAGAAAATGCAGAAACAGAGGAAACCAGTCCAACAAAATAATAATAGTTTAGTCATTAGGCAAATCAAGGACTTCTAGTTCCTCTTCAAGGGCTATAGATAATACTCTGAGCCACATCCTGCGAGCTGATACTGAAACGCCCGCCAGGTGGAAGAAGTGAACTACATGACGACAAGACTATAGCCACGACATAAGCTGCCACAATTCCGAGAGCTGGCCTCAAAGAAATGGGAACAAACCGACCCTGGAACTAAAGATTAACTGTACTTAAAACAATCAAGATGACGCCGATCAGACCACCGCATAACCAAACTCAAGATGACTGTCAGAGCTGACTGTGCTGTTTCTGCATGCAGCCCCCTCCCTCCGCCTATAAAAGCTCTTGCCCCGTCAGCTCGGGGCAGTTGGCCTTTGGACAGGCGTCTGCCCTCCCCCCAGGTTGCCGGCCTCCAAAATAAAGCAAACTTTCCTTTCCACCAACCTTGCCTCTTTATTGGCTTTAGAGTGGCAAGTAGATGGACCCCTTCTTTTGGTAACAGCATCAGTTGCTTCAAACACCCTCACATCAAAGGTTAATCACCTGAGCCTTTCTACCACGTATGCGTGGGCGGGGAAAGCAGGTGGCCCAGGCTATGGAGTGTGCTGAGTGGCTGACTAGCAGCGGTAGAGGACTTTAATACAGGGAGAAGCTGGGCAACTACTTTTGTCATCCATGGCAACCCCTCCCTTGTGAAGATTTGTGGAAATTTAAAAAATAGGCACCATGAAGGACCTCCATCCCAAAGGGCTTGTGAGCCCCTTGCTTCCAAGGACTTGCCATATTCATCTTTGTGGCCCCAATGCCCTGTAATTCTACATAGTAAGTGCCCTTTTAAAATGTCAATTAATTCATGAATTGCCCTATACAGCATGTCTCAGTTGTAAACACACAAGGTATAAAGACAACTTTGAATTCCACGAAGAGATAAAGGGAGACTTTGGCTCCCAGCAATGTGCAGAGGGAGACACCCAGTGCAGTGGAATGACCACCGCTTTGGAGATGAGGTGGTTTGGAGTTCCCCACCCCGCTCTCTTCCCTACTGGCTTTCTCACAAGAGATAAGATGCTTAATTTTTGACTGTTCAGTTTGCTGGACTACAAAATTAAAAGTTGATGGGTATAGTGGTTCCCAAACCTATGGAAGCCCAATTCAAATTCTTTGCATCCACTCCCCCACATGATAAAGCAAGGTGAAGCACATATTTAAAAACCCAGAGGAGGATTCATAATAGAGCCACAAAAGTTGTAGACTTCCCAGAACCCACAGGGCAGCCACTAACCAGAACCCTCGTGCTGAAAAATGAAAGAACAGGAAACAACGCATGTTAAACGGCGAAGAAACCACCCCAGGGGAAACAAAGGGCCTGGTTCTCAAGCACTCCACAGGCAACAAATTAGGCCAGAGCAAAAACTGTGGCGCTAACAGCAGCAAGAGAGAATAAAGGCGTGGCAGGGGGACATAAGGAACAGAAGTACTGCCATCTTGAAGCTAAAGACCCTTAGGTTTGGGGCAGGTACCAATTGTTCTAAGGGTTAAAGCATCTCAACTCCTTAAAACAGTGAGAAAAATTATGCACAAGGTTTTACTGGATTTGCTTTTAGGAAATGTGATGCTTTCTGGCTACATGAGTAAGCATGGAACGTCTACAAAGGCAAAGGCTTGGGTAACATTCAGTCATTCAATCAACATCCAAAACCACATATGCACTCGACTTCAAACTGTCAATACTTCCAAATTTTGTGTCTTCAGTTTTCACATATATGTTCATGCCTTAATGTAAGTATTCATTGAGTGCATTTTGAGAGGAAGCTGGGCGCACCCTTGGAGGCACCAGAGTAGGCTCTGCCTGACGTGTGATCAACCTCACAGTCGGTCTCATTTCCTGGAAGGCTCATGTAACAGGAGGTGGGCACCTGATCATCAAAAGGTTATCACAAGTCTTTAAATACGGCATCACCTCAGGGTCTCAAGGTAAAAGGAAAGCATAGGAAAATGGCTGAGGCTGGGCAGCTAAAGCCTTAAATGAAACCAATGTTAGGTTATCTGAAAGCTACTGCCAAGATTTGAGAACCTTCCTAGGGAAGTTAGACTGCAGTGCCTGAATGGTAACTTGAACAATGTTCAGGCATAGAAGTGTTAGCAGTTCTCTGGGTGAGCCTTCCACGACTCCTGCCCCATGCAAATGGGCAGAAGTCTTAGCGTATGTGACCCTCTCTTTAATTTCAGCAAACAAAACCATCCTACGACTCCTAACGGCACGTTTGGAACCACAGGCTGCCCTCTAATTCATCTGGAAAAACAGAGCAAACAAAAAGCACCCTTGAGATTCTTCTGTTTAACAAGTAAAGCACTGCTTGGGTGCAAGTCTGGCTACAGAAACACCCACAGCGGTGAGTAGCCCAGGTGTCACTCTTTGGCTAATCCCAGAAGAGCTCGATTTGCCAAATCCAGGCAGCAGTCATGTTGGTGATGAGCCCACTAGTTACTCTATTGGTTTACTGCTCTGGTCTGGCAACATCAGAGTGGCGGGCATCACAATGACTTTATTCCTCACCTAGAATTTGGCAGTTTAAGGCCCTGCTGAGAAGGATCCTCAGGTTTTCTGGAACAAGAGAGCTCGAGTTCAGACTATCACTCACCCTTGTTCACAATTTTGAAACTTTTTCATTTCTAGCGGCCCTAGCAAAAAACATTCTACCAAAAGAAAAAGGCATATCAACTATGTCCTCTTGCCACACTGCCCCCCACCACCACCCGTTCACTGCTTAATCCATGGTTAAGAATCTCTTCCCTTGCACAATGGATCTGATTTGTCTCAATATTTGCATGCCCTATGCCAAGGAATATAACTATTTGATTATATGGTCTCAGGTGTCCGTACTTACCTATGACTGAACTAGGTATTTTGAGGGAACCCCAAGACCGCGATTGGCAGGTGTTGACGGACCACACATGGCCCTACTGAACAAAAAATATGTCACTTACCTCAGTGTCAGGCACACAGCTGGAGCTCAGTAAACATGTGAATTAATGTGAAAGATCAAAAATGAGATCTGGTGGTCCAGTACGAGAATATGAGAATATGCTGCATTAATCCAGAAGACATTTAACCCCTCTCTCTACTTGTGAGACTAGCACTATAGATTATGTTAGTTTCTCTTTGGGAACAAGGCAAATAGCTCAACCACCAAATATTATTAAACTCCATTTAATTTAAACTGTTTCTATTCAAACTTCCAGTATGTACCATATGATAAAACCTTGGAATCTGATGAACTTAGATTTTTTTTAATGTGTTCCATGACTTGCTTCCCTAATTTTCCTTAATAAAAAGGACAATTCTGCAATTCCAGTTTTCATTTGCATTTTCATTGTGATTGGAATTGAACAGAGTATGAACAAACTAAATGTCCAGTGCTCCTAGTATGTGCCAACAAGAAAAGGAAATTAGCAAAATGCTGCTGGCAATAAGAACACAAGGAAAATCTGGCTGTGAGGGAAAAGGATTTTATTGGGCAGCTTAAATTTTTATCTAATAGAAGCACATCAATGTTTGAACAACTTTTAACATGAGGAAACACTCCACTTAATCTAAGCTGACACACATTACCAGTAAAAGCAAAAAAAAAAAAAAAAAAAGTCAAGTTTCTTCTTTGAGTTGGTGACAACATCTTCTTAGGCTGTCACAGTCTGATACTTAAATCATGGAAAAATTCCCAAATAGAAACTTTCAGGCTGGCAGGAAAGTCAGCTGGCCCATAATTCTGCATATGTGAGTTTAGAGTTTAAGATGACTGTATGTGCTTCCAGAAAAATATATACTCTAACGTAGCTTTTTAACTTAAATTGTTAACTATATTTGTGCTTCAGACAATGTAAATTCTATCTACACTAACAATCTAAGTGGCTACAGATTGGAAAGGTACCTATGGATGGCAGGAGCAGAAAGAGGAAGTGCCTTCCGCCCACCTAGTGGGTGAGAGCCCAAGGGCAGACTGTGCCCAAAGGCTGAGGGAAACGTCATCCGAATCAAGATGGAGAGAAAGAAGCTGATGACCTCAGAGAGAACAGGATAAGAAGGGCCGAGACCCAAGCAACAACAAACCAAAGAACATTTATTATGTGCAAGAGGCAGATTGTGACAGGGAGAGCAGGGCATATTTTACTATGAATTATATCAAACATACAGAAAAATCCAAAGAATAAAACTCATGTGTCTATCAACTAAATTGATCCAGTATTAACCCAGAGCCATATTTTCTTCAGTATCTTTTTTTTTTTTTTTTTTTTAATTTATTTATTTATGGCTGTGTTGGTTCTTCGTTTCTCTGCGAGGGCTTTCTCTAGTTGCAGCAAGTGGGGGCCACTCTTCATCGCGGTGCGCGGGCCTCTCATTATCGCGGCCTCTCTTGTTGTGGAGCACAGGCTCCAGACGCGCAGGCTCAGTAATTGTGGCTCACGGGCCCAGTTGCTCCGCGGCATGTGGGATCCTCCCAGACCAGGGCTCGAACCCGTGTCCCCTGCATTGGCAGGCAGACTCTCAACCACTGTGCCACCAGGGAAGCCCCCCTTCTTCAGTATCTTTAAGTAATAAAAAGTTATATGTACACTAGACAGCCCCTATGTATCCCTTCCCATATGCCCACGCACTTGGTATGAATCTTTTATGCAAGACTTATTTGGGGAGAAGAACTTCGAGGGAAAAAAATAAAACTACCCAACCTAGACAGAAGAGTGGTAAGCAAACAAAATTAAGGCATAAAATGTCATTAAAGAAAAAGTTTCCAAGAAACAAAGACACAAGATGCTGTACTTTCTCTCCTAAGTCCAGCCTTCGCTATCTCCTTTCTCGTTAAGTGTTGATCTTCAAGAGAGAGTGTTTCTGCAAGAGAAAAATCAACTATCATTATGCCTTATATAAAAACTCAATCACCATGGTTCTTAATTTCTATCTTAAGTAAAAGCAAACCAAATATTCACTTTTAACTGAAATTACTTTAAGTCAAATCTGCCAGTTAAAAAAAATTCACTGCCACAGTAACAGTGCTTTATGTCCAGTACAGCTGTCTGTTCTCCCCTTCACAGATATAAAATACAGCTGTTTGCTCTCCTCCAAATATAAAAAATATTTTTATTAACTTGTATGCTGAAATGCTTACCACTTTTGAATAATAGATTACAGAGAGTTTTATGTTCTCATCATCACATCACGCCTAGTTTAGCAATTTTACAATAAAATTACTAACAAATTAAAACAAATTTCTCCAGAGATGATGAAAACACTGAAACTTTAAGCACATTTTATCTTTCTCTAAGAAGAATAATTTAAACAATTATCCAACTATATTTTCACCGCAATGAAGGAAGTATGCTTAAGGAACCATGTGTGTAATTTTCTCTAGTAACATAACCCCTTAGTTTCTTGCCCTCCAGAACTGATCTAATCTAAAATGATATTGTTGCACAGCTACAGGTAAGCAGCAAACGGCGGTACGGAGAACTCAGCTTGCATCGTAAGACCTACTTTCCAGTCTGTGTGTGTGGTTTTTGGGCAGCCATTTAACCTCCCTGAGCCTTCACCTCCTCATCTATAAAATGAGCCCTACCTTCTTTTAATCTTCTGGGCACTGTGAAGATTAAATATGTGACTATTAAATAATGCACTACTCAAATATAAGGTATTACACTGTATTCAAAGGTAGACAAACTATGTATTTATTCCTGCAGCAGGGGTAAAGCCAGTTCAACCACTACGCTTTAAATCAAGTGGTTTTTTTTTTTTTAAAGTAATGTCTTCAATCTATTTAGAAACAATGGAAAATACAGGTTTCATCTGAAGTTGTGTACCCAAACACACTCAATATTCTTATGCGGAAAAAAGCTTATTGCACAGATATAAAGATTAAAGCACATACAGTTAATCAACTTGATTAGAAATATGATGATTTGGCACTAGGACTAAATTCCAGAAGTTCATGTCATTGCATGCTCCTCAATCTATGAAATTTAAATTATCATTAAATTTAAGATTTTAAACTCAAGTATGGTACACAAAACAGCAGTCAGTATTAAAACTTAATGTATTAGAAAGGACTGAAAGTTGTAACTGCAAGTCAGCATTTATTAAAAATAACCCAAAACTTGAAGTAAAATAAATCTCAAAATAAATCATGAGAATCAAAACTCTTCATCTTGCATGAATGATATTTAGCTTAGAACTTAGCCATACTTTCTTAGAAACAGAAACAAAACAACTGTCCATTATCACGTGGAGAATAGGTTTGACCCCAGTAGGTACCTCCTTGAGAGTTGCTACACCCACAGAGCCCCCGAGAGCAGGAGGACCTCGGGAGCTACTTGCAAATGGTCAGATATAAACTGCATGTTAGCCAGCAAGAGTGCACATACTGAGTAAGTCAAAGATCCTTTGCTTTTAGCTAGAATTCTATCAATTCAAAGTGGCGAGAAGGACAATTTCATTTTGATCAGAAGTTGTAATTGGCTACTGATCACAAAACAATTTCCGAGGGCCACCTTAGAACAAAGGATCCCAGGCAATATAAAAAAGCAGGGGAACCACTATTCAAAATCCACCAATGTAGTCTTTAAGCACTAGAGTCACCGCAGCCAGAAGAGGAAGACTATGTTTTGTTCTGAAATGAACTATACTATCAGTGCAGCCCATTTTCTGTTCTTGGCCTCTTAGAACCGCTTCACAAAAAGGGCTACGTGTTTTTATAGAAGTGCGTACAAGGGAGAGTTAATTTCACTCTAGACACAAAGAATTTCAGGCTAAGCTTGACCTCACGACAATTTTTACAAGTCCCTGCAAATATCATCAAGAGCTGTCTCTATGTCAAACACAGTAAGGAAATGACGCTGCAACCTGGACAGTCCTGGACTCAGTCCCACTAGCAGTGTCAAAGGGAGCTTACCAAACAAAACCTAGGAAGACAGCAGAAACACTACAGCCAGACCTCAGATCATTAGACCGCAGAATAAAGTACAGCCTCAAAACGGGTGTCACCCCATTAGCTCTGCCATGACAACATGACTGGAGATGTCCTGCTGCGGGTTACACAAGTGCAAAAACATCAAATTTAACTTACTTAACTTTTTAACCATTTTTTCATTTCAATAAATTTGTTTTGATTGGTTGGATTGTTTAAGAGGAAGAGAAGAATCTGTTCATGTTTTTCAACCTGAGGGTGAGAAGAAATGGTGTTACTTCATTCCTAATAATGTTGGGAGGATAATTTCACTTAAAGGAAGTTTTACCCACTTGTTTCTGTAGCTCTGTGCAGCAGCAATTCATCCTGTTCACCTTTTCTAAAAGCAAATGCAAAAAGCCATTAGACGACTAGCACTATAAGTAACAGGAAAAACAAAACAAAACAAAACCTGCAGTCTGAACATATACAGATCTGCCCCTCAGGGCAGATCCTTTCCAACTACAAAGGACTTGACCAATTAATTTTTCATTTGGGCTTTATGTTATCTCCTCCTGTCCTGGGTTTTACCAAATGAGTGCCCTTACCTCCGAGGTTTCAGGTCTTTTGCCTATCACACACGGGGTATCTCTTTTTGGTTGAGGGCAGCCCTGCCAAAGCATCATCTTATGAAATAACTAGTAAGATCCATTCTCAAATATGTGAGTTCTTCTCACTTTGATCAGGATCAAAAGGAAGTTGGAAGCTACTCTGAATGCTTGACATTTCTAAAGCTCTCAGCATCAATTCTATCAACAGTGTTGCTGAGCCTGATCTAAGGAAAATCTGGACTGGGAGGCCTGCTTCCTTCCAGGTGGCTCCTCTGAGGTGGCAACATGAGTCAGCACCCTGCTGCTGGATTTGTAGAGGAGGATGACAGAGGGAACGTGGCCACAGAGAATAAGGAAAGATCAGGTCAACTAAATTGATTACATCTGTTCTTGGTTACACTTACATCTGCTATTAATTAAACGTGAAAAAAATACCTTTATTTAAAGCACTTTGCTTTTTAGATGTGATCTTTTTCGCCAGACCATACATCACCAGCTTATCAGCCAAACTGATAGTACCATTCTCAGAACACTTCTCAACTGACACTGTGTGGACATTCTTGACAAATCCTTTCACAGAAAGCATTACATTCTGATGCAACATGAAATTTTTCAGTAGCTCTATTATTAACTGAGAACAGCTTCCATTCAATTCCACTGGTCCTGGAAAAAAATTGATTACTAGAGTTAATCTTCAAGTTCCTGAAAGATGATATTTAGATAAATTATCTAAGGATAATAAGCAAAAGGCTCACTGATTTTAGCTAGGTTTAGGTATGCTTTGATGTACTACTGCTGTTGCATTCAAAAAAAATCAAACTTAATAAATATTCCTCGATCCCTACACTATGTCAAGCATTAATTTAGGTCTAGAAGCCACAAAATAGACAAATGTCTGCCTTTGTGGACTTACATTCTAATGGTAGAAGCAAACAATAATAAATATAATTTTCCAACTCTCTGCGTCAAAACCAAAGCAGACTGTGAGGAAATCAGTGTGTTATTATCTACTGGGACCTCTGGGTAAAGAAATCAGGAGTAAGAATAAAACGCTACTTTAGCATTTTAGTTCCTTTTATTCAAATTCCAACTGAAGGGCTGAATAAATACGCAGATATGGTATGAATAGGAAGGTAGCCCAAAACGGTGCCATTTGAATGTCTCTAGCCTCTGTGACAAAGCAGAAAGACCCCCACGCAAGAGGTCAGATGACTGACCCCAGTTCACCCTGGCCCTGCCACTTAACTAGCTTTGCAACCTGAGGCAAACCAGAATCTCTGAGTCTTGACTCTCTGAAACTAATCTGTAAAACAAAGATGGAACATATGAACATAATTTTTGTAAGAATGAAAGAACAATAAAAGGTATGAGATTTTTTTGTACTCTGCTTGATAATTAGAAATCTGGGCCGTTGCTTAAAATACTCTTTTTTTTTAAATTTTTAATTTTATTTTTGGCTGCGTTGGGTCTTCATTGCTGCGTGCGGGCTTTCTCTAGTTGCGGTGAGCAGGGGCTACTCTTCGTTGCGGTGCGCAGGCTTCTCACTGCGGTGGCTTCTCTTGTTGTGGAGCAGGGGCTCTAGGCGTGCGGGCTTCAGTAGTTGTGGCACGTGGGTTCAGTAGTTGTGGCTCGCGGGCTCTAGAGCGCAGGCTCCGTAGTTGTGGCGCACAGGCTTAGCTGTTCCGCGGCACGTGGGATCTTCCCAGACCAGGGCTCGAGCCCGTGTCCCCTGCATTGGCAAGTGGATTCTTAACCACCGCGCCACCAGGGAAGTCCTAAAATACCCATTTGTTTCAGACTTAGTGCTATAAAAGAAAGAAAAAAATCCCACAGACACCCAAATTGGAAAGTGACTTAATTGTCTACCTTCAAGGGAACATTTAATAATTTGGAAAGGAAGCTCCAGGTGGCTGGCAGAGATTGGCTGCACTCTGCAAAGAGGCAGAGTTTCAATGTTTCCATAGTCTGCATAGAGCACTTTCACATCAGCAGCTGATGTCCCCAGAACAATGGCACGGTACCAGAAATCATCACCTGAAAATACAAAGGAATCTCAGGTGAGAAGTTACGTTCAATGATGCCCTCCTCCTTTAAGATGGTTATTCACAGTTACATTTACATCACTTAGAAATTCACACCAAGACTTCTGACTTCACACCAAGGAGTCTAGATTAAATACGAGCATCACATCTACTCCTTGCAGATTCTACTCAAAAGACAGTTACAGGACTAAATAGAAAAAGGCCTAAAACCACAAGGATAGAGAACAAGAGGGAAGACAATGTAATAGTGGAAGGTGGAAAGCAAATACATCAGTGGAAATGATTTAGCAGAGCTCAACTAAAGCTGGGTGTAAAGAAGCCAAGAAGCATCTCAGTTTGCATCTCAAATCCCCAAGCAATCAAGGCTCAATAATTGATGCTACTCATTCAAAAGTTGGAGCAAAGACGGAGATGAAACGGGGATTGGATAACGGAAGCAGAGTTGCTTTCCCAAGGCATGTGAATAAACTTTAGTTTATAAACACATTTACACGTAATATCTATTTTTAAAGTTGCTAAAGAGAAAGATCAGTTTTATGTTTATGTGTTTTAATAACACTTAGAGAATTCCCCCTTTTCAGGTAACTGCTCCTACCCATGGGCAGAAGACTAGTTTCCTCTCCAGAGAGGACGAACCAGAAAGACTATGGACTGGGGAACGTGAGGCAGAGCAGAGGAGGGAGTTTACAAGAACCCTGTCAGGCAAGCTATGCACTCCAGGCAGGAGACGACCATCTCAAGCAAAAGCACTTCAAGACACAGGCATCAGGGGTTCCCAGAGAAACGGCAGAGCCAGGTCACCCTACAGGAAAGTCCACTAAGCAGACAAGCTCTGCCTGTGCACAAAGGAACTTCCAATTAGCTTCTTAGTGCTTCACCTTACATAAACGAACAGCGAAGGATGACCAGATAGTAGAAGAAAGTCTCTGACATGAAAGAGAAGACCAAAACAAACACGAACTCAAGGAAACAGAGACCCAAAGACGGAGAAGACCATGAAAATTAAAAGAATGATATTAACAGCCTCGGAGAAATGACCTTCCATCCTTGAAGCAAGTACAAGACAGTTATTAAAAACCACACACCTGAGAAACAAAAAAAGCTACTGAAACCAAAAATGTGATATTAAAAATGAAATACGAAAGGCTGGAAGAGAAAACTGAGGAAATCTCTTGAAAAACAAAAAAAAACAGCAAAGGAAATTCAGCAGAAGAGTTTAAGTCCAACATGAGAATACTTGGAGTTCATAAAGGAGCAGGAAATAAAAGAAAGGAATAAAAAAATTCAGGAAAACTTTTCAAAACTGAAGCTCATGAATTTCTAAAGGGCCCACCCACTGGGAGCTCAGTACAATGGTGAAAACAAAACCAGTGCTGAGTCACATCATAAAATTCAAAACTTGGGATGAAGAGATTACCAAAAGTTCCAGAAAGGAGGAAAAAAATACGTACAAAGTTTGGAGAACCTGAATGACATCTACCTCTCCACCAGCAACACCCACAATGCCTTCAAAATTTTAAGAGAAAGATGATTTCCAACCTAGAATTCTATCTATAGGTAAGCTATCAAGTAACTATTAAGGGTAGAATAAAGACTTTTTCAAACATGAAAGATAACAAAATTTATCTTACATGTACCTTTTCTCAGCTTCTAGAGGATGAGATAGATATACCAAAATATTAAGAGTAAATCAAAAGTAAAGGACCCAGAAAACAAGTTGAGACGAGGGAGGGAGAAATCTAGCCAACAAGGTGTGGTGGGAGAGAAATCCAAGAAACATAGGGGGTTCGTGCTGAAACAATCTCCAGCATGATGGTGAAAGGAAAATTTCAGGATGACAGCTCAGGTCTGGAGGACAAGCAGTCTGGATAAGAGTGGGTCAGAAGGCTGGAGCTGCCTACAATATGATAAAAGTTGATAAAGTACAGGCAGTATTCATGGAGAGAATTTATACCAATGCAGAGAACTGGAGATCATTAGTGAAAGTATATAGAACACGAGTAACAAAAAAGGCTGCAAAAGAAAAATGTAATTATAGTAACTACATGGGTAGGCTGTGAATACTGTTTATTATACTAATAATGTAATACAGAATACTTATCTAAACAAAAATTATGACACATTTCTACTGGGAAGAAAGAGAGGGAAATTGTAGATCTAGTTGTCATACAAAAGAAGAAGGAAACTAAATACATTTTTAAACTGTAAATCTAAATTTTAAAGTGAACACTGTTTGGGGAATAGAAAAGAATCTTACCTGTGTATCTGGCACAGCACGCATCTCCAATTTTTGGTCTATAGGCCAATCGACTTTTCTGAGCACTGCAATATTCTAACAATTCGCCTGTCAATACACACAGTTTTTCCTGATCTTCTAAAATATATATAGAAAATGTTTTGTGAAGAAATTTTCAATGCTACTATTTATAGAAGTATTTATATACAAAGGAAAGTCAAATCTAATCACTCAAAAAAGACCCCATATATATTAAAATATACATTTATATTTTTAAAATAGATAAAGCCAAAAAAAGATAAAACCACTACTGGTTACCTTGTGGGGAAGGGATGCAAGACTGGGAGGGGGCAAGAAGGAAGCCACTGGGGGGCTAATTTCTTGATCAGGGTGGCTATTCTAGTGTGTTCCTTCTACAAAAACTTGTTCTATTAAGTTGCAGTTTTACGACTGTTCAGTATACTTTTCAGTAAGTGTGTTACAGTTAATTAAATGAAGCAAAGTACTTCCAATTCATCATACCATATGTTATGGTCAGGATGCAATAATCCTAAGACCCTGCTTTCCACTATACAGTTTAAAGTTGATTATTCCTAATACTGGAGAATAAATTTAAGAGCAGTTATTGTTATCACAATTCTTGGTTTGACCATTTGAAAAAAAAATTTTTTTCATTTTTTTCAGCTTTCAAATACCTGCAAATTATTTTGAATAGCAAACTTGCACTAACTCAGCCTCTGATACTGCAAGAATAAACTTAAATACACTGGGGCTTCCTTGGTGGCGCAGTGGTTAAGAATCTGCCTGCCAATGCAGGGGACATGGGTTCAAGCCCTGGTCCAGGAAGATCCCACATGCCACGGAGCAACAAAGCCCATGCACCACAACTACTGAGCCTGCGCTCTAGAGCCCGCGAACCACAACTACTGAAGCCCGCGGGTCTAGAGCCTGTGCTCCGCAACAAGAGAAGCCTCCGCAACAAGAGAAGCCACCGCAATGAGAAGCCCACGCACCGGAACGAAGAGTAGCCCCCGCTCACCGCAACTAGAGAAAGCCCACGCGCAGCAACGAAGACCCAACGCAGCCAAAAATAAGTAAATAAAATAAATGAATTTAAAAAAAAAAAACTAAAATACACTGAAGAGATGGCTTAATTGTAATCTTTCACAAAATAAAAAAGGAAAAGGAAAGTCAACATTTATATGCTACTTTTCTTCATGATTAGGGCCCGTGTAAAACATTTCTCTAAGTTTCTAAGATACAGTAATACTGTGATTATAGACTGATTAGGAAGTACTCTTCCAACGTATCTAAAACTGTTTTGGTTCAAATTCTCTTAATGCTTGTAGAAGGTCAGCGTAGTAAGTACAATTCAATACAGACAGTACCTATTTTTAAACAAGAAATTATACAGTAATTAAGGACGTTGCTTTGTTATAAAAAGCTGTAGATGATCAAGACCAGGTGGAGTAGGTGCTGAATGCAGGGCATGTTCACGTTCATGTTTTTATAATTAAATTTTCCTTAAGTGTTATTATGATCAACTAAAACACTGAGTGAAACAGAAATCATCACCTTCTTCTCCCCACCACTTCCTAAGGAATTCAGGTAAGTTCATTCTACAGTTTAAAAGACCAGCATAAATATGTCTCAAACTTTGTTTGGTTTCTTACCTGGCATTTCATTTGGTAGAGCATAAAACAAGTTTGGGTTTATGATTTCTAATATGTTTGCCTGTACAGTTTTATTAACTGGCAATTCTATTGTCCTCCACTGCTCAGCTGAAAAGGTGGCTGAAAACATACGAAATACAGGTCTCTCATGAAAAAGATAAAATTTAGTATTCTACTGAATACCAACATTCCCAAATTCCCAAAACGAAAATCTGTATTTTCATAAAACAATCTGTTTAACTTGAGGGATTTTGGTGTGCATTACAAAGGAGCTCAATCTATAATAAGAATCCTTAAACTATTACGCTCCTATAGGTATATTTCAGTAGTATATTTCCATTTCGGTAGTATATTTAATTCTTAAAATTTACTCAAACTTTAAAGGATACATAGCTGTATGATACACGTCTGCCTGACAAATAATTACATTAAAAATGAGTACAGTGTTTAATAAAAAACCATGTTTCCATAAATATTAAACTAACTTTACCTATTACTAATCTATTTCCACAAAGCATATTTCTACAGGAAAATCATGTCACTTGGAATAGAAAAATTTTCATAGCTATAAAAGCAAAGGATAACATAAATTTAAATAGCAGTTTAAAAATGTTACCTTGAAGCCATGGGGCATCAATCTGAAGACCATGTTTATTAACAGGACTGTTTGTCACTAAGTCTTTACATGGTGAACTAGCTTTTAAAACCAGATGTTCCTCAATCAGAACATCAGTAATTATCCTGGGATAAGAAGTGGAAAGATCGGTGAGTTCAATTCCCACTCCATTTTCAGTGATTTCAACCACTCGGGCTTGGAGTTTTATCCCTGTGACACACGTCTGAAATCTTGCTATGGCTTCTCTGGTCCAGTGTTTGTTTCTAGGCTGTATATCTAACAAATAAAACAGCATTAAGAAGAATTCTGCCCTTAATATGTTTTCTTTGTATTTAATTTTTGATAGTTTGATTAATATGTGTCTTGGCGTGTTTCTCCTTGGATTTATCCTGTATGGGACTTTCTGTGCTTCCTGGACTTGATTAACTATTTCCTTTCCCATATTAGGGAAGTTTTCAACCATAATTCAAAAAGAGTCATGTACCAAAATGTTCATTGCAGCTCTATTTACAATAGCCAGGACATGGAAGCAACCTAAGTGTCCCTCAACAGATGAATGGATAAAGAAGATGTGGCACATATATACAATGGAATATTACTCAGCCATAAAAAGAAACGAAATTGAGTTATTTGCAGTGAGGTGGATGGACCCAGAGTCTGTCATACAGAGTGAAGTAAGTCAGAAAGAGAAAAACAAATACCATATGCTAACACATATATATGGAATCTAAGGAAAAAAAAAAAAGGTCATGAAGAACCTAAGGGTAAGACGGGAATAAAGACACAGACCTACTAGAGAATGGACTTGAGGATATGGGGAGGGGGAAGGGTAAGCTGTGACAAAGTGAGAGAGTGGAATGGACATATATACACTACCAAACGTAAAATAGCTAGCTAGTGGGAAGCAGCCGCATAGCACAGGGAGATCAGCTCGGTGCTTTGTGACCACCTAGAGGGGTGGGATAGGGAGGGTGGGAGGGAGGGAGACGCAAGAGGGAAGAGATATGGGAACATATGTATATGTATAACTGATTCACTTTGTTATGAAGCAGAAACTAACACACCATTGTAAAGCAATTATACTCCAATAAAGATGTTAAAAAAAAAAAAGAAGAATTCTGTGCCCCAAAGCTGCATTTTTTGCCTCAATAATATCCAGGACTGGACCCTTCCCAAGTTCACCATTCTGGTCAGTGATTTTGAATATCTATTCTCAATAATCAATTATATATCTACATCCTCAGTGCCTGAGTTGCAGATAATGCATCTACAATATACTACTGTTTTAGGAGGCTCAGGATCCGTCTTTACTTTCCTCACTAACGTATCTTCACCTGGCATTTTTCCCAATAGGCAAAAATGGAATTATTATTTCTTTTAGAAGCCACTATGGTTACATACACAATGATGAGTTATCAACTATTCTGGTAAAAGATGTTAAACATACACTTTCACCTTTGTGGACAGTTTTCCAATGATAATTTCAAAATATCATTTTTAATTATTTAACCAAAAATTATCTTTCTGGGATAACTTTGGCTTATACCCTTATTTTCATAACAGTGGTTCTCAAATGTGAGTGTGCATCTGAATTACGTAGAGGGCTTGTGATAACAGATTTTGGGGCCCCACCCTAGAGTTTCCAATTTAGTAGTAGGTCTTGGGTGGGGACTAAGAATCTGCATTTTTAACAAGTTCTCATGTTGATACTACTGGCTGTGGGGTGGAGGGGTCATATTTTAAGAAACACTGACATAAAACATGGTGATTAAAAACAATAATCCAAAACATACTTAGTGTAAAATAAGTAGAAAGAAAACAGGCAAAAGGAAAAATAAAAAGCATCTAATGCTTCTAGACATGACCACTATTAACATTTTGGTATCCAACCTTTCATAATCTTTATGTGCATATGGAAATACACACATGCACATATATACTCATAATTCTTTTATAAATAAATTTTTATAATAATAAAAATAGTTATAATGTTAGGCACTATTCAGTGCTTTATGCCTTGTATCTCTTTTATTCTTAATGCCTTTTTGAGGAAGGTACTGTTATTTTCCAGATGAGGAAAAGGAAGCACAGAGTTTGAACAGTTTACCTAAGGTCTCACAGCTAGTAGGCAGCAGAGCTGCTTCTAATCTGTCCTCTTAATCACAATGCCATCCTGCATCTCTTTCATAACTTGCTTCCTTCACTTAAATCATGAACTAGTTTTCACATCAACACATATTTAACATTTTAATGACTGTGTAATAAGAACGAACACTTAATAGAACTTTGAGTGCCAGACTCTGATCTAAACATTCATTTAATAATCTTCACAACAAACCTATGAAATAGGTACTACCACTACCCATTATACAGATCCTCATTTAACCAAGCCTCTACTATTGGCTATTTAGGTTGTTTTGCTATTATTAACAGCAGTGTAATGAATTTCCATGTAGGTGAACTTTGTGAAATCACATGATTATTTCTTTAGGATGAATTATTAGAAGTAAACTTGCTAAGACAAAAGTTAAGAATATTTGAGGCTCTTAAGGAATCCTGCAAAATGTCTTCAAAAGAAAGCGTCGGTTTTCACTCCTATCGTAAGTATAGAAAAGCAGCTGCTTCCTTACTTTGACGTCAACACTGAACATTTTGGCCAGTATCTTTAAATATATGTTTCTAAATTTTATAATATGAAACAGAAAATAACTTACACAAAATATTAAAATTATAAATATATTAATACTGAGAAATTTATGTACTCTAAGTATTAGAAGACAGTTGAGAAAATTTCTTACTCTGCACCATACCTACTAGGCAGCACTGTATCCCCTGAAATGGAAGTTTTAAAAATTTGGATGGGATCATTTGGAGTTCATCTGCAGTAACTTCTTCAATGTTTCCATAATCCACAAACTGTACTTTAATGTTTCCATTTGGTAAGATTTCCTTGACTAAAGCACGATACCAATTACCATCACCTAGATTTAACACAAAATTTGTAACATGGAATATTTCCCTTCTATTAAGGTTTGAAATTTTTATCTTGAAAAAGACCATTCTTTGTCTAAAGTAGCTAATATATTTCTCTTCCCAGACAACACCTTTAGTTTTTAATTCAGAAATCCCTAGAAGGAGAATTCTCAAAATTCATTCTTAGAATATCACCAAAGTTTTTATAGCATCACACTTTTACATCTACTATAAAGATTTCATTCATAACCTAACCAATAAGCAGAATATTAAGTGAAGTAAAGACTTAATAAACTTGATCATATTTGTCAAACTGGAAGACTTGTAATATTCTCACCGCTAATGAGATTGTTTCACTTGTTACTTGGTAAATAATAGAAAAAATAAACAGAAAAACATGCAATGAAATTTAAGGTGTTTCATCAAACATATTTTCAAAATAAACATGCACAGGGTGACCAGAAGAAACAATGAATCTGCAGTGAACAGGTTTCCCATTCTCTAGCTTTTAATATTATCAGAAATTCTGGAAAGAAAAGCATTTGACAAAGTTAGGTAAGAATGTATCATTTGGAGGCTCCTTGTTACAAAGAGAGAAGAAAAAAAACACGGTATTTTAAGCATTCATTTAATTTTGATTATGAAAAATATCTGCTTAAACATCAGGAAGAAAATACACACTAAAAATGAGGTCTGAATGTCAAGAAATAAAAGATTCTAATATAGTCAATATTGTGCCAACTGCAACTTACCTATAAAAAAAGCACAACAAGGTTGCCCTACTTCTGCCTTAAAATTATTAGGCAACTTCTGCTGGCAATATTCTGCTACCAATTTGTTCAAGTCACTGAGTTTCTTTAGAGCTGAAAACACAATACACATAGTGTTTAATATTTAAAAAACATGCAGAGTAACAGATTTTCATTTAAAGTTGGAAAGTGTTTTGATGATCATAAAAACCCAGGCACATCCCCAAGCAACTATAAAGTACACCAAATACCTTTCCCTTCTCCTTATTAAGAAATTGGGCAAATAAGTCATTATTTAGTTAATACTCTCAGTAAACCCCATACCAACAATTTACTGGGCACAGAGCCATGATGATGGCATTGTTGTCAGTATGCTAGAGCATGAGCTTTGCATGTGGACCAGGAAACAGTGCACAAGCCTGCACAGAAAGGAAGTTACATATAAGCCGTCCTGAAGGAGTATATGTAATTACTAAATGGTTGGCACAGATAGTGTCTGCTAAGGACTTTCAGAGAGGTGAGCTCTGTGCACTAAGGGCTTCATAGAGAAATCTGAAGTATGACTTGTTTGCTAGAAAAGGAGAGGGTATTCCAGAAAAAGAAACGGCTCTGAGGCAAAGTACCAAATTAGGCAGCCAAAAAACACTTGCTGGGAGCAGTCTGGCAGAGAAGAGGAATGGAAAGGTGAATCACTGAAGAAAAACACCAGAGATGTGCTTGGAAAGATACGGACCATGGAGAGCTTTAAAATGCCAAGTAAAGGGATCTGAACACTATATAAGTAAAAGAAAAATATCTTTTAAATATGTGGCAAAGACCCATTCACAGAAACGGAAATTAAGTTGTATCGAGTTAGAATTGTCACCTTTCAGATTAGTCAAAATAAGAAAGTTTAAGGACACACTGCAGGAAATGGTGTGGGAGAGGGCACTTTCATACACTGACGGTGGAAATCAGCCTGGATGACCTCTTGAGGGCACTCTCTCAAGAGCACAAGCACACATATCCTTTGACTTAATAACTATTGTACAATTTCAGGAATTTGTCTCAAGGATATAGTCTCAGAATAAAATCACAGATTACAAGAATTGTTTTTAGTAATAAATGCTTGTACACAGGAATCCTTTAGCTATCCGTACCTAGGTTAACTAAATTAGGGTAAACCCACACAGGGGAATACCATGTAACCATGAAAAGGAATGAGGACGTACAGTGATGTGGTACCCTGGAACAGAAAAGGGACATTACCAGAAATGGAAAAGACATCTAGCAAAACCCAGATAAAGTCTGGAGGTTAGTTCATAGACACTTACCAATGTGGGTCTCTTAAGTTGTAACAAATGTTAACATCTTACATAATTGTGGTACTATAGAGAAAACTAGGGGTATACAGGAACTCTCTGTACTATCTTGGCAACTTTTCTGTAAATCTAAAATTATTCCAAAATTAAAAGTATATTTTAAAAAGAACGGAGGAAACACTATGTGAACTGATATCCAAGACAGAGTGGGAGAAAAAGGCAAAGTGCAAATATTATTTATTTTACCATTTATGCCTACATAAAAAGGAGTATATATATTCATACAAGCATATGTATAGAGTACTTTTGGAAAGATATTAAGAACATTGAGAAAAGGAACTGGAAGGATATTTAGAAATCTGAGAAGAAGAACTGGGAAACTTACTTTTCCCTATATTCTCTTTTGTAACTTTAAAATTTGTACCATATGCTTGTACAATCACTTATGAAAATAAGAAAGTGGCAAATATTTTAAAATAGTAGCCTATCTACCGGATGATTCTGTATGAAGGGATGACAAATCTCACAAACTGGGAGCCAGGCAGGAACTTAGTTATCTAGGGTAACATCCTTATTTGACAGAGAGAAAACCCAAAACTTAGAAAGGTTAAAATCAATGCGGCTCACCAGAAAGGCTCAAGGGAAAAAGACGGAAAATACAAAGTGTTTGCGAGGATGTGGAGCAACTAGAATTCTCAAACCAACAACTTCCATGATCACTTTGGAAACTTTTTAGCATTCATTGATCAGAGCTGAAAATACACATACCCTTTAAGATTTGGCCAGTAATTTCATTCCTAGGTACATGTTCAATGGAAATGCATGTGCGGTAAATTTCTATGAGAATATCCTTACCAGCATTTTATAGCTCAGAACTAGAAATAACCCAAATGTCCAACAGTAGAAAGGAACAGTAAATTGCAGACATTCATACAACAGATCACTATGCAGCAACAAAAAACGAGCTACAGCCACACGTGAAAATGATGGTCCAAACTCACAAATGTGAAAAAAAAAAGCAACAAGGCACAGAAGAGGACATATTGTATGATTCCATTTATATAAAGTTCATAAATGGGAAAAACTAATCTATGCTATTATTAGAAGGCACGATCATATTTACTTCTGAAAGAAAGAAGTGGCAGTGATTGTCAGGAGACATGAAGGAAACTTCCGGGTTACTGGTAACCAGATATTGGTTATACAAGGTTTTGACTTTGTGAGAATTTGTTATGCTGCACTCGTATTTGTGCACTTACCTGTATGTGTGTTGTACGTCAATGAGATCAACAATTAAAATTTTTCAAAAATGAAATTAGGAGACATTCCGTGAAATCTAAGCTGGTTTAAACAGAGACTATTGAAAACAGAAATAATGTCTTACAATGGAATAAAAGGCAACCAAGTAAAACCAAATCTTTCTTGAAAGTACAAATACCCACTTGGCCTTTACTGGAAAGAGAACAGTTTCACCACCCAATAACAAACTTATCTTGACCTATTATCTATGCCAGTGTACTGTAAAAAGAAATAAACAAGAGTCAACTTACCATCCTCTTTAAGCACATGGCAGTAAAATTCTCCAGGACTATACATCATACAGACCACAACATCTACTGTCTGATCAACAGCAAGTTCAACCCATGTCCACTCCAACAGACTGATTTCTGCTTCTACACCCGAGGGAACTGTGAAAATAAATGGACGTTTTGCAAAACAAATGGCCAGAGCGGGGAGTTGGAGGCAGGGCTGCTAGAGTCTGCTTTTGAAGAACTGAATGTCCAATGACTTTCTTAGTGACTTTGCAGGAAAGTTAATTAGTATGAGAATTAACCATTACTACCTCACTGAATTCCAAATTTCAAATTCACATTTCTGACCGATCTTCAGCTGCAGTGACCCAAACACACTCGTTAGATGAATGCTTGATTTAAAAGGACAAAAGGTACTTAACATCAATTCTTGTTTAAAGTATGAGAACCCATACATTCACAAAGCCACCTGAATTCCAGCACGGACATTATCTGGTGGACAATTTACTTACCACTGGCTTCTTTCATGTCACTGGGCTTATCTGTCACTACCCCCTTGTCCCCCACGGCAAAGCCTGCATCGATGAGCGCTTTGGTGACACTGATGTGGGGCATCACAGACCTATCCATAAGTTCCACCAGGGAACTGTTTTCCAACTTGTCCACCACTATCACCGTGATCATTTTGTTCTGCACAATTTTTCTCATCAGACAAAGAGCTTCTGGAGTCCAAATTCCTGATGATGGCTTTACTCCTAACAAAGAATTTTTAAAAGAATGTTAAAATATTTCTTATTGCAAGCCTTTACAAATTTAGCTCCTAATTTCCACAAACTTAAGGACTCTATGACAAACACTGGAACCAGAAAGTCCCATCTGAGAAGGATTTTCTAAACACGAAAATGAAGGCAAAATTATAAAGAAAAAGTCTGTAAAAAGCTTCTATATTTCTATGTAAACAAACCATCATAAATCCATTGATACAAAATGTCCAAAGAAGCAAATCTAGAAGACCGAAAGTAGATTAATGGTTGCCTAGGAAGCTAGGATTAACTATATATAAATGGGCACAAGAGATCTCAGTGGGGTGATGGAAATGTTCCAAAACTGGATTATGGTGATGGCTGTACAACTCGGTAAATTACTAAAAATCACTGAATTGTATACCTAAAACACTGATTTTTTTTTTTTTTTTTTTTTGGGCTGTGCCGCGCGGCTTGCAGGATCTTAGTTCCCCGACCAGGGATCAAACCCACGCCCTTGGTAGTGAAAGGGCGGAGTCTTAACCACTGGACTGCCAGAGAATTCCCTAAAACAGTGTTTTTTATGGTATATAAATTATATGGCAATAAGGTTGTTAAGAAAATCACAAACAAAAGTATAAAACAATCCAGAAGAAACACTGGTCGCTAATACTGACGTCTGAAACGTCTGTAGCATTTACTGAAAGGGCACTTACAAAAATCAACAGCCCCAAAGTTATGCCAAGTCATTTCAGAAAATTAAGAGCCAAGTAACTTATGAAAAAACATCCGGTCTCACTGGTAATGAAGCAAATTAAAACGATTCAGTTTTTAGCTTATCAAAATTGGCCAAGATGAAATAATACAGAAATATCTATTGGGCAGGACAAAAGTACCTTCAGTTTTTTAAATAAAAGTAAAAGACATTTTTCATTTTCACTAAGACCTTTATCGAACAACATATTCACCCTTTTGTTCCACACTTTGTCATTTTTCAGGCAACTTCATAATTCCATCTTCCCAAAACTTTTTATCTTTTTGAGCAAAGAAGATAAAAGGTACCTTTTACAGTCTTCCAGAGAATTGAAATTTTTTCCATTAAGAGAATTTTGTAAAGACCGAAATAAATGGAAATCTGAAGGTGCAATATCTGGTGAATACAGCAGATGAATCAGAACTTCCCAGGCAAGCTGTAACAGTTTTTGCCTGGTCATCAAAGAAACGTGATCTTGCGTTATCCTGATGGAAGATTATGTGTTTTCCGTTGACTAATTCTGGACGCTTTTCATCGAGTGCTGCTTTCAGTTGGTCTAACTGGCAGCAATACTTATTGGACTTAATCCTTTGGTTTTCCGGAAGGAGGTCCTGATAGAGGACTCCCTTCCAATCCAACCACATACACAACATCACCTTCTTTGGATGAAGACTGGCCTTTGGTGTGGTTAGTGGTGGTTCATTTCGCTTGCCCCATGATCTCTTCCATTCCACATTATTGTACAGTATCCACTTTTCATCTCCCGTCACAATTTGTTTTAAAAATGGAACATTTTCATTACGTTTCAGTAAAGAATCGCATGCACTTTGTTATAAAGCAGAAACTAACACACCATTGTAAAGCAATTATACTCCAATAAAGATGTTTAAAAAAAAAAAAAAAAGAATCACATGCGGAAATATGGTCAAGAAGGTTTTTTTTCACTTAACTTATGTGGAACCCAAACATCAAAGTGATTCACATAACCAAGCTGGTGCAAATGATTTTCAGCGCTCAATTTGGATATTTTGAGTATGTCAGCTCTCTCCCGCGTGGTATAACGTTGATTGTTCTCAATTATTGTTTTGATTTGACCGCTGTCAACTTCAACTGGTCTACCCAACCGTGGAGCATCGTCCAGAGAGAAATCTCCAGCACGAAACTTCACTAACCACTTTTGACACATTTAATCAGACACAGCACCTTCTCCACAAATCTTTTTGTGCACTTCAGTTGCATTTTTACCTTTCTTGAAAGAATAAAGAATATGCCAAAAATGTTGCTTTTTTTCTTCCACCTTCAATATTAAAACGGCTACACAAAAATTCACCAATTTTGATAAGTCTTTTTTTAAATGCACGCTGATATGACAGCTGTCACATACAATCTAACAAAATTGTTTCGAGTGAAGTTAAAGACACCTAAGTGCTACTACAGCCATCTTACGGAAAAAACCGAACCTTTGGCCCACCCGATATTTGGTACACCAATGTGTCAAGGAATTGACTCCCTGCTACGTTTCTGGTAGGTGTGTAAACGAGTTCTACCTTTTCTAGGGAACAATCATAATATGTATCACAAACATGAAAAGCATACCCACTGACACCTCCATTCCACCTAAGGCGGTATTTTGCAAATATAAGTACGTTTTGCAACCTATCCCAAGGAAATGATCTTTTTCTTAAAAATTAGTTTTTTAAAAAAGATCATTAATTTTTAATTGAAGTATATTTGATTTACAATACTGTATTAGTTTCAGGTGTACAGCGCAGTGATTCAGTATTTTTATAGATTATGCTCCACTTAAAGTTATTATAAAATATTGGTTATATTCCCTGTGCTATACTATACATCCCTATAGCTTACTTATTTCATACGTAGTAGTTTGTACCTCTTCCTAAGGAAATGATCTTGCATAGGTTGAAAAATGTAGTTAAAAGAACACTGCTAGTAGCAAAAACTTGGAAATATCCTTCTGATAACTGGATACTAGTTAAATTATCGTACATTTGAATGAAAAGTTGTAGAAGCTCATCTTTTACGCTGGAAAGAAGCTCCTGCTCCTAGTGGAACATATCACATACACAGTAATTTCTAAGCATATGATCGTTAATGTTCTTGTTTTTAAAAGCAGTTTCCCCCTAATTCATGCAATTGACAGGTTTCAACTGATATGTATTGATAATGCAGGATCTATAAATAACAAAAAAGAATACTCAATTTCATAAACACAGGTACACTCAATTTCATTTTATTACAGATAGCAAAATAGTCATCTGTATTTCCTAAATGTTCCATTAAGGATTGTTTTTGTACTGAGGTAAGTTAGAGCTAAACACATTCCCTGATCTACTCACTAGTTTAATTTCAATTCTAATGCTCTTAACTTTCGGTTTCAACATTTTAAGAATACGGGAACCATAAAAATCACATACCTGCCAGCACACACTTAACAGCTTGCATTGGCAATTCCAACAACTTCGGAGTTATGGGGCAAAGTCTTGTCAAACTAAGGATTTCAAAGTTTCCATAGTCTACATATCCGACCAGTACAAATTCCTCAGAAGCGTAAGCCAAAACAGAGGCACGGTACCACTGGTCATCCTCTAAAAATAGGAGAGACTCAATCTGAAATGATTTTCCAATGTAGATATAAACAAAAATTTTTCCTCCTCAATTTAGATGGTCATTTGTAGATTCTATTTTCATGTAACATCAAGCTTTACTGAACTGTGTATGCTTATTCACCATTCCTACTTTTCCTTATCAGAAGCTTTCAACTCCTGAAATGTCACCTTTATTCATCCCTTTCTAGGTAACTCATGTTGTATGCTGTCATTATTTATTTACATGCTTAGTCCCTCTAGTAGACAGTTAACTCATTAGGACAGGGAACATGTCCTGGTCATGTGAGTGAATCCATTAGGTCTTGATCAATTTTAGAATACCTGGCAGTATGAGTCAACCAGACTCCACTAACCAAGCCACAGATTTACCGGAGGCCTACCTGTCTCTCCCCTCCTGTGAGGCCACTGGCCCTCCCTTCAGCAGAGAACTGAACCCGGTCATCACAGGGTCATCATCTGTGCAGCTACAGAGGCCGGGCCACGACAGCTATGTGCCTCCAGACACTCTTGCTGTTCCAAAGAAAACTGGCCAAGACATGACCCTGGGAGGTTCCACGTTCCCACACTGATATAAACAAATGTCTGTATCAGTCTCCAGAACTAAAGGGCTGATAAAATAAAAACCTCCATCACCACCCGCACCCCCCTAGCATTTACAGGTCCTCCTCCTCCCTTACGCACTTTGATTCAGTTTAATTGGATATACTTAAAAACATAATTGGTACACTACTCAAACTTCAAATGCAGCCATCCAATGCAAAACGAAGATTGTTTCATTTCTTGGTACTTAATTGTAAGTAAAAAATTCAATAATACTCTCTTTTCCTTACCAGAGAACTGCGCACAGCAGATATCACCAATGGTTGGATAAAAATCAGAGCGTGGGGACACCTGACTGCAGTACTCGCTAAGTGACGCCTGAAGTTCAGCGAGCTTATCTGTGGATACAGGTCACATCTTAAACTAAAGAAATACAAGTTTACACATTATCTGCATATCTGCACGCTGAGTCTCTTGATGTATGTTATATTGATAGCACAAATCAAGATTTACTTACGCCCACTTTGTAGCTGTTGACAAAAGAAGTCTTCTGGAGTCTGAATGTGGGCGACCACACCGCAAAACTCATCACCTACATTCAAAGTCAACACTTTGGGGATTAGGTCCCTTCTGTCTACAACAATTTTGTTTTCAGCTATGATTTTCCTGACATCTTCAAGATCACCTTATCAAAAAGCAGAAATATAAGCCTTTTTGGTTTCATTAATCCAATTTTCCAGTTTTTCAGGCCTAACTGTGCTCTTTCACACCTCTAGGCCTTAATACATGCTGGTCTTTTTTCCCAGAACATACTCCCAAATCTCCCAGCAACTTGAGTATTTCCTGCTCAGTATGATGTCACTGTGAAAGGCTTTCCTCCCAATCTGGGTCAGGTGCCTTTCCCAGGGCCCCCACTGCACTCTGCGATTCTGCCACCAACTGTTTTATAATCTCTTCTCTATGTGGGTGTATACTGCCCACAGAATACGCTCCCTTAAGGCACCTCCACAGTGCCTTAGTGAAGCAGATACTGCTGGGGGGATTTTGTTCCTTCCACTTGACCCCTTTGCAGCATTTATTATTGCTGATGACTCCTTCCCAGAACATTTGCTCTTCTGTTATTCTGGCAACATTTTCCCTGTTCTCCTTCCACCTCTCCCATCACAGCTTCTCCCTCGGTATTGTAAGCTCAAGTTCACTTCTCTCACTTTACACTCTCACTAGGACACCACCATCATTTACGATTTCAACCGTGATAACTTTTAGACCAGTAAGTATTGAGTTTTCTCCTCCAGATGGCAAAAAAAACTACTGAGAACTGTTCAGCCGAGCTGTCTCACCCAAGATTGATGTTTCAGGGATTTCATATAGGCAGTACTCTAGGAATACAGACAAGAGACAATAATTTCTTCAATAACTAAAATCACTACACCGTTCAATATTAATCTGTATACTCACTTGAATCTGCACTTTGCTTCTTAGAATTTTGTCCCTTGGGTTTCAAGCCATATCCCATTTCTATGAGCACATGGTCTAAGAATTTTCCTAAAAGTGATTAAGAGAACATATTTCCACTGAGATATTATACTAAGTATTAAAGGAAAAGAATACAAAAGAAATGAATCAATCACATGATTTAAAGATTATAGCTATTGGCACACTGGCATATTTCTTACTAGTTCAGTTTCTATGTGCAAAATATAGTTTATTAATTTTCAGCTTTAAAAATTGAGTGAAGGGGCTTCCCCGGTGGTGCAGTGGTTAAGAATCTGCCTGCCAATGTAGGGGACACGGGTTCGTGCCCTGGTCCAGGAAGATCCCACATGCCGCGGAGCAACTAAGCCCGTGCACCACAACTACTGAGCCTGCGCTCTAGAGCCCATGAGCCACAACTACTGAGCCCGTGTGCCACAACTACTGAAGCCCACGCACCTAGAGCCTGTGCTCTGCAATGAGAAGCCACCGCAATGAGAAGCCCATGCACCGCTACGAAGAGTAGCCCCCGCTCGCTGCAACTAGAGAAAGCCCGCCTGCAGCAACAAAGACCCAATGCAGCCAAAAATTAATAAAAATAAATTTATTAGAAAAAAATTGAGTCAAAATCCCCATCATCACTTAACAAAAAATTTAATAAAAATATTTCACTTAAAAATTATGAATAACATGGAAGATTTAGTTACCACCTCACTGGCACGTTTAGAATGACCACCATTTATAAGAAAAAATAAATTTAAGACATAAGACTACTTCATCTCAGACATAAAGTATGGCTGAAACAAGTGTCAACCAGCAGCCACATAAACTTCAAGTTCCCTCAAACAGTATCCAAAAGCTCAAGTCATAACATGGAACATACATAGCAAAGAAACAAAATACAGAGATTTTATACTTAATTTCACAACAGGATTAACTGAATTTTCTACCAAGTAACCAACCAATGATGGGTCTCAAGCAGTAGAAGAGTAATAATACCTTGGAAACCAAGAGGCAATTATAAGCACACTGTCAGAAGTCACTTTTTAAATATGTACAAAGCCATAAAGGAAGAACAGGATTCCAAACTGCTTCCATTTCCACAACTTAAATACTATGTGCTTATGGGCTTAATGCTAACCAAATGCAGTTCTGTGAAGGTTGTTCAAAGAAAAAGCACTGACGGTGAGGATGGACAAATTCACAGAAAAATTCCTGAATTTTCCCAGTAAATGAGTAGAAATCAGGGATATTATAATGGCTGTATTAAAAAGATAATAGAGTTTTCCCATACTAAGTCTAGATCTAGCCTTTTAATGTACCCAATTCTATAAACTTGTGCCTTGTCTTTGATAAACTGCCAACTGCAAGAGCAGAGCCAAGGCCATATTTCCCGTCACAATCTGAATGACTGCAGAGTGGGGCATACTTGGTCTCACTTCATGTTTCTATTTCTTCTCTGAGTAACAGGTGGGCACTAAATAACATATTAAGTGCTCCATTTAAAAAGAAAGATTCAGATCTTACCTGAACTTGTCAGCATAACATCCACAGCAAAGGAAACCACTTCCTCTTTTAAGATGTCCACAATCTTTACAGAGCAGTACTGCTCCATTAACAGTGATTTAATAGTTTTGATACAATCATCGCTCCAATTCCCCTCAGCTGGGATAACATTGGCCACAAAGCATTTTATGGCCTGAAAGATTTTACACAAGTTACTAAAAATTAGTATTTGAAAGTGACTTTTTTCTAATTAATTATGCAAAGATTTTTTTTTAAAGACAATGTATTTCATGCTGAATATTCATCAAAAATCTTCAAGTACTAATCCGATCAACAATTTTATGAATAATTATTTGTCTCTCTTGATATCCTATCCACAATGCTTTTCCTTTTGGGACTTGAAACTTGAGAAATTCATCAAAGGATGGTTATTATCCCTCAATTACACATAAATTCAAGTCGCTTCCAAATAATGTAATAAATATAGAAATGATTGTTTTTAAAGAGCAGATTGATAAGATGTCCCTAAAAATGCTAAGTTTCTTACCTGAGGCAGTACTTAACTAAGTAATGCCTAATAAAATGGAGCCAAGAAAGTCCATGATTGTTTCTCTACACAGTAAAAGATACACCAATAGGTCCTTTCTCATAATAACCATGGCAACAAACACGCAAATACTGTGTCCATCAAAACATTAAAAACAGCTCCTTTGGGACGCTATTAGGAATTCAGAAAGTAAAAGAGACTTACACAAGGAGGAAACAAGTCAATTTTTCTGTTTAGTTGGTGAATTCTGTTTACTGGAATAATTTCTTCATTTCCATAATCAATATATAAGACTTGTGCCTTCTTCTGCAGCACATCAACGTCTTGTATTATTACTCTGTTCCAGGTCTGAAAGTGAAATATAACAGTATTCTGCTTCAAAACAGCATTTCACAATCTTAGGTTTAAAAACTCTCAATCTACAGAACATGCAAAGGAAAAGTTACTGTTCTGTTCTGAGATACTCTATTAACAAGTTACCTTAATTTCCTAAGAATCTGGCTCAGAAATTCCCAAATTTGTCCATTTTAGATGCTTTAATATACACAACAATTCCCAGGCTATTCTAGCCCAGCGGACTCTGTGACACACTAATGCCTCAGCTACACAAATAAACACAAGCTCTAGGACTAGCAATCACTCTGTACCCAGCAAGTGAGGAGCCTACATGCAGAGCTGGACAGGTCTCAGGCAGGGAGGAAGTAAGCAAACACACGTGGACTCCTGACTGAGGAAGAGAAACAGCAGTGTGACCAGAGTCTCACCTCAAGCCATCTAAAGCATCATTAAAAGCTCTGGTGTCAAGCCGATAGGACCAAAGTAAATTAAAATGTCTTGTTAAATATTTCATTAGGGGTTACCTGATCGACAGTGTACTTGGCAACACAAACTTCCCCCTTTACAGGAATATAATCTTCTTCATGTGCCTTATTTGCATATGTTTCCTTTAAGCTCACAGAGAGTTGGTTCACGTATTCTAAAACTTCTGAAGAATGTAACTGCACATAAAAGTCACCTGGGTGTTTGAATTCAGTAACTGTACCCTTTCAAAGACAAAAAAGGTGTAATAATTCACTGAGAACAGAGCAAATGTTAATTTTGTAAAGCTTTATAACAAGATACAAAAAGTACTGTAGACAAGTTTTTGCAATCTTTATCAATTTCAGTTGTATTTTGGAGCTGTTTTATAAACTCAAACACAGGAAACAAGGAAATAAAAATTTATAGTTCTCTGGATCTCTGTCTATGGAAATTAAACAACAAATACCTTTATTTCCATGGTGTTCCTGAGTTGTAGGTTTCTCAAATCAGAAAACATTATTTTATCAGCACAAATGGCTATTTCTTTAATAACTCCAAGAGGACAGTCACTCTGGTTTGAAAAAACACATTAAGTGAGTTACTTACAAGCACATGTTTAAATGATACCATGGCCGGACTTCCCTGGTGGCGCAGTGGTTAAGAATCCGCCTGCCAATGCAGGGGACACAGGCTTGATCCCTGGTCCAGGAAGATCCCACCTGCTGCAGAGCAACTAAGCCCGTGGGCCACAACTACTGAGACTGCGCTCTAGAGCCTGTGAGCCACAACTACTGAGCCCGTGCATCTAGAGCCCATGCTCTGCAACAAGAGAAGCCACTGCAATGAGAAGCCCGTGCACCGCAACCAAGAGTAGCCCACAATCGCCGCAACTAGAGAAAGCCCACGTGTAGCAACGAAAAGCCAATGTGGTCAAAAATAAATACATAAAAAATAAATAATTAAAAATAAAATAAAATAAAATAAATGATACCATGGCCACTATTTGCTAGAACCGAGGTCAAAACAGCCTGACTCCCAGGTTTGAATAAGGGTGTAGAGAAGTAACATACGTCTTCGAGAGTCACTAAACCGTACCGTCCACAGGCAGCGTGCATAGCACTGGGATCACCCAAGAATCAGGCCATGATGGTGATGGCAATGTTGAGTTTATTTTTTTAAAAAGGGGGTGGGGAGGGTAGTGTTTTAAGTTTTCACTTGTTAACATTTTTATAGGAATGGATTTTTTTTTTTTTTGAAAGTAGAAGCTAGGACCAGCTAGAGAAAGCTAAAATTTATCTATAAAATATGAGTTGGACATCACTGATATTTTCCAGATTGCAAATGATTTACCCCATACAGTTATCTAAATGGAAGAAAGGTACTAACAGGAAAAAGTGCTCCTTAGATAACAGGGTCCTATCAGAATCCAGTACACAAAGCTAGAGAGCATGTGCACGCAGGGACTACAAAGAGAGGACTTTCTCAGGAGTCCACCTACAGCGAGACACGGCCACCTCAAGTCCTTTTTGGAAAAAAGCTGGGCATAAACAGTTCTCATAGACCCCCAACGCTCACCAAATCGATCACTAGGGTGTACAGATTTATTCAACAGGAATAAACAAACACTGGTGAAATAGAGAAATAAGTCATAAATATTTCATTTCGCTTAAGTCCTCTTATTTCAAAATAAAGGGAGTCATTAAAAATTTGCTCTAAAGGCAAAGAGAAAGTAAGTATATCATACCTCTTTTTTCACTTCCATGTTCTTTGTTTCAAAAGGTGATTTATTATCTTCAAGTTTGTGGAAACTGAAATAAAGCAACCATTTATAATACTTACAGCACAGAACCAATTAAGAGTAAGGGCCACAATAATGTTAAATTCTCAACAAAATCCAGAAAGAGCAAAACAGCTTCTTCCAGAAAGAATCACAGTAGTAACACAGTAAAACAACCCCATGCTGGCTATGCAAGGGTCTGCCCTGTGCACAGGTGTGCTTCTTCCAAAAGCCACCTAATGAAAGGGAGATAGCCACAATCTCCAAGCCTCAGTTTCCCTATCTGCAAAATGGAGAGAATACCTACATTACTTAAAACAGAGTTTTGGGGATCAAAAATTGTAGAGCTGTTCACTTCAGATTTGTACACTTTATGTTATACTTAAATAAAAAAGTAAAAAGCAGCAACTTTTACATAGTTATGGCCTGCTTACCTGATTTGATCCTTATACGACCAAAACAAACAAAAAAAACCCGTACTTTAAAATATTCTCTAATGAATGTAAAGAAAAAATCACACTTACTTCTGCTGAACGGGTCTGCACACCATGCTGTGGGCTGCCCAGTCCCTTCTCTGGCACGCGGCAGAGCAGTAGTACGTCTGCTTACACTGTGAGCACCTCAGCGACCCTACAGAACACAGCCCACGACACCACCAGTGTTTTACTGCAAATATTTGTTGGCAAGAACACGACCGTTTCAAAGACGTCATTCTATTAATCATATCAAGGAGAATATGTGAAGAGAATTATGCTGTTTATGATTAGGTGTTAAAACTGAATTTATAAAGCTCCCGTGAACTGCAGAGAAAGGGGAGTGCCAAGATGAAAAAGAGAAGGAGGACATGAGACAGGCTGGGACCTGGGCCCCTTTGCCGCGGTGCTTGCACCTGGACACACCTCTCCTCGAGCCACCAAATACAAAGAAACTGTATGGGACTAAAGATAACTGCGTGCACGTGCAGTTGGGGCAAATTCTGGACAAAAGATACCAAGAGGCCAGAAAAACCCAACTGCCACTTTTGACAAGCCAGGAGCAAAACCAGGAGGTCGGGAGGAAAAGCAGGGTACTGCGCATGCCCCCTGCACACCATACCATCTTAGGTGGGCAAACCGCCTAAAGTCACCCCGCCGGCCTGACCCCTGGACACACTCCTACCCTCACCCATATAAGCAACAAGCTCACCCCCACTCAGGGAGTGAGCAAGCAAGAGAACCTGCCGTTTGTTCCCACTCCCCCCTGCTGCAGCAGGGGCCCCAATAAAGCCTTGCCTGAATTTCTTGTCTGGCCTCTGATCAATTTCTATTGATTGGGGAAGGCCAAGAACCCTGGTTGTTATCAGACAGACTGGAAACACAACTGACTTTCCTAAAGCAGAACCCAGAACACATGATATAAAAGGAACAATCAAAGGGAACAGAAAATCCGCGGTGGTGAAAACAGACGTGTGCAAGCAGAGTCTGATGAGGTTCACCTCGTGCCATTTAAAAAGAACAAGACAAAAACCAACAAGGAGAATCACACCTAGAAAAACCCAGGAAGTTTTTGAAATGAAGTTTAAAAAAAATCCTATCAGTTTCCAGGCAGAGGAAAACAAGTTATCTGAAAAACAAAACAAAAAACACATAAAGAAACAACGAAATCAGGCTGGCCTCGAATGCCTCCACTCTAAAAGAAATTGGAAAAAAGAAGCGAAATACCCAAATAGCCAGTGAGCACAGGAAAACTGTTCAAGATCATTGATCATGAGGGACATGCAAATTAAAACCACAGGGAGATACCACTACACATCCATGAGAAGGGCTAAAATTAAAAGGACTGAAAACACCAAATATTGACGAAGATGTGGAGCAACCAGAACTCACTCCCAGTGGGAATACAAAATGGGACAACTACTTTGGAAAACGGTTTGGCTTTTTCTTATAAAGTTAAGCATACACTTACCTTTTGACTCAGCAATCCTACCCCTGGGTTTGTACCCAGAAGAAACGAGAACATATGTCCACACAAAGACTTATGCAAAAATGTGTAGAGAGCTCTATTCATAATAGCCAAAAGCTGGACACAAGCGAAATGTTCAACAGAACAGATATACACATTGTGATATCATGCAATGAAATGCTACTCAGCAACGAACAAAAAAATTAATGTATATGCAAAAATGTGGATTAAACTCAGAAATATTTTCTGAACAGGAAAAGCTTCACACAGAGTCTATATTGTATGATTCCATTTACAAGAAATTCTGTAACTGGTAAAATTAATTTATGGTGAAACAACAACAGTGGTTGCCTCTGGGGGGTATAGTGACTGGGAAGGGACATGAGGGAACTTTCTGAGAAGATGGAAGTATTCTTCATCTTGATTGGGCTATGAGTTTGTGCCTTTCAATGCAAGTATGTTTTATCTCAAAAAAAGTATAAAAAATAATCAAGTAAAGAAGCACGGATGAACAAGAATGGTAGGATGTTGGCAGCTGTTGAAGCTGGGAAATGGGTATATGATTTATATATACTCTTCTGTTTATATTTAATGTTTTACATAATAAAAGTATTTTTCAAATGTGTAAAGGAATAATCCAACAGGCATCTGAGAGCAATATGCTTACCAAACAGACCGCAGCAATGGCAAGTTGTCGACCGAAGAGGCGGTCCTAATGAGCTGAAGAGTGCTGGATTATTTATGGACAAGGAACTCTCAACCAACTTGTGTACTTTTTTTGATTTTGCAGGAGACACATTATTGCTAGTCTTCTATTAAGAAAAGAGAATAGCAATATTAAAACTTGGTAATAATGTTTTGTTTGTTAAATATTAGATTTGGGATTTCCTCTGCCGAGAAGACAAGGTAGATATACTTTCCCTTACTCCCACCATTAAGTACAACTAAAAACCTTGGACTTATATATAAAATAAACATACAGTGACACTGAAGGAAGGCAGCAGACAGGCTAGGAACTTGGCACCCAGAGAAGGACATGGCAGTGAGTCCCCAGAGTTTTTATTCTGCCTCATATATCCCAGATGCGGTGCTGGAGAAGTCAGAAACACCCAAAGGCACAGACAATAAAAGCCCCAACAAAAAGCCTGCTCGCTTGCTCTCTCTAGCCAAAAGACCAGGAAAGGGATGGCCCAGCAAGACAGAAAAACTTTATCAGTAACTGCTCTACTCCAGACAGTCGCCACAGAAAAAACTGTGGCCCCATCCCACCAGCAAAGGTAGACTGGGGAGCCTAGACCTCCACCTTCACCAGGCTACAGTGAGGTGCCCCTCTCTCCTACTTGGGTGGTATCAGAGAAGGCCAACAGAGTAGGGAGCCAGCACTTCATCCTTGTGGGGTCTCCCTGTGGAGACTGCATGGGGAGCATGGACTTCTGCCTGGCAGTAAAGAGTGTCCCCCATGCCCCCCAACTACCAGCACCACTGGGGTGGTGTTAAGAGGAAACCTAGTGGACAGTCAGGATTTTCCACCACCATTCAATAGTAATGAGTGGAGTGTCTCCTAACCCTTCCACCACCTACAATCCTCCCTCCACCTCGTGTTAAGTAGAAAGGATATGCAAGGGGGGCGGGGAGCAGTAAGGATGCTGGGAAGCTGAACTCCCACCCTTGTCCAGCCAAGAACATCCTGGGCCATAGAACAAACTTCAACCAATTTAAAAGAATTTAAATCATACAGACGGTGTTATTCAACCACAATGGACTTACACTAGAAATCAGTAACAGAATGAGAACAGATAATCTCCAAACATTTGGAAACTAGACAATACACTTCTAAATAACGCATGAGTCAAAGAGGATGTCTCAGGGAAATTTTTAAAAAATACACTGAACTAAAAGAAAATAAAAATACAACATATCAAATTTGTGGGACACAAAGTATCGCCAAGACAGAAATTTATAGCTCTAAAGTCACATACTAGAAAAGAGGAAAAGTCTCAAATTAATAATGTAAGTTCTCATCTCAGGAACCTAAACAATAAGAACAAAACATGCCCAAAGCAAGCAGAGGAAGGAAACGATAAAGATAAAAGCAGAAATCAATGAAATTAAAAATAAAAACTTGGAGGAAAAAAAATCAGTGAAACAAGACCTGGTCCTTTGAAAAGATGAACAAAACTGATAAATCTCTAGCAAGACTAACAATGAAGAAATCAGAGGAGGCAGAAATTACCGATATCAGGAATGAAATAAGGGATATATTACTACAGACCATGAAGATATAAAAATGGTAATGGAATACTTCGAACAACTCTATGTAGACTTCACAATGTAAGCAAAATGGACCAATTCCTGAAAAATCACAAATTATCACAATATGAAATAGATAATTTGAATAGCCTCATAAATATTAAGGAAACTGAATCATAATTTTAAAACTCCCAGAAAATAAATCCTCAAGCCCATATGGTTTTTACTACCGGAGAATACTACCAAATGTTTAAAGAAGAATTATTTAATACCTACTCTATACAATCTCTATTCCAGAAAACTAATATTACCTTGATACCCAAACTATACAAAGACAATAAAAAAGAGAAAATCACAGACCAAGCTCTCCCATGAAAATGGATGTAAAAAATCCTCACCGAAACAATACCAGATATAATTCAGCAACATATCAAAAATAATTATACACCATGACCAAGTGGGGTTTATTCCAGGGATGCAAGACTGGTTAAATTAAAAAAAATATATCAATGCAATCCACCAAACTAACAGGCTAAAGGAGGAAAAAAATCACAATGTCAATGGATGAAGAAAAAGCATCTTAAAAATTTCAATACCTATTCATGATATAAACTCAGAAAAGTAGGAATAGAGAAAACTTCATCAACTTGATAAAGATCGTCTGCAAAAATTCTATAGCTAACATTATACTCAACAGTGAAAAGACTCAGTGCTTTCCTCCTAGGTTTGGAAACAAATATATCCACTGTCACCACTCTTAACATAATGCTAGAAGTTCTAGTCAGTGCAATAAAGCAAGAAAGGGAAATTAAAACCATATATTTTAAAAAGGAAGAAATAAAACTGTCTTTTATTGGCAGATGATATAATTGTCTATGTAGAAAATTGCAAGCAGTCTACAAAAAAATTCCTAGAATAAGTGACTCCTGGAAGGTCACAGGATACAAGATAAACATGTGAAATCAACCATATTTTTATATATTAGCAATGAACGTGAGGACACATGGAAATAAAATATATAACCGCATTTACAATCACTCAAAAAACAATACTTAGGTGTAAATCTAACAAAACGTGCACAGCTGGTAAGCTGCAAACCACAAAGTGAAAGAAATAAAAGAATATCTAAATAAATTGGGAGACAGATTGTGTTAATTGGAAGATTCACCACAGCAAAGATGTCAACAATTTTCAAATTGATATACAGGCTTAATACAATTACTATCAAAATTCCAGCAAGATTTTTTGTAGATACAAACAAGAGTGTTCTAAAATGTATACTGGAAAGGAAGGAAACTAGATTAAATGATTTTGAAAAAAGAAACGGAAAGTGGGAGGAATCACTGTACCCAACTTCAAGACTGACCATCATAGCTCCAGTACTGTGTGGTACTGGTGGAGGGAAAGACCCATAGATCAGTGGAAAAGAAAAGAGAATCCAGAATAGACCCACACAAATTAGCCCAGCTAATTTCTGACAAAAGTGCAAAAGCAATTCAGTGGAGGAAAGATAACATTTTCAACAAATGGTGCTGGAGCAATTGGACATCCCTAGCCAAAAAAAAATTAACCTCAACCTAAGTCTCACAACTTATAATTAACTCAAAATGGACCACAAATTTAAATAAAAAACTACAAACTTTTGGGGAAAAAACCCCCAAAACTTTCTGCATCTAAAGCAGCAAAAAGTTCTTAGACTTGACACCAAAAGTATAATCCATAAAAGGAAAAATTGACCAGGACCTAGCTAAAAACTTTTGCTCTGCTAAACATCCTGTTAAGAGAATAAAAAGACAAGCTGGAAACTGGGAGAAAATATTTGTAAATCACATATTTGACAAAGCACTAGAATCTGTAATATATAAAGAACTTTCAAAACTTGGCAGTAAAAAAATAAACAATCCAAATTAGAAAATGGACAAAGACATGGAGAACATTTCACCAAAAAGGATACACAGATGGCAAAGAAGCACATGAAAAGATGTTTATCATTAGCCATTAGGCAAACAAAACCACAATGAGCTATCACTACACAAATGTGACAACAGGGAAACTAAAAATACTAACACCACCAAATGCTGGTGAGGATGCTGGGTGCAGAGAATCTGGATCACCCATACATTCTCGATGGGAATGTAAAATGGTATAGCCACTCTGGAAAACACTTTGGCAGCTTCTTAAAAAACTAAATATGCAACTACTATATGACCCAAAAATGCATTCCTGGGCATTTATCCTAGAGCAAAAACAAAAACAAAAAACTCATGTTCACATAAAACCTTACACATGAATGTTTACAGCAGTTTTAGTTATAATAGCCAGAAACTGGGAACAATCCAGATGTATTTCAATGGGAGAATGTTTAAATAAGCCACAGAATACTACTCAGCAATAAAAAGCATTGAACTACTGATACATACAGCAATCTAGGTGACTCTCCAGAGAATTACGCTAAATGAAAAAAACCCAATCCCAAAAGGTACATACTCTATGATTTCATTTATATAACATCCTTGAAATGACAACATTTTGGAAATATGGATTAGATTAATGGTTGCCAGGGGTTAAGAAGGGGGTAGGAGCAGGAGGGAAGTGGATGTGACCATAAAAAGGTGCAGAAGGGATCCTTCGAGTGATGGAAATGTTCTGTATGTTGCCTGTATTATGTCAACAGCCTGATTGTAATATTATACTATAGCTCTTCAGCTTGTTACCACAGGAAACTGGGTAAAGGCTACAAAGAATCTCTATTATTTCTTCCAACTGTATGTCAATCTATAATTACCTAAATAGAAGAAGTTGAATTTTATTTTTAAAAAGATACTAGGCTAGAGATAAGACAGTCTGACCTTGAATAATACCTGCAAATTGAGTAATTCTTTATTAACACAATATAAAAACATGTTTAGAATCTTTTATCCAAAAACATAAAATAGAAAAAAAATAAATAACTTACACTATTTACTTCTTTGGGTGGTGAATTATTTCCAACATTTAATGGTGACACAGAGTTACCTGGGATGTAAAACATAATGCCTAATAAAAGTCAAATATTACTTTATTCCCGAAAATGTACAATAACATAATTAGGTAACATTCAGATAATAAAGCTATACCATAATAACCTTAAAGCTACACTATAAATAAGGAACATCCTACTTCTCCTAATGAAAAAAAAAGGATTCGTCTGAAATTTCTTGAGTACTATATACCTCACTGTGAACTTTTCTCCATTCACGAAGGCAACAGTTACCAAGCTTTTTGAACTCCAGACTCATCTACACCCTTAGAAATTACTGAGGACCTCAAAGAGCTTTTGTTTACATGGCTTGTAACTATCAATATTTAGCATTATTAGAAATTGAAACTAAGTATTAGAAATTTCAAATATTAGTATTTGAAATTAAAACTAAACATTTAAATATATTTACTTAAAAATAATAAATGCATTACGTGTTGACATGGTTTTTTAAAAACTATTTTCCAAAGCAAAAAAAAAAAAAATTGTGTGAAGAGTGGCACTGTTTTACATTTTTGCACATCTCTTTAATGTTTGGCTTAACCAATGATAGTTGGATTCTCATATCTGCTTTTGAATCCAATTTGTTAATGATATGTTGCTTTAATTGTGAAGTATATCTGGCCTCACACACACACGTGGTTGCAAATAGGAGTAGTATTTTATGGCCTTCTCAGGTAACTGTGGATATTCTCCTTTAATTCACACCAAAACTCAAGTGGTAGTTTAAGGGTTAGTTGCAATGTGGAATCTAAAACCGTTATCAATAAACTTTTCATACTGTTATATTAGAATCCATTGATTTATCTTGCACTTTAAATGGATTTTTACCCATGCGGGACTACAGAGCATCATGCATTGGTCTTCAGGAAAAGACTGAGAAACTCTTGAGTTACGCAGATCTTCCAAATGTTGACACATTTCATAAGACAGTACCGAAAAACCTTATGTGTTAATATCACCATGCATCTCACCAGGAAAGTCTTTTAAGTACTGGGAAGCTGTCAAGCTCAGAGTGGCAGGTACACATTTCCTGAAATTCTCATTTTTGCTTGAAAGCTTGCACTTTATCATTAGCAACAAAATACTGTCAGCTGTTTTCTTTGAAGTGACAGGCTCACTTTGTCCATTTTTGAGAAAATGACTGCCAGATATCTAAGCCCGAATGACCACAGTGTGTCATTCTTTTCAATTAAAAATAATGTTCCAAGAAAAAAAGTTTCCATTCAGCTCACAACTCAATCACACACATGCTTTTCATACTTCAGTAAGCAGCAAAAGTTAGGAGTAATTCCCATTTTGTTAAACAAAATACTAAAAATACCTGTACACAAGGCTCAAGACTTATTAATAAATTTGTACTGCTTTATCAAGGGCATTCTTAAGTAAAACTGACACTTCTGGATTGTTTTGTCTTAACTGCAAGGGAACGAAAATGAAAAACAATGACCACTAGCCCAGGCTGGTACCCCTGCTAAAGGCAAGTTAACAAGGTGCCAGAGTCTACTCACCTTGGCTTTTGCACCACCAGCATAAAGTCAGCACAGTGAAAAAGAGCAAATAATGTTTTAATATTATTAGAAAAATAGTTGTGACTCCAGAGGCCCAAGGGCCATACTCTGAAAACTACATCACCATAATATTAAAAGATCATATCTCATACACATTCACAGAGGCTAAATTCCACCAGGCCCCAGTCTCCCTAAAAAGCAGATTTTTAGAATTAAGACTAAAGGAATGATTTTTTAAAAAATCAAATGAAACAAGTTAATGTCTTAGATATATCTTTGTGAGCTATTACATGCATAAAATCTGCACAGTATTTTTAGAATATGGCCAATCTTTAGAACATCCATAAAAAACCAGAGTGTTTTCTTTCTACATTCCCAGTATATCTCTGGATTGGGGCGGGTGGGGAGGAGGGAGGCTTGTCTGAAGACACTTTCTCCTCAGGGATCCTTCTGTGATTAATGTAGCCAAAGGTAGCTACTTGGCATCTGGTTTTTCCTTCTAAATTAATATGTATATGCAAATCCTGTAAGTTAGCCATTTGGCTGTTCTGTTAATAGCGCACTGGTGTATAGTTACACATACTTTCGATAAGTCGAAGAAACCATCAGAATCAAGTAGTATTAAGCTTACAGGTTTTACTCACCTGCTGGCAGCATCTTCCTGTCTCCATTGGATCCAGCCACTTCTCCACTAATACCGTTTGAGTTTGAAGATACTGAATTGTCTTCCTGACTAGCCAGATACTGTTTGGTTTGCTCACAAAGCAAAAAATTTTTGTTTTTATTTCCATTCTCTGGGCTTTTCAACCTGAAATTAGGATGGTTAGGATGTCCTCCGGGACTTCTTAAAGACTCATGCGGTGGAAGCTTGGTTTCATTTTTCTCAAAATTAAATGGCTCTGTCATTTTACAGCTAGATGCCTCCAAATTATTTCTTGACATCATATTAAGCGGCAATTTAACATTCACAGAAGTCTAAGGGAAAAAATGTATTTAAAAGGCAACTTTTAATTCCAAAAGTAGAAGCACTGCAGGGCCAGGTGATTTCTTTTTATGTAACAGCCCTTTCTCATCAATGATTCCAAAGCAGATGTAACTGTAACCATGATATCAAAGCCTGTTCTACAGGCACAAGAAAAGAACGATTCTTTAAGTACAAACTCCAAGTTTAACAGAATTCGACAACAGGCAAATCAAGAGACATCAAAAGAGTTATCTCTGGATTCGACACCATTCCTTACTTTAAAAAGCTTCTGGAAACAACATGAATAGAAAAGGACCATCCAGTTTTAAACAAAGTATTTCCGACCTAAAGCCTACAACTTAATGGTGAAATACAACAGAGGGTAGTGTTTAGATCAGGTCATCCCCTACGTGTCTAGCCTCTCAGAATCCCTCTACCCTCCCCTACTTGTTGCTCTGCTATGTCTTTGACTATGCTGAACCCGGTCCCCAGAACGCCCTCGCTCTCTCATCCACCTGGCCAACCCTTTCCTTCCTAGTCATCCTTCACAATTTGCCTCAGCTGATTCCGGTTTGGTCTGTTTTTCCCCAAGTCCTGTTTCATAATCTCCAGCTGGGCTTCCATAAATTGTAACTTGTATCTACTGCTTTTAAGGACTTATCTGTGTGTGCCCTTCACTGAAAATAAGGTACATGTACTGTTGCAAAGCGCCTCTGAGAAACTTCTAATCAGACATTATGTGGGCTTGTTGTTTTCCTGTTACTCCTTGAAAATACTAAGTGTTTGCGCAGGAGAAGTAATATAAGTGGACAAACAACTCTTATTTTTAAGTAGTGACCTATAGCTTTGTCTTTAGCCTGAAGATAAAACTTCTGCCTATCTTCCCAAAACTGCTCAGGGAAAAAAAAGGCAACAGCTGAAACTGGTATGAGTAATAGCTAGATATTATTTGACCTTATTTTAAACAGAAGATAAAGAAAGAGCAGAAAAATCCTCCCTCGTGGTGTCCTAAAACTTCTATCTCTGCTCTAAATCAGGCCCAGCCTAATTCAATGACAGTACAGAAAAGATAATGAAATTTAAAAAAAGAAAGAAAAGAAATACACAAGCAGACTTACAGGTGGGGAACTCTCAGGGGACCAGATCCTGGGAAGATCTCTAATAGAAGGCCGGCAGATGGGCAGCTGTGGTGGGAGATACTGCAGCTGTCAGGGAAAGCATACCTGTAGCAGGTATGTTCAGGTATACCTAAACTGAAGGATCAGACTGAGAACTACTATGATGGATGCAGTAAGACAGAAATACTGTGAAATTACAAAAGGAAAATAACTTCCAGGGGATGCTGGGTGGGGATGTGAATACTGAGTAACGCTAGACTCTGTACAAGAAATATAAAGAACATGCATTTAAATTATAAGGGCAGGCTTCCCTGGTGGTACAGTGGTTGAGAATCCGCCTGCCAATGCAGGGGACACGGGTTCGATCCCTGGTCCGGGAGGATCCCACATGCCGTGGAGCAACTAAGCCCACGTGCCACATCTACTGAGCCTGTGCTCTAGAGCCCACGTGCCCCAACTGCTGAAGCCCGCACGCCTAGAGCCCGTGCTCTGCAACAAGAGAGGCCACCGCAGTGAGAGGCCCATGCACCGCAATGAAGAGTGGCCCCTGCTCATCGCAACTAGGGAAAGGCCACGCGCAGCAATGAGGACCCAACGCAGTGATAAATAAATACATACATACATACATAAAATTTTAAAAAAATTATTAGGGCAACTACGGCAAGGACAAAAACAAAGCATAACTTTAAAATCACAATCCAACAGGGAAAAAAAAAATTCAAGTATGGTAAACAGAAAACATCAAATAAGATGACAGACCCAAGCCCAAGTAATCTAAATATCAATGATTCAGTCTCAAAATAGAAAAAGAGAGGTAGACCCAGGGAGAAAAATATCCAGATACGTACTGTGCACAAAAGGCACACATTAAACAAAATACATGGTAAGCTTGAAAATAAAAGAACTAAAATATGTGCTATGCAGATAACCAAAATAAAGTTGGGCTGCTAATATTAATAGCATTAATAGCAGATAAAATAGAACTCAAGGTAGAAAATATTGGGATAAAGAGAGGTATTTTACATTGGTAAAAGAAACCCTCCCAGGAGAGAGAGCGGCCAGAAATCTCTGACTCACAATGACATCGCCTTGAGATGTATAAAGTAAAAACTGATTAGAGGAGAAATTCAGTCACAATAAGGACACACCTGCTTTAGACACATACTAGTCAACAGATAGAAAACAAGCAGTGATATATATTTTACTAACACAATAAACTTGATCTAATAGGAACCAATACAACCAAGAACATTCATTTTTCCAACACTGAGACATAATGGACTACGAAGTCCACTTCAACTAACTCCAAAAGAAACTAGTACCGAACAGGCCATGTTCACTCATCACACTACACAAACCTCCATCTCAGATTTTGCTTCCCAGAGAATCAGTGTGCAACACCCACACTGGAGGATGAGGAGTTTGGGTTTTTTTTATTTTTTTATTTTTTGGGATCTTAGTTCCCCGACCAGGGATCAAACCCGTGCCCCTTGCATTGGAATCTCCCAGCCTTAACCACTGGACGACGAGGGAAGTCCCTTTTTTAAAGTGGTAAAATACCATAAACAAAATGATAGGAAACATGATTAAATGAACAATTAAAAACTTACAAAAAATAGCAAAGAGGTCAGAAAATAAGTACTAACACAAAGATGACAAATTTGATACCTTTTAAAAAGTGGGATAAATAGTAAAAACATCCAGAAACTGTAGCAGACACTGTGGGTAACTGACCCAAACACCACCTTCTACTTCTGATTTGCCAGCTTGAGTTAGAGACAATACTGGCCATAATCAGAGTTCTGAGTGGAGCTTCTCAGAAAGCTCTGTCCTTTCCTGATGGACAGGGACAGATTTGGCTAGCAGGGTCTTTCACTTCTTTCTTCCTGCAACACGGACCTGAGGCCTGAAGATGTATCACCCACAATGCAATGAGAAAGCAATAAGCATGAGAAAGCAGCACACCCTCAGGACAGTGGAAAGGAGAAGGCAGAGTCTGGTGTCCCTGGCAGCAGCCCTGACTCCAGCCCTGATCTGCCTAGGCACAGACTTGCTGTGGCATCAGAAAAATACACCTTTAGGTTTTCTGTTATTTGCAGCCCAATGGACACAGATACCAATAAAATAAATGAGCAAAAGGCATGAAAGGATACATAGAGGATGAAGATTCATTGATAAACATAAGGGGGAAAACATTCAACCTCATTTGTAACAAAAAAATTCAAATTGAAATAACTATATATTATTTTCTATACAGCATAGGTGCAATTACTCATTACTGAAGGGAATATAAATTAATATGCTCTGCCTGAGAAATAAGTTGGAGATTTATATATGTACATGTGTATTATACATAATATAGTTATATAATATATATGTGCATATTATACATATATAATAACATATAATATATATTCTTAAAAATATCCATAGCCACTCACCTGCCAAGTCTATTCTAGAAATCATCCCACTGAAATAATCTTAAATATCAAAAAATATGGCATGTATAAATATCCATTTAAAATAGAAAAAAAAAAAGGAAAAAAGAAAGTTAACAGTGATGCTTCTACTACACAGAATATTACACTACCATTTAGAATCATAGTTTTCAAAAACATTGTAAAACGTCTATTAGAATGGCAAATGAAAAATCAGAAAAACACTATATTCAGTATAATAGCTGCAAAATAAAAAAGAACAAAACTCTAAAAAAGATGACTGAGATACATTAAATTTTAAATAACAGTGTTCTGGGGTAGGTAAGTTGAGGAAATCTTTTTCAATGTCTTTTTCATTTTCCAAATTATATTTAAGGATGAATTACTTTTATATAAAAAATCATGTTAAAGATTAAAATATCACTGCATGTTCAAACTTCTTTTCGTAAACTGTGGTTAATTTTAAACCAAGTAAAAGATCACAGTAATATTTAAACCACAAAACCAGGGTACAGGGCTTCCCTGGTGGCACGGTGGTTGAGAATCTGCCTGCTAATGCAGGGGACACGGGTTCGAGCCCTGGTCTGCGAAGATCCCACATGCCGCGGAGCAACTAGGCCTGTGAGCCACAACTACTGAGCCTGCGCGTCTGGAGCCTGTGCTCCGCAACAGGAGAGGCCGCGACAGTGAGAGGCCCGCGCACCGCGATGAAGAGTGGCCCCCGCTCACCGCAACTAGAGAAAGCCCTCGCACAGAAACGAAGACCCAACACAGCCAAAAATAAATAAATAAATAAATAAATAAAACATGTCAATTCATTAAAAAAAAAACCAGGGTACAGACACTGTCTCAAGACACCATTGGGACCCTCAATACACAGCCTTTAAATCCTGAAATAGCTTTCCTAACTTTGTCCTTATTAATAAGTAAGGCTGACAGTCAATCCGTAACTCCTTACTACCCTGTAGAGTTACCTATAGACAATTATTTTAAGTTGCCTGAGTGCAGGAGCCATGTCTTACTAAAACAATTAACAAAAAACCCTCTGATTTCCCACAGTGCCTACCACGGCGTCTGGTACAATGCGGCATTCAAAAGATACTCGTATGATCAAACTATCTAAAATGCACTATTGCACTGTTTTCCTGACAACCTGGACAGGGAAAGTTAAAATTCACTGTCTGAAATTTCATCTAGCAATCTTAAAGGGAGAATTACACCATGCTATGAGGTTTACTGAAATTTAATAGCAATACTTCATGTCTTACCTCAACTCTTCCAAAGTCCAAAAATTAATAAAGTTATTTGACTTTAGGAAGGATAACAGAATCAGTTTTAGACCCAATGTAAAGTGTAAGCAGCAAACAAAAAGGATTTAAGCTTAAAAGAAGCTCCACCTACGGTGGAATATTTAGGTTAGAATTTAGGTTATCTCACTTGCCTCACCCAATTTAGGAATTTTCATTACAATGCCCAGGGCAAATAGACATCTAGCCCTGTCCTATAACTAGAAGCTTCTAACTTCCTTTCATTTTGGACGGCCAACTGTACTGCATGCTTCTTCATAAAATGGTTCTCTTCCCAAGTGACTCCTGTTGCTGCCCCGTGACCCCAACCGTTCAAACATCTGAAATGGCCACCATGTCCACTTTCCTCCAGGTCCTTAACCTTCTAGACTTCTCACAATTCAGCACTTTCTCTAGTTCATCCGAAACCCTCATACAGACAGGACTCTCCTAACAGCACAGGATTCTAGATGTGGGCCGACAAAGGGTCAACAGGAGAATCACACTATCCCTGACTCTGAAAGTTACTTCCGCCTATGCACTAGCTTTTGGAGGGAAGCCTGGACTACTGTGAGTACCCATAAAACTTGCAGTCATCTAAAATCCTTTGGAATTTAATTTTTTTTAAATGTGTAATTATCATACCATGCAATTGTCTTTTTTCTTTTGATTTATAGTTCTGTGAATTTTAACACATATATAGATTTATGTAACCACCACAATTGGGATACAAAATACACTTTTAAAGCTGAATTTGAACATTAAAAAAAACTAAGAATGTGCTTCATCGTGTGTCAATCACTGGGGCATATTTGAATGTGGAGAGGACAGGCCTTATACCATAGTTCTGTGTTTCCCAACCTTGCAACTTCTGGAATATACTAGGTACAGAGGTGTGACAGATATTGCTTTGGGGGTCATACCTTGAGGACAGGCTAACCTCACACAGTTTTAAAATAAGCAGTTCCCCCATACACAATCCACTATTTTTTACACGCTACTAGTGATGAATAAAATATATTTATGATCATCCTCAAATCTACAGTAATTAGTTTCGTGTTTCCTTAGCCAATACTAGAGATTAATTAGAAGGGTTCCCAAATTTCTTTAAGGAATCATTGATGTAATAAAAGAGCAGTGGAATGAAAATAACTAACTTCTGCAGTTCTACAGGCAAAAATAAGACCTTGGTTTTGTGTTGTCCTTTTGTTCTGTACTTCATGAATTGATCTCAGTAAGACTTGATGCTCCCCAAGGGGCAAAACCTTTCTTTTACTCCCTTGGAATCCAGCTACCCTTCCCCTATGAAGCCCGGAGCATCCCAGGATACACTGTAAACAGTGACATAAGGCCTCTCCTGTCTTTCCAAGAGACCACAACCTAGAGGCCAGAGTAAACCCACAGTGAGTTAATTCCTTTAATACCAAAAGTGCATGCAGCAGATACTTAACTAATACTTTTTCTTCTCTGTTTGCTTTTGTCCTCCTGGTAACCCCCTGCATTCAGAGAGAATGGCTATTCAAAGGAAACAGTCAGTTTTAAAGCTATGAAACTCAATGGTTCCACAGAACATGAGCTTTAAAGTCGGTCAGACCCAAGTCTGAGCAGTCTCACCTTCCTCATTTAGCTATGCTGCCTCAGGCAAATCACTTCAAGTGTGGCCAGCAGTAGTAACTTCCTCACAACACCTAATCATGAGGATTAAATGTGACACTGTCTGTAAACTACCCAGCACAGTGGCAGGTCCTTAGTCAATCCTTAAAAGGCAGCCGTTATTTTTACTTTACTTCTATACCACTCCCACACACAAAGAATTTCCTCCACTCAGGTGGAATTAGTTTGCACACTGAAGACGAAAATAATTTGAGGATTAAAGTATTCCTATTTCTTTATTCCTACAGACAAGGAAGGGAGACCTGAGAAGGTTTAGTAACTCACCAAACCCACGAGGACCAGCGCCCTTACACAGCTAACATGAAAATTCAGGTCACATTCCTAGGCAGTGCAATTGCGCATTCAATACCCGGACGGCTCAATAAGGGAACCAGAGGCCAACAGGGCAAGCATATTTATAGCAGGGCCTGAGTGCCAAGAAAAGCGACTTTTTTTTTATAGCAGACATGCTATAAATACGTGTTAAATGAACCAGTGCTGCCTCACCTATATGTAAGCGAATGCTGCGATGTATCTTCTTTTCTACAGTAGATAAGAAGTAGGAGGAAAAAGTCTAAAAAGTATTGTTTGCACTGTAGCTTTGAGTTAAATGAAGACATTGAATCCACAAACCTAATTGTTTTAGAGTGAAGGGGAAAGAGGTCCTCCAATGGGATGCAAGTGGATGTTCACACTTAGGAGAGTCATGCTTGGAAGTGTTAACTATTTTCCAAATCTGCTGCAAGGCCCCCATTTGCCCAAAGCTCAACTCCCACGTCTCTCGCCCCTCCTCCCAATACAGGATCCTCCCCACCAAAACCTCCCACCCCAGACCTGCCTTCCCAGCCAAAGCTCCCAGGGCTTCTCCAACCTTCCGTACTCTCTCCACTTCCAGGCCCCTGGTACCCGCTCAACGCACGACCTCAACGCTCGACCTCAACGTCCAGAGCCCAACGTCCGGCCCTCAACGACTGAAGCTCCGTAACCCTCACGCAGTCCCTTTCGCTTCCCCATGCGCCTGGGAATCCTGACCTGGAAAGGGGCAAAAGGGCCGCTGACCCCGACCAGTCTCTGAAGCCTGGCGGTGGTGACACCTGCCCGTGTCCGCGAGCCCGGCAGCCAGGTGCGCTCCCTGCGCTTACCTCGCTCTGGACGGCCACCCCGCTCTCCCGCGGCAGCGCGCGCCTGCGCAGTCTGCATCCACGTGCTGCCGCTGCGCCCAGGTGCGCTCTCTGCGCGTTGGGAGCTGCGCCCTGGGCCCGGGGGCGCCATCTTTGTGCCCTAGCATCGATACAAAGGCTTCAGGGTCAGAGGGAGGTCCACTGCGGAAACTTAAGATAGTCGTTGTTCTTGTTTCTTCTAGAAAGGAGTCCCTGGAAACTCCAAGGGCAAAAATACAGACCTTGTCTCCGCAAGGGTCACTTGAGTTATATTAATCACTTAAAGTCTTAAAAAGTTTTCTCAAATCAGTCAACTGCTTTTGCCTGCACGCGGAAACTAGGTACACGTGATCACACTGTTTGCCCTGAGAGCACGTAATTATAGGTTGATGTTGCTCAAAGAAAAAAAATCTTTAACTATTTTTTGAACTATGACCTTTAAAAAAATTCAGGAGAAAAAGGGTACCCTTATGTAACCATCACCCAGTTCAATATTATCAATTTATGGTCAATCTTGTCTGCATCTGTACCTCACATACTCTCCATCCATTGTTTTGAGGCAAATTCCGACTTGTATATTGTTTTCTTTTTAATAGTTTTTTTTTTTTTTTTTAGATTTTATTTTTAGAACAGTTTTAGAAATACAAATAGATTGAGAAGACAGTATGGAGAATGCCCACATAAGCCACACCCAGTTTCCCTTATTAGTAACATTATATTAGTAGGATATGTTTGTTACAATTAAGGAACCAATATTGATACATTATTACTAAAGTCCATATTTTATTTAGATTTTCGTAGTGTTTACCTATTGTCCTTCTTCTGAGCCAGGATCCCATTCAGGATAACACACTTATTTAGTTGTCATGTCTCCTTAGCCTCTTGGCTGTGGCAGTTTTTCAGACTATCCGTGTGTTGATGGCCTTCTCGTCTTCCAGGAGTAATGGTGAGGCATTTTTGTACAATGCCCCATTGATGGAATTTGTCTGATGTTTGTCTCATGTTAAGAGAGTAGTTATGGGTTATTAGAAGGAAGACTACTGAGGTAAAGTGTCATTCCTATAGCATCATATGCAGGGTACATTCTATGAGCATGATTTATGACAGTTGATATTTTCCATGATCACCTGGCTAGTACTTGTCAGGTTTCTCTACTATAAAGTTACTTTTTTCCCCTCCCTTTACATACTATACACTTTGGAAGAAGTCATTATGTGCAGTCTACACCTAAGGAAAGGGGGTTATGCTTCACTTCCTTAAGGGCAGAGTACTTACAGAAATTATTTAGAATTTTTTTATATAAATTTATTTATTTTTGGCTGCATTGGGTCTGCGTTGCTGTGCGCGGGCTTTCTCTAGTTGCGGCGAGCGGGGGCTAGTCTTTGTTGTGGTGCGCGGGCTTCTCATTGCGGTGGCTTCTCTTGTTGTGGAGCCCCGGCTCTAGGCGCTCGGGCTTCAGTAGTTGTGGTGCGCAGGCTCAGTAGTTGTGGCTCGTGGGCTCTAGAGAGCAGGCTCGGGAGTTGTGGCCCATGGGCTTAGTTGCTCCGTGGCATGTGGGATCTTCCTGGACCAGGGATCGAACCTGTGTCCGCTGCGTTGGCAGGTGGATTCTTAACCACTGCGCCACCAGGGAAGTCCCTTCAGTTCTTTTTTGTTCTCCTTTGACATACTCCCATCAATATGGGGTTGTTTTTATTTTTTTGAGCACGTTCTTACTTTCTGGGATATTGTATCTTTACATCCATATATATTTAAGGATGTATTTTTAAAAGATTATGACTGTTAAAAAACATCACCAAAATTTATCCCACCTTTAAAAATAATTTCCTAATGTCATCAAATTAGTATTGAAAATTTCCAGATAGTCTCAAATGATTTTTAACAGTTGGTATGGTCAAATCAGATCCTACATTTGCATGCAGTGATGTATTTTAAAAAGAGATTTCTTGCAGCTTATGTATTGTAGTAACTGCAGTTTTTCTCACAATTTTGTTGATTACATCCTCTCTAGCAAGAATACTTCAAAGGTGGTGTTGTGTTCCTCTATTGCTCCACATCAGAAGACACTTAATATCTAGTCCTTTCTCTTTGGGGGATATTAAAATTAACTTAGCAGGTTCTAATGTTGTCAGACCTATCCATGCACTGTAAAGTTTCCAGTCAGCTTTTCATCTAATGATTCTGGATTCACTGATGATCATTACCTGGATACATTATTTCACTAGGGTTTCCAAAATGGTGATAGTCTATCTTTTCCTCTGCATTTATTACCTGAAATTCTATAAAGAAATTTCTCACATCAACTACTTGACTGAGATTCAGTTTGTAACAGAAAAGGTAGGATGCTTTATTCTTTTATCAGTTTTCAGAATGTGATGATTCCTTGGCATCCTCCAAAGGTGACCAATGACATTTTAAAAAATCAACGCTCATTGATTTTTAACCTGGTAGATGTATCTCAATTGCTGTTATTTTTGAATGCTAAAATTGTCCTATCTTTGACCAGTGGGAACACCTTTGAATTGGCTCCTGAATCTTTTTGACACAACTCCTATGATCTTTGCTTTCTTCTTTGCTTTCTGATACAACCAAAATGTCCTAGGCTTTCTTGTACATTTCTTGCCCCAGATGTAGATTTAGCCCTTGCGCTCCGAGGATCCCAGGTGACTTTTAGTGGGAAATTATATTTAGAGATGATAGGAGAATAGCGGTGTGCATTGGGTTGATCATTGTTCTAGGCCTTTCCAGTGGACAGCCTTTTTTTTAATGGAAATGAAATGTGCCATGAGTTCATACTGATATTTCTAAATTCAAATTTAGGGTTGTAGTGTTTTTACTTAATTTCTTTGATTTTTATATGTGTATTTCCTTTCTCCAATACTGAAAATCTTGGTTCCCAAGGATTACATATACGCTTTATACTAATATATTTCAGAAATAACAGTATGAATGTTATTACTGACAATATGCACACTGAAAAAGCTTAAAGTTTCTTTTTTTATTTTTCCCCTTGGAATAACATCTCAGTAGGAATATTTGGTCAATTTATTGTTTAAAAGTCAAACCATTTCTTGGGACTTCCCTGGTGGCGCAGTGGTTAAGAATCCCCCTGCCAATGCAGGGGACACGGGTTCGAGCCCTGCTCCAGGAAGATCCCACATAGCCCGTGTGCTGCAACCACTGAGCCTGTGCTCTAGAGCCCGCGAGCCACAACTACTGAGCCCACGTGCCACAACTACTGAAGCCTGTGCGCCTAGAGACTGTGCTCCACAACAAGAGAAGCCACCACAATGAGAAGTCCACGCGCGGCAAGGAAGAGTAGCCCCCACTCGCTGCAACTAGAGAAAGCCCGAGCGCAGCAACGAAGACCCAACACAGCCAACAACAACAAAAAAAGCCAAATAATTTCTTTACTGTCACACTTTCACTGCAGCATGTGCTTTAATCAGTATCTTCATTTAAGGAGGGAGGTGCCATTTCCTGTTGAAAGGAAAGAGGAACAGAGTTACAAAATGTTGAATTCTTTAAAGTGGGGTTTGTTTTTGGTTTTGTTTTTTGGGTTTTTCTTTTTGTTTTTGGTGTTTTTTTTGTTTTTTTTTTTTGTTTTTTGTTTTTTGCCAGCAGTTAGTATCAAAGAAGTTTAACCGAAAAAAAAGTTTTGCTTTATAAACTCTTGAGTTGACTTGTCAGAATCAAGTATATTCACTCAGGAGTTGTACGTAAGAAATCTTAAAGAACAGCACTTAACTGGACAGAGTAGGTTTGCAAACCCTCCAGACTGAAACTGCTCACCTTCTCAGGACGCGATTAGGCAACTATATTGAATACACATCCTCCACCCACCCACCCACCCCCGCCCCCAGTACACTTTTTAAAGTCTTTTGCTAATTATTGAGCAGCTCCAGCATGTCAACCCCCACGCTGCGCGCTGGGAATGAGGACACTTCCAGCGCTCAAGGCTCACAGTGCAGTACAGGAGACGAACGCACCAACAGTTTATTATTAAACAATGGCAGTAGGGGCCACGCAGTGGACTCGAACGCGGTGTTCTGGAAACCCCCAGAACCTCTCCCAGAGATGAACTGTCTGACGGGCAGGTAGGCTGCTCCTGCTGACGCCGCCCACGTCAGGTGCAAGACTTACGCATCAAAGCTTGTAAGTCACAATTTTGAATTCTCATTTTTATAACTTTATGTCCCTGACTATCATGAGTAAGGGCCAAAGAGTTCAGAGGGATCATCTCCAAGGAGCGCGTCCTACAGGAAGCAATAACCTGCTTGGGCCGGGGAGGGGCGTGAGAGGTAGGACGGGACTACAGGCGGGAGAGCCGGTTCGCCGGGTCGGCCGGGGATGGCGGGGGGGGGGGCGGGGAGTGGGTGCCCAGCAAGTCTAACTGTCGTGCCGGGCGCTCCAGGGGTAGGAGACAGCGCTGCGCCGGCCCCGCCCACTGCAGACAGGTTACCCAGGCACCAAGGGGCGTCGCGTCACGCCGCCCGCGCCGCGCTGATTGGCTCCTCCAGGGAGCCCCGCCCCCTCAGCTGTAGCGGGGCCGGCTTCAGCGTCGCCGCCATCTTTGTTGATGTGTCAGCTCCGCGGCGGCTTGGGGAAGCTGCGGCGGAGGTAGCGTGGTGTCGGCCCTGTTCCTCACCGCTGCCCTCCCCCCCACCCCCGCACTTCCTGGTCTGCTGGACCCCGTTATGGAGAAGTTGGCCCCTAAGCTGGAATTCCAATGGCCTCTTTAGGGGTGTGGCCTAAGGCTCGAAGAAGTGGGGTAAGTGCCTGAGGGATGCCCGGGGCGGGCCGGGGAGTCGCGGTGGCGGCGAGGCGGGCTGCCCACCTTCCGCGCCGTCCTGCAGGTCCCGGGGCGGCTCCCTACCTGGCTTCTCGAGGGAGCGAGGCGAGCGCTGGGGGAAGGAGTTCGGAATCCCCTCCTCTCCCTGCCTCCCTCCCTCAGTCCCGGGCGCCGGGACAGGACGCGGCCGAGGGGTCGCCGGGGGCCGTGAGGGCCGCGCCTCCAGAGCGGTGCCTAGAGGGCGGCGGAACTTGGGCCGCTTGCCCCGTCTCCTAATGCGAACTGTAGCTAAGCCCTACCTGCTCGGCCATCCCCCGTAGACTCAGTCGCCTATTTCTCCTTTCCTCTCCAAGTTCACTGTGTTCGTGTTTTATGTTGACTGTTAGCGACTTTTTAAACTCTCTTCCGAACACTTCCATTACTGTGATTTTAAGTAATTTAAAGACGATTCTTTGGGATTGTGGATATGAGAGAAATCGTTCTTGGGGTTTATGTTGCCTTTTTTCCAAGGACATCAAGGCATTTGATAAACCTTGGTTGGTAAGGATCATGTTTCAAATTTGAGCCTCTATCAAACTTGTAAAATGGTAAAACCCCTTCTACATGTTCCCTAGTAGCAGTCTTGGGGAACAGGTGTAATTATTGCTTGGCTGTTAACAGTTTAATAACTTGAGCTAATATTTACATTTTGATATTGTTTAGAGGAAGGAGGCCTGGATTTGGAACATTTGGATTACCTTTGACATGATAATCTTGTTACCTAGGAGCGTTGTTTAGAAGGCCATGCAGCCCCAGGCGTTTGGCAGTTTTCTCTGTGTATGCGTGTGTAAGGTACCTTTGCTTCCTAGCTTTGTTATTTTTTCCGAAATGATAGGTTGGGAGTTTTTCTAAGGAAAATGTGTGGCAAATCAGTGGAAGTGTTTCAAGAGGTGTGTTGATAGTCACTCAAAAAGAAAAATCTATTAAGTGTTTAGGTATGGTAGTTGTGGGTGTAGCCTTCCCAACTACTAACTACACCATCATATTTGCAGTGTGTGGGAAAGGTTAAGGTTCAAGAGATATTGATAGTAAAACTGAACTATCTGCTTGTGTATAAAGTCTGCTCGTCTCTGTACAGCTACTTTCCAATTCTTTATCCATCATTACACAAATAGAAAACAGTGTTGATTGGCCTCGTTCTTTTTTTTTTTCCCTTCCTTTTTGGTCTTCTTCTGTTATTTTAAATTCAGTGACAGTATTGAGTGATTAACAAATCTTGCAGTATAAAGAATTAAAACTCCTTATTACATTGTAATAGGCAAGCATGTATAATTACTGAAGATTCTACCTGGAAATGCCTGAATTGTGTTTATATTGGTTTTATTCTTTTTAAGACCTTGTCTAATTCATAATACCTGGATATAAACTCAGAGGTTCCTTTAAACAGTGGAGATTCCTTAGAGTTTCATTGGTATTTCAGAGTCTTGTTTGTTGCTAACAGGAAAGGAGTGGTGTAGCACAGTAACCACTCTTTAACCTTTTAGTTCCTTCAACCATAAACTAAAGAGTTGTTCTTTGATGCTGTACAGTGACAGCATAGCTGATAATGATTACTTATTATATTCAGTTTAAAACCATCTATTTACAGCTACATGCTGACATCCTGGAATGAAGGTAAAACAGTGAAGTATACTCACTCTTTAGGAAGAGATAATAGGTTGAAGCAGCCTTTATTTAGAGATTTAGAAAAATCATCTTTCCCTTTGAAGGAAATCATCTTTCCCTAATTTGTGCTAGTTTTTCAAATTCATTTGACAGTTTCATGTTAAAGTAAGACTCCTTAACCTGAAGTTCTGTTTCTTTTCTTTCAGTAAAATTTAGGTCGGTCTTTTATCCCTTATCTCTAGCTTTAAATAATTAAAGCTGATTCTTGAATTTCTCATAAACATGTCACACGGCTTGCAGTGTTGGGAATGTTATGCTCAGTGTCGTTTCAGGGCAACCTTGGGAGCATAGATAATTTAAATTTGCAAATTAACCCTGTAATATTATATTATTGCAAATGTCACCTTTGAACTTTATTTCTCAGCTACTGAGATTTAAAAAATCTATTTGGGCTAAGAAGTAAACAAAAGAAAAAGTATTGGCATGAAGGGGCAATAGACACAAAGTGGAAATAAAACCCAGCAAAGTACTGATTGGATTGTGAGTATAGTTGTCAGTCATTAAGGCACATGAACTGTTAGTCTACTTCAGGGATGATTATGTAGTAGCTAATGAATAATTTAATTTTTTGGTAAACTACATTGTACCAGACTAACCAAGCCCAGGCCAAAGGTGGCTTCAAAATTTAAACATTAACCAGAACTTCTTAATATAATATAAGGCAGACTTAAAACTTAATTTTTTTTTTTTAAGTTATTAGCCTTCCTTTTTGAAAAGGGAGCTATAGGTCAATTCCCCCCCCCCCCCCTGTTTTTTTAGCTTTCAGATTTGGGGGGGAAATTAGCTGAAAATACTTTTCATGTTTTCTTAGACTTTTTAAAGTTTATTTGGTGAGCTCTGTACAAGTAGCTTCAAACTGAGATTTCTGTATTAAAATTTTTTCTGTTTTAAAACTTACTATTAGAGATATATAAAATTGCATGGATCTAAGATACCAAACTGATAATATGACATATACTTGATAATGTGATATATGATGTGGCTACTTATCTTCTTTTTCCTGGAATCTTGATAGACTGTAATGTCTTCTGTTTTCGTGTCACAGGATTTGGTACTATTTGGGGTGGGGGTGGGGTATCCTGCTGCATCTATTGCCCTGAGTCTTTTCAACATCTTTTTTTTTTTTTTGGTGATACAGTGTACACACTGTAAAATTCATAATGCCCTAACCCTTGGTTGCAAAACTAAACAAATCCCTACAGGGATAATTGACCTTGGCCTCATATAATATACTTTTTAACCTAGTGGACTAAAGACAACTTTTAAGAGCAAGTGATAATGTTTCACATAAAGGAAACTCGGTATATTAAATTTTACCCAAAAGCTTAGTTGCAATGTGACTACTTTACAAATATATCTTCCTTTTGATAAAACTAGAGTTCTTTGAAATAACCAGCTCAGTTTTTAATTGCTTCTGATTTTAATAGCCATTTTAGAACCTTGTTAGAACTGGTCAGGAAGATAGGTTATTATTTTGTTCATGCTGCTTTCAGAGTGTATTCGGGGAGTGTGTAAAAGACCTTTGGATGTACTTACTTTTCCTTCAAAGGACAGTAAACCATTATATTGAAGAACAGGAGTGCCCTCACAGGCTCAACTTGCTTATCTTAATGGACATTATTTGAGAAGCTATAGCTGGTATTATTTGAGACTCGGTACAGTTTGTAAGTTTAAAATTTGTAGTTTGTTGTAAGTAACATTTATGCTGAACTGAGTCACATGTTTCTGTTGGACTTAAACACTCATGCATATCTTATATAGCTTCTGATGGAACGCTGACAGACCTTCAAATTAAAATACTGTAAACACAAAGAGCAAAAGATTTAACATAGATTTTATATGTTGGTCCACTACACCAGAGTGTAAACTCCAGAAGAGATATCTGTTTTATTCACTGCTGTGTTCCCAACACATAGAACAGTGCCTGAACATAATACATGCTCAATACATATTTGGTGAATGAATGACTTAATATCTAGTTTAGAAATGTATTTCTGGCTTGGTACTTTTGTATGAGGCTTGTATGTTTGATAATCTATTACCAAATATCTGTGGATTGGATTCATTTGTATTTGCATTTATTGAATAAGCTTAAGTTCTTTTGTTGTTGTTTATACTGCTAATTACTGAGAAACAAGAAATAGTACTAAAAGCTGTTAAAGACAGTGTTTTCGTTTATAAGACTTTTGTATGGAAATAATTTTGTAGAATTGCTAGTTCTTTGATTAAGAAATAAAATCCAAGGTGGATAATGGTTGGCTTTAAGGCAAGTAAATGTTTCTCGACCAGTTGCCTACAGCTGATGAGCTCCAGTAAGAGCGAAACCACTTCTCACTCCACTGAAACAATTTTGAAGTGTGAATTGGTCCTGTAGTACTGTGTCAGAAACAGAAACAACTCTCGGGAGGAAAAAAGTACTTGAATTAAGAGGAATTTTGTGACTGCTAAATTTAAATACAGTAATTTCCCCTAATGAGTAAGAGTTGCTAAAAAGTCAAATAACCTGTGTTACTCCTTACCTCAAAAAAGCAACAGATATTGTAATCTATAATTGTAGTCGCTATGTCTATATACATGAGTGTGAATTTGATTTATACAAGCACTTCTTAATTAAAACAATCTTGTAAATAAATGTCTAGTTTTATGTCCTACCCCTTTAATCTACTTCTAGGCTATTCCATCCTCAGTAGCTTTAATGATAACTACCCCCTTTACCCCCACCTACAAGAAAAAACTTGGACAGCAGCCAAATTGGCCTACATCAGCATTGCCAACTGGAGGCCCACAAGAGGACTCAGCTGACTCTTTTTTCCCCTGGTTAATCGTGGACAATCAAGCTCATCATGGCTCCCCTCCCCGCGCCATTCTTGTACAGTTATTTACTCTTTAGTGATGGCTTTTTACATATATACACATAAATCTTCTTTAACTTCTCTCCTTTTCCTTTTGCCTCCAATCAGTATTCATTTGAGCATCAGAAAACTATGTTTGCAAGTTAAGTGATTCTCAGATGCCAGTTCATCTGAAGAGTTTTTTCAAAGGTCATGGGCATATTACTGAGCAACAGTATAGAAAGTGCTTGTCTTTTGAGGTTGAACTAAGCCTTCGTTAATTTACAGGAGGATAATATGTAAAACAGTCTAAGCTGAGGTAATTATGAAAACCGTTTTTTTTTTTTTACCTAGATGCATATCCAGCAGAATGAGACCTTTTTGTTGTTCTGTACTGTCTTACACATGACAAGTCTTCTTACAACCTGGTTCCCACCCTCTAAATGCCCTTCAATCGCCCCCAGCTCATTGTGTAAACCCAATCCCACCCTCACTGAGAACCACTGAACAACCTTTGCAAGAATGACTGTAAAGGTAGTAGAGAATATCTTTGTTAGATTCATTTATCTATTTATTATTACTATTATATTGCTTGAGATTTAAGAAGTTTGATTCAGTTCAGAGTGTGGTTCCTCTTCTTTGCAAGAGATCATTTAAAAGGCTGTTCAGAAATGTCACAAGGAAAAACAAAAACAAAACAAAACAAAAAAACAAAAAAAAGAAATGTCACAAGGAAGGCTGCCACTATGTACCTGATGAGTATAAATGAAGTATGTTTTCATTTACATGAGAGATTATTTTTGTACTTCCCATGAGGGAAAATTTGAAGGAAGATGTGGCCTTAGAATATGTCCTTTAAATATAATTAGGCTCTGGATAGACTGAAGGGAAGAACGTTCTAGATTAGAGCAAAGCCATGGAAATGTTAATGTGCACATTGTTTGGAGGAATCTTGAATAGACTGGTCAGGGACTGGCAAAGTATAATACTATAGTGAAGTACTAGGATTTTAGGAATGTGTTGAGAGATAAGACTGGAAAAATACTACAACTGGTTTATTGAGGAATTGCAACTCTGAGGTATAAACATGAAATGCTCGCATCCCCTCCACTTCCCTCTGAGGTGCAATCCTTCTGTAATGTCTTGGTTTGATGTCATAACTCTTCTGCTGCCACTTTTGATAACCGGAAAAAACTTATTCCAGAAATTAAGACAGGTTTCAATCGCTTACAAAACAAAAGCAACAAAAAATGTTAATCATAAACTCTATCATCTCCCTAAAGAAATGTTGAAGCTGTTAGTTCCCAGCTGCTTGGATTAAAGAAGATGAGGTGTAATTTGGCTCTAAAATATGTTCCGTCTCCTTTCTCTAACTAGCCCTTTTGGAGTTGGGGGAAGAAAACCAGCCAGTGGAGGCAGAGTTCGCACTCTGAAACTTTAAAGAGGGAAGAGATGGCTCTGGTCTTACTCTTGTCCATCTGGTTGTATTTGATGGTGGTCTCTGGAGGTGGTATGTGTGGATTTTTGGGGGGCAGTGTTTGTAGCTCCCTGGACCCTTGTGCCATTGAGGACTCGCTTCATAGGGCAGCTCCTGTTCCCCTTTGGCAGAGCCAATGTAGTATACTCTTCAACCCCTTCTCTGGATTGGGTGACACAGGAGGGAGGAATGGAGTGAGACTGAGAAACCAACAATTCAAGTGTTCCAGGTAGGAAGTTATCAGACCTGGGTTGGGTTGCAGGTTGGGGACAGTGACAGTAGAAAGGAGGGTATAATTGCAGGAGACATGAAATTAGTAAAAGAATATGAGGCTAAAGGAAAGGAAGGAGGCATGACTAAGAAAAATGATACCATTGACAGAAATAAAAAAAAGATTATCTGGGGGTACTCAATTTTAGGAGCTATTGTTATGATTTTGGAATTAGCCATTTTTGAGTTGAGCCATTGGAAATGCCTGTATTCATTCGAGATTTTATTTTATGTAGAGATAGAGTGAAGGCAAAGAGATAATTCATTATCTGTAACTCAAGAGCACAGGAATGAAAATAATTAAAGTGGGCATCAACTATGAGTTTTTGGTTTAAGTTATCAAAGTGGATGAATTCTGGGAAGGAAAATAAAGTTGAGGACTGAACCATGGGGAATATGAAAGCTGGATGAGAAGATAACGATTGTTTGCGTAATGCTTTTCTGTTGGCAAAGCATGGTACACAGGCAAGAGCCTTAAGAGTTCTCAAATGAGAGTTTTTTTTACTTGCTATCTATGCTGGAGAGTCACAGTGCCTTCATAGACTCATTCTCTTTTAAATAGATTCTTTATCTGCTTTCCATTACATTTGGTCAGCTCTGAATTTGACTTCAGTAGATATCACATAACATTGACTAGTTATGATGTTTCTAAATTAAGATTTCAAATTCAGCAGCAACACATTCACAAGTTGTATCTTAAAATTAGTTACTTTGAGGAAGGTAATGTAGGCGGCTAATGTCCCTGTTTGAGAATTATTTTACTTTGTTCTAGATTTGGAATACAGCATACTCACAAGGCTTTTTGTTACTGCATTTATTTGTATTGCCTAAACCAAACCTTTATTGCTAGTGTGGACTTTGTCTTCGTATGCAATATATGCAGCAAGATAATAATGATAATTTGTTTGATTGTTTGGAAATATGTTATACAGGTAGATAATTTATAGTATTAAGGCCAACGTCTATATTAGTCGATGCCAGAGTATTTAACAAACAAGCTGGTCTTCTGTTCCTTTCTTAGAATTATTCTTCCCATTTTTTGCGTTCCTAGTCCTCAAATACTGCTTTTCTCATATTACTTCTTTGCTTTAATTCCACAAATATTTGAAAACCTAGTATGTGCTAGAAATTCTATAGTATAATCAAGTATACAAGTCTGTCATGATTTATCGTCCTTCTTAACAACCTTCACTCCTGCATATCATTCTGAGGATTCTACCTGACCATCTTCTCTTACCCTTTTTCACCATCCTCTGACCACCACCTCCACCACAGACCAACAACGTAAACATGTATCTTTCTTTTATTCAAATATTAATCTTTCTGTTTTCCATTTACACCTTACATCTGGAAGTGTTTCTTCCCTAGTTTCTTTCAAAACTATGGTATGCCCACTTTTTTATCCAACCTCACATGACTCCAGTACATGCTTGGTTGATATCTGACAAAAGTTGACAATTCTTCTTCATCAAGATTGCTGGAATGTTTTATATTTTTCTGTCTCAGGATAATTTTTAAAGTTGACTAATTTTCAGAAAATAGCTAGATTAGTAACCCTCATAAACGGCATAAAATATATTTTAACATTGTTGAATTAGTTTTGTAAATGTTTCTTTTATGACCTAAGCAATGCATATGAGGTCCATCTCAGTTGTACTGAACATTGTGTGTTCTTGATGAGAATGTTTGGAAATCGCCATGATACTTCCTGCATCCCTGGGTGAAAAATGAATTCCTGTCAGGGCTCCTTTACACCCTGACTTCTTTCAGCTCAGCTCTAGGTGTCTGGGCTATAGGTAGCTGTGTTTTGTTATTGTTTAGTTTTCCTTTTGCAGTAAATATTCATCATTGTTAAGTACATTGTTTTATTATCTTGATTTGTAATTTCTTGCCTAGTGTTTTCATTGCTATCTTATTTCCCCAATAGTTTCTTACAAATTCTTTAGATAGTCTTTTTCCCTTGTGGAGCTGAAGGAATTCTAAACAATTCTTGGGCACTAATCTTCCTGTTATTAGTATCATTCCATACCCAGCATCTTATGGGGGTGATTGGGGAATGCCAAACTGCAACTGAAGTGAAGTTGTAGGACTGGACTGAAGGAGAAAAGAGAATGAGCCTTTGTAGCACCTGACTGGTTGTGGCTCACGTGGGTCAGCTGTTACATTCTGCCCCCACCCCCGCCAAGGAAAGAATTTTTAAAGAATTATTAGTGGTAAAATGTGCGGCCTTAGTTTTTCCACATCATGGAATGTGTGGAAAATATGTGTGGAATATATGGGGTCTTGGTTTAAAAAAACTTTTTTAAAGAAAAAGTTTATGTTTTGACTTTCTCAGATGTAAAACAAAGATCAGGAACAGCTTTGAAGAGGTGCAAAGTGAATCGGTGCCAGTCAGCATGTCAGAAGCAGAGCACATAGCCTCCATTTCCTCTGATCAAAATATTGAGAAAACATCTGAAATAAAGGAAGACTCATGCAATTCGTTTTCTGGTGATGAAAACAGCAGCTTAGAAAATGAGTCCAAACTGTTGTCATTAAACTTTGATAAAACTTTATGTCAGTCTAATGAACACAATAATCAAATTGAAACACAGGAAAATTATATTCCAGATCATGGTGGAGGTGAGGATTCCTGTGCTAAAACAGACATATGCCCAGAAAATTCTGAACAAATAGCTAATTTTCCTGGTGGAGATTTTACAAAGCAAGTTTTGAAAACAAATGAAGCAGAACAAACAGTAACACAAATATTGGCGGAATTAAGGTCATCTACATTTTCAGAAGCAGCTAATCAAAAGACTTATTCAGAAAGTCCTTATGATACAGACTGCACCAAGAAACTTATTTCAAAAATGAAGAATGTTTCAACATCAGAGGATTTGTTGGAAGAAATAGAATCTGAGCTGTTATCTACTGAGTTTGCAAAAGAACACCGACTACCAAATGGAATGAATAAAGGAGAAAATGCATTAGTTATGTTTGAAAAGTGTGTGCAAGATAAGCATTTGCAGCAGGAGCATACCATAAAGAAGTAAGTGTTTTATTCTTTCAGGTTATTTTTTTCACAGGGATTAAAGATTGAATTCTTTAAAGGAAGGTATCATTTTATCTACTTTTATTTCCACAATACAGCCATGTACGTGGTAGTTGAGCAGATGTCAAGTTTGCCTAGTTATTTGATATATAACTGTTTTTTAGAATGTGGTATTTTATTTTCATTATTTTAGAAATAATAGGTAAACAGTGTTTTTATGAGAGTTATACATAATATACCTATGTCAAATACATTAGCATATGTAGCAACGTATATGTATCTATGTATAAAGGCACTGTTTTGAATATGATTCAAAATTTGTTTTACATATGTCTTAGTGTATAAGTTTAAAAGAATAAATGTTTTATTAAAGTATAAGTTTATTAAAGATCTAGAAAGATTTGTAAAGACAAATAAATTTATATTCTTTCAAATTTTTCAGTTTTGAAAGAATGTAAAGCATAATGTCAGAACTAAGATAAATTCAAAAGGAATGACAAGTTATAAAATTCAAAAAATTTTCTTAAAATTCCCACTGTAAATTCATTGGTTTAAAAAATTAAAATGAGGAGAACAGAAGAATTGGTTTAGTGTCATTCAGTAAATAAGAACATAGTTATTTTTAGACTTCTCTTGGATTTATGGAGTTAATTTCTATTTTAACACCAGTTTAATTTCATTTTATCTTTTCCTAATAATACTATATCACCCTTTGTTTTAAGTTTATATATGTAAGTGATGCATATGTTTAGGTACTCCTATAACCTTTAATAAAGGAAAATAAAACTTGCTAGCCTTCACTAAAATACAGACGGATTCTCTTTTTAAAAAAATTTTTGGAGTGGGGGTGTGTATAGAGAAAGGGGAGGAGGAAATCTACACACTAGAGGAGGATGACAAAGGAAAATATACCATAATCCAAATATTGCTTGATATGCAATTGGCTTTTAATGATCTCCTTGCTTCTAGTATTTACTCTTCCAGATTATCAGTAGATCAGTCTTCCCCAAGCCAGCTCACCCTTCATTGGTTTACCCAATGAATTTTAATCTCAGCATCCAGAGCCCTTCTTTTTTCTGTTTTTTTATTTTTCAATTGTGATAAAATACACATAACATAAAATTTACCATCTTAACCATTTTAAAATGTGTGCAGTTTGGTAGTGTTAAGTATATTCACATTATTGTACAACCGATCTCCATAGCTTTTTCATCTTACAAATCCGAAATTCTATACCTATTAAACAGCAACTCCCTGTTTCCCCCTGCCCCAGCCCCTGGTAACCACCATTCTACTTTGTTTCTAAGAGTTTAACTGCTTTTGATACTATTTGCCATTTTGTGACTGGCTTATTTCACTTAGCAGATGTCCTCAAGGTTCATCCATATGGTAGCCTGTGTCAGAGCTTCCTTCCTTTTTAGGGTTGAATAATATTCCATTGTATGTATACATACCACATTTTGTTTATCTGTTCATCCATCAGTGGACATTTGGGTTGCTTCTAACTTTTGGCTGGTATGAATAATGCTGCTGTTAACATGAGTGTACAAATATCTCTTGAGAATCCAATGCCTTTCTTAATACTATCCAAAAACCAATGTCAGCTACTCCTGCTCATAACTTTACTGGAATGCTGCTGTTATTGAAAAAACTGTGATTTTATACTTGAACCGTCAGTGTTTCTGCCATTCTTGCTTTTTTGGGTAACTTCCTCATTTTCCTGCTATTTGTACTTATCTCTTAGACCTTCCCTTTGAGATCATCCTTGATGCCTCTTTCTACTTTCCTTAGATTTGGAGTCTTAACCACTTTCAAGCTTCTCTTGTAAATTATAAGATGTTACAGATTTAATAATAATAGCAGGAACACTTAAATGCTGTTAATTATGTGCCTGGCACTTTACATGTATTAACTCATGGAATCCTCACAACAACCCTATGTGGTATGAACTATTATTATTCCCATTTTACAGATGAGGTACTTGAAGCACAGAGAGGTTCAGTAACTTGCTTCAGGTCACATGCTACTAAATGGCAAAGTTAAAATCTGAACCCAATTAGTCTGGCTTCAGTGGATTTTTTAATGTGGTTATCTGAAATGAACAAGATACATGTTATTAAATTTATCTAAGAACATTAGGAATACAGTAGAAAATTAATTCCTCTTTTTTTGCTCCATCATGTCAGAACAGTGGCCACATGGTAGACTGGGATAAGCACAGTTCTGGTCAGAAGCCCAGAGTTGGAAGATTCCCACTGCCACTTGCAAGCTCTGTTTCCTTAGTTAAATCAACCTCTCCAAGACAGATTTTTTCATCTTTATGAGGGGGACAGTACTTACCTGATGGGATTGTTTTGAGGACATTAAAGCATTATAAAAATGTCAGATATTATTTTAAATCTAAGTTAATTTTTTGTTATACATGTAATATTTTAAATTTCAAATAAAATACTTTGTGATTAAGGTTAGCTCTAAAACAACTCATTTTTTTTCTTTTGCCTTCATTTAATTTTCTGTAAAGAAAACTACCTTTCAGTTCCTTTGGCTTAAATTTTCATGAATGCATCTATTTCCAAATGGCTTTGTTTATACATCCATTCCTCTGTTTTCTAACACCAATATTATTGTCCAAGGTCCCAACCAGAATTCTTAATTAAGAACAATTATTTGTGTATAGGATGTGCATTTGGCATGTAAGAATAACAATTTCAGGGCTTGCTGTTCTTCACTTCTCCCTCCCTAAATTGTTTACTTTCGAGGTATAGTCAGGATTCTTGTGTTTCAGGTTGTTTTTTGCAACAAATTGAGTGTACACCTTAATCATGTACATAATCAAAGTTAAACCCCTGTGCCATAAAAGGCTTGAAGAAACTTGCATGCTACACATTTTTCTCTTTTCCCAAGCATTTTCATGACTTTCCTCCTCACTGCATTCTTGTCCTCAGAGAGGTCTATCCTGATTACCTTATGTACAATCACAGCTCAAGTCACTCTCCCCGTCCTCTTGCCCTCCTTTAGTTTTCTTAGTAGAACTTAATCACAACTTGGTATTTCATTATATATCTATTTATTGTTTAATTTCTCTGTTAGAATGTAAGCATCATGAGGGCAGGGACAGTTTGCTGATGTACCCCCAACATATAGACTAATATAGGTACATAGTAGGTACCCAGTGAGCATTTGTTGAGTAAATGAGGGATCTTCAAAGGAGAAGATGGCAAGGAATTAGACCTGAGTCCAAATCTCAGTTCAACCACTTACTAGCTATATAACCTGGAATAAGTTCTAGGCTTCAGTTTTGTTTTGTTTTCAAATTCATAAAGCATAATAATAATAATTTTGTAGACTTATTAATTTATAGACCTGAGTGTTAAGTAATGCATTTAAAGCTAAACTTAGTAAATAGTAATTGTGCAATAAATGTCAAATAATAGCTGTTGCTAGTAATCCTAAAATATTAGCTGTTAACCCTCTTAGGTATCTTACTTTATAGTTCTGAGTACTTTTACAGGTAATTTTTAGGGTTTTATTTATATTTTTCTAGGGAACTCAAAATGAAATTTCTGCTTAAACTTTATTATTTTACATTGACTATTTTTGTAACTATAAGAATATCATTAAAATAGTCTAAAAATCTAAAGCAAGATTTCTTAACCACAGCACTATTGACATATGGGGGCAGATCATTTTTTGTTGGTGCTGGGGCTATCCTGTGCATTGTAGGATGTTTAGCAGCATCCCTGCCTCTATGCACAAGAAGCCAGTAGCAACCCTCACCACTGTAGTGGCTACCAAAAAATTTCTCCAGACAGATGCCTGGAGGGCAAAAATTGCCCCTGGTTGCCACTGACTGACCTGAAGGGATTCCAGTGCTGAAGGGATGAACTACGTAATTCATATGCCTGTAGACATAAACTTTAAAGAGTGTGGTTTTCTTTATCTGATTATATTTCTCTTAATTTGAAATATACAAATTTCTAGGAAAAAGTTAATAGCCTGACTGGCCAGAGAATGTTTTGTAAAGTATAATATATAATTACAAAAGGATTATTCGGGAATTTTCATTTCTTACTCATAGGTATCTACACCCCAGTCTGCAAACGGATTATATTACACGTTGTCATTTTTAATTATGTTTTACTGATACTGCCCTTTTTATATTTAGGTTAATTAAAGAAAATAAGAAGCATCAGGAACTTATCTTAGACATTTGTTCAGAAAAAGACAATTTAAGAGAAGAACTAAAAAAAAGAACAGAAACAGAGAAGCAGCATATGAACACAATTAAACAGGTAAAAAGACAAAAATCTTTAAAGTCTGTTCTTCAATATATAAAATAAATATGTTCCTGAATATTTGTGTGTAAATTGAAGTTCTGTAAGTTAAATCATACTTTAAATGCAGAAGATTGCTTGGTATGTGAAGCATTCTCTTTTATGAACTGGGAATCATAGTCTGATCTTTTTGTTTTATATAAATTAATATTTCTATGTGATATGTGTGACTGTATTCTATATATAATAGAAATCTGAGCGGGAAAGACTGTTTGGCAGTCAAATAGATTGTTTCAGAAGAAGCAGTATATACCTAAAAGTTTATATCTGGCATTAGAATGTTTTCAAGCTTATAGTTTAATATGTTTCCATTCTCAGTATTTTGTGAACTATACTGAATACTGGCTCTCTTCAGATTTTATCTGGTGAGCTAGCTTCCCCAGCCTTTCCTTTTCTTTCTTTGTTTCTTTTTTTTTTTTTTTTTTTTTTTTAATGTACTGTGATGCTTGGATTGACAAAGTTCATCTTTGTTTTCTTTGTTTTTTTTTTTTAAATGTACTGTGATGCTCGGATTGACAAAGTTCATATTCAAGACTGGTAGCAAAGCTCAGCTGCTCTTTATCTTTCTGAGCTGCTCTTTCTTCTGTGGGAAGGATTAGAAACATTGTAGCCTTAAAAGTCTTTCTTTCTGCCTCATCTTTCACAGAAAGCTATATAATGAAAATAAAGGTAAACAGCTGGTAGTAATATAATAAAAAACCAAGTTTCACTTATCTATGCCTTGGTATACTTAATGAACCTTTACATAGTTGGAAGGTGACCATATTTGTAAAATTTTACATATTTAATCCTGATTTTTGTGTGGAAAGGGCTACTGCATGCAGACCAAACTTAGAATTTTAAAGTGTGAGGGTGCCTTCATAGTAGGCTGAATCTATATGTTGCTAGGCAGGTCACTGCTGATGACCAGAAACTTCAGACTAAATAGATGGAGGTGAACCAGAGCTGCTCTTTTCACGAGCTTGTTAGTGGTTGTGCCTTTTTACAAGAGAAGATTCGATTCACCATTCTTTTGCTAGCCAGTATAGCAGAGTTTTCTTTCCTAATTCTATCTCTGAATCTGCACCAGTTAATATGGCAGCCACTAGCCATAGTGCTATTGAGCACTAAAAGGTGGCTAGTCCAAATTAAGAGGTGATGTAAGTGTGAAATACACACTTAATTTCGAAGACTTAGTACAAAAAAAGATAAAATGGCTCAGTTTTTCATGTTGATTACATGTTGAAATGATATTTATAGGATTTAATAAAACATTTATTTCACCTGTTTCTTTTGGCTTTTTAAAATGTGGCTACTAAAAAATTGTGGCTTATATTTCTATTAGACAGTGTTGCTCTAAATAATTTTGTCATAAGGAAAATTAGTACACATGTACTATATGTAAACTAATATTTAGGATTTTTTATAACAGCTTTATTGAGATATAATTCACATACCATATAATTCACTCATTTCAGTATACAGTTCAGTGGTTTTTAGTTGTGCAGGGTTTGTCACAATTTTAGAATATTTTATCATACAAAAAACTCTGAACCCATTAGTAGTCACTCCTCATTTCCCTCCAACCCCTTGCAGCTATCTCCCCCCAGCCCTAGGGAACAACTAATCTACTTTCTGTCTCTCTATATATTTGCCAATTCTGAACATTTCATATAAATGGAATCCTATAATATGTGTCCTTTTCCTTCATATAAATGGAATCATATAATATCTGGCTTCTTTCACTTAGTGTAATGTTTTCAAGGTTTCAATCAAATTGTAGCTTGTATCAGTACTTAAATTAATGGCCAAGTGATATTCTGTTGTGTAGGTATACAACATTTTATTTATCCTTTCATCATCTGATGGATATTTGGGTTGTTTGCACTTTCTGGCTATTATTAACAATGCTGCGATGTAGAAGTTTTTGTGTGGACATATGCTTTCATTTCTTTTGGGTGTCTACCTAGGAGTGGAATTGTTGGGTCAAATGATAACTCTATGTTTAACTTACTGAGGAGCTGGCAGACTGTTTTCCAAAGTGGCTGCACCATTTTATATTCCTACCAGCAGTGTATGAGGGTTTCAATTTCTTCACATCCTTGTCAATGCTTGTTATTATTGGACTTCTTTATTATAGCCATCCTAATGGTTGTGAAATGGTATCTCGTGATTTTGATATGCATTTCCTTAATCACCAATGAAATTACACATCTTTTCCTGTGCTTCTTGGCCATTCGTATATCTTAAATAGATACTTCTAGGGAAGTATTTTCTCTACCCATTTTTAAACTTTTTTATTGTTGAGTAGTGATAGTTCTTTTTATATTCTGGATTATAAACCTTTATCAGGTATATGATTTGCAAATATTTCCTCCCATTCTGTGGATTTGTCTTCACTTTCTTGATAGTGTGCTTAGAAGGACAAAAGTTTTAAATTTTGATGATGTCCAATTTTATCTATTTTTTCTTTTATTGCTTGTGCAGTTGGTGTCATATGTAAGACTCCATTGCCAAATCCACAATCATGAAGATTTACTCCTATGTTTTCCTCTAAGAGTTTTATAATTAGGCTTTTATATTTAAATCTTGATTCTTTTTGAATTAATTTTTTTTATGTTGTATGATATACAACTTAATTCTTTTGTATATGGCTATCCATTTGTCCCAGAACCATTTATTAAAAAGACTATTCTTCCTCTATTGAATGGTCTTAGCATCCCTGTTGAAAACCAATTGGTACATCAACTTATTTCTAGACTCTCAGTTCTGTTTCATTGATCTATTTGTCTTTCATTATGCTAATACCACACTATCTTGATTTCTGTTGTTTTGCAGTAAGTTTTGACATTGGGAAGTGTGAGTTCTCAAATTTTGTTCTTCTTTTCCAAGGTAGTCTATTCTCAGTTTCATGTATTTCCATATGAATCTTACTATCAACTTGTCATTCTACAGTGAAGCCAACTGGGTTTGTTAGGGATTGCATTGAATCTGTAGACTTCATTTGGAGAATATTGCCATCTTAACAGTAGTATGTTTTTCAATTCACAAACAAGGGATATCCTCCCATTTATTTAGATCTTTAATTTCTTTCTAAAGTGTTCTGTAGTTTTCGGAGTAAGTTTTGCAGTTCCTTCATTAAAATTATTCCTAGGTAGTTTATTCTTTTTGATGCTATTGTAAATGGAGTTGTTTTCTTAATTCATTTCCAGATTGTTAATTACAAGTGTATAGAAACCTTTTTTTTTTTTTTTGCTGCATTGACTCTTCATTGCTGCACACGGGCTTTCTCTAGTTGTGGCAAGCGGGGGCTACTCTTCGTTGTGGTGTGCGGGCTTCTCATTGCGGTGGCTTCTCTTGTTGTGGAGCATGGGCTCTAGGTGCACAGGCTTCAGTAGTTGTGGGTCGTGGGCTCTAGAGCACAGGCTCAGAAGTTGTGGCGCATGGGCTTAGTTGTTCCGCGGCATGTGGGATCTTCCCGGACCAGAGCTTGAACCCATGTCCCCTGCATTGACAGGTGGATTCTTAACCACTGCACCACCACGGAAGTCACAACAATTTTGTTATATTCTGTAACTTGGCTGCACTTGTTTATTAGTTCTAAAATTTTTTGGCGAATTTCTTAGGATTTTCCATATATAAAGTCATGTCATCTTGCATGTAGAGAGTTTTACTTCTTCCTTTCTCATCTGAGTGCTTTTTATTTCATCTCCTGCCTGATTGCCCTGGCTGGACCCTCCAATACAATGTTGAGTAGAAGTGGCAAGAGTGGATATCCTTCTCTTATTTCTGAAGCATTGTCTTTCACCACTAAGTATGGTGTTAGCTGTCGGCTTTTCATACATGCTATCAGGTTGAAGAAGTTCCTTTTTATTCCTAGTTTGTTGAGTATTTTTATCATGAAAGAGTGTTGAATTTTACCAAATGCTTTTTCTACATCTGTTGAGATGATTATGTGGTTTTTGTTTTGTTGATATGGTGTATTACATTAATTGATTTTTGGATATTAAACCAACCTAGCTTTACTGTGATAAATCCCTTTTGGTCATGGAGTATAATTCTTCTTATATATTGCAGAATTGTTTTACTAGTATTTTGTTGAGAATTTTTCTACCTATATTCATAAGAGCTATTGCTCTTGTAGCTTTCTTTTCTTGTGATGTCTTTGTTTGGTTTTGGTGCAGCATAGTACTCACCTCATAGATTGAGTTGGGAAGTGTTCCTTCTTTTTGGGTGGGGACAATTTGTGAAGAATTAGTATTAATTATTTAAATGTTTGGTAGAATATACCTATGTAGTCACCTGGACCTGAATTTTTCTTTGTGGGTAGTTTAGAATTTTTTTTTGTTACTAATTTAATCTCTTATTACAGGCATGCCTTTTTTAAAATTGCACTTCACTTTATTGCACTTCATAAGATATTGTGGTTTTTACAAATTGAAGATTTGTGGCAACCTGTGTTGTCAGATGGTGGTTAGCATTTTTTAGCAATAAAGTATTTTTTAATTAAGGTATGTACAGTTTTTTTTAGACATAATGCTATTGCACACTTAATAGACTACAATATAGTGTATACATAACTTTAATATGCACTGGGAAACCAAAAAATTTGACATTATGGTTGTCGAAGGAAGATACTTTGTACGATTTCAGTGTTTTAAATTTATTGAGATTTGTTTTAAGACCTAGCATAGGTTCTGTCCTGAAGAATATTTCATGTGCACTTGAGGAGAAGGTGTATTCTGCTGTTGCTGAATGGAATGTTGTATAGATGTGTTAGATTTAGTTGTTACATAGTTGTGTTCAAGTCTCCTATTTCCTTGTTAATCTTCTTTCTAGTGCTTTTCATTACTAAAAGTGAGGTATTGAAGTCTCCAACTATTATTATTGAATTGTCCACTTCCTTCTTCATTTCTGTCAGTTATTGATTCATGTATTTTGGTGCTATATTATTAGGTGCATGTATATTTATAATTGTCATACCTTTCTGCTGGATTGACCCTTTTATCATTATGAGATGAATCTAAAGTACCTTTTTTTTTTTTTTTTGGCTGTGCCACGTGGCTTGTGGGATCTTAGTTCTCCAACCAGGGATTGAACCCGCGCCCTCGGCAGTGAAAGCACAGAGTCCTAACCACTGGACTGCCAGGGAATTCCCTAAAGTACCTTTGTAAACAACATTTTGTTTTTTATTCCAGTCTGGATCTTGTTTTCTATTCCAGTCTGAAGATCTCTGCCTTTTGATATGATTATTTACTCTCATTTAACGTGACTGTTGACAGTTGGATTTTTGTCTACCATTTTTAAATTTTCTATATGTCTATATTTTCTGTATGTCTTTCTGTATGTTTCTGTTTTGTTTCCCTGTGCCTCATTTACTGCTTTATTTTGCATTAAGTAAATATGTAACATTAAAATTTTTTTCATGATATTTTCCGAGTTATTTCATTGGTAATTACTCTAGAGCTTATCATCCATCTTATCAGAATCTGCTTCAGATTTATTCTGACTTAATTCTATTGATATATCAGAACATTGCTAACATTTACTTTTGATTTCTATGGCTGAAGTATATTCATTGCCATCTTTATGCTTGTTTACATTGTTTATATTTATTTGAAATATTGGTGGTCTGTTTGTTATAACTATAAAAATAATCTGGAAATAATTTTCTTTACAGTTAGAATCAAGAATAGAGGAACTTAATAAAGAAGTTCAAGCTTCCAAAGATAAAGTACTAGCTCAAGACACTGCAACTAAAAATGCAATTCAGCAGTTGCACAAAGAGATGGCCCATCGGATGGAACAGGTATTTTTCAAGTCATTATTATTATTAACTTTCTGATGATTTTTTGTTTATTAAGTAACCCTTTTAGACAATTTTGGACATTAGTGTGTATTAGGATTAGGATTTAAAAAATGCTAAAGCAATACATAAATGCATGCTAACTACAAAAAACTTCAACCTTTATTCCTGTGATTCTTTACAATATGCTGACCCTGAGCATTAGAAATGTTATATATTTAAAACTTACACTATCAGTTCTCAAACCTTTTATACTAAGTAAAGAGAAATGTAGAAGATAAGACATTAAGAAGTTGTTGGTTTTAGTGGACCCAAACATAGCTTCATTAGAATAACCTAGTGAGCTTTAAAAATATATATATTCTTGGGGACTTCCCTGGTGGCGCAATGATTAAGAATCCGCCTGCCAACGCAGGGGACACGGGTTCAATCCCTGGTCCGGGAAGATCCCACATGCTGCAGAGCAAATAAGCCCATGCGCCACAACTACAGAGCCTGCGCTCTAGAGCCTCCGAGCCACAACTACTGAAGCCTGTGCACCTAGAGCCTGTGCTCTGCAACAAGAGAAGCCACCGCAATGAGAAGCCCAGGTACCGCAACAAAGAGTAGCCCCCTCTCTCTGCAACTAGAGAAAAGCTCGCACACAGCAACGAAGACCCAACGCAGCCAAAAATAAATAAATTCATAAGAGAAAAAATGTGTGTGTGTGTGTATATTCTTGGGGACTTCCCTGGTGGCGCAGTGGTTAAGAATCCACCTGCCAATGCAGGGGACGTGGCTTCGAGCCCTGGTCCGGGAAGATCCCACATGCCACGGAGCAACTAAGCCCATGCTCCACAACTAATGAGCCTGCGCTCTACAGCCCATGAACCACAACTCTTAGCCCATGTGCCACAACTATTGAAGCCTGCGCACCTAGAGCCTGTGCTCCGCAACAAGAGAAGCCACTGCAATGAGAAGCCCGCGCACCGCAACGAAGAGTAGCCCCTGCTCGCCGCGTCTAAAGTCCGCACGCAACAACAAAGACCAAACGCAGCCATAAATAAATAAATAAATAAATAAATAAATAAATAAATTTAAATACTTATATATATTCTTTGGAATTATATTTTAAAATAAAAACAAAATGATAGTAAAATGTGCACAATAACAATTCAAACAGTAAAACATGTCTTCTTCCAAACTTTTTCTCCCACTCCACGCCCTTCCCAGAGGCAACCATTGATGCCAGTTTCCTGTATATCCTTCTCAGAATACTTGTTGCATGGACAAGCATGTATATATTTCCTTTCTTCCTCCCATCCTCCCCCCTGTTTTTAAACAAATGGCAACATACTACACTCACTACTCTGTATCTGTTTCCTCTCTAATGATGAGTGTAGGTGAGGTTAATGATAGTAGCTGAAAATGGTTTACAAGTATTCACTTATTTAATATTCAGGATAACCCTAAGAGGTGGGTATTATTATGTAGATTTTGGAGATTGTTCCATTCAGTTGTTTCTAGATTGGCTTCATTCCTTTTCTCCCCTAACTTTTCCTCTCAACTTTTTGATTTGAGAATTTTTAAGCCTGTAGAAAAGGTAAAAGAATAGTAAAATGAACACTTGTTTACCCTTCACCTAGAGTCACCAAACCTGGTGAGTTTTATTTAGAAATAGCTTCCTAGCATGAGTGTGCACATGTTCCTGCACACACATGTGTACACTCCCCAGTTTAATTTTCCAGTTTGAGGTTTCTCCATTTCTCAGAACAGATATGTAGAATGTATCTGAACCTCAAATTTACAGGAGGGTAGAGTTAGTTATAAATTCTTAGGGACTTTATAGCATGTCTCCCTCAGCCCCACATGACCTTGTATTGGTAAGTATTCAGCCCTAACGAAGCATTCTGGATTCCTGCTGCTTCTTAGATTTTTTGGCCCTGAAATTTCTTTGGCCCTGAAATACTTTCTTGTGAGCTCAACTGTGCATTAAAAAAACATTTGTTGTATTTCATCTAAAATTTTTGGTGTTTTGAATGGCGAGGGTTCATCTGCCATACTTGGAGAAGCAGAACTACTTCTACAGTTTATCTTAATTTTAGCTGACTATTGAATCCTGTCAATTATGTTACTCATATCTTCATCCAAGTCAATGATAAACATCTTAAATTAGTCAAATCCGAAGACTTTTACTGACTCCTCTTCCTCTATCTGTGCCATAATGGACTTTCAATAGAAGCTTAAAGAGTAGTCACTTAATTATCTCATTTAATACTCCCAACAATCTATGAAGTAGGTGCTGCCATTATCTGGGGTGGGATATAGAAAATGTGAACTTTTAGCACCCCAGGTTATTCTTTTTTTTTTTTAAAATCATTTGTTTTATTTATTTATTTATTTAAATTTAAATTTATTTATTTATTTTTGGCTGTGTCGTGTCTTAGTTGCGACATGTGGGCTCTTCATTGCGGTGCACGGGCTCCTCTCTAGTTGTGGCGCAAGGGCTCCAGAGCGCGTGGGCTGTGAAGTTTGCGGCACGCGGGCTCTCTAGCTGAGGTGCATGGGCTGAGTAGTTGTGGCGCACGGGCTTAGTTGCCCTGCGGCATGTGGGATCTTAGTTCCCCCACCAGGGATCGAACCTGCGTCACCTGCAGTGGAAGGCAGATTCTTTACCACTGGATCACCAGGGAAGTCCCACCCCAGGTTATTCTTTTGCAGCTGATTCAGGGATGACTCTGAGTAACAGGACATTCTGGTGCACATTCCCTGCTGTAGTTAAGAACCTAATAATATGTTATCTCATGTATTATAATTATCTTTTTTCTGCTTCTTATCTCTTAACTTCAATGAAGTTTCCATGTTGCTACCAGGTATCTTTTTAAAACACAATTTAATTTAATAACATTTAAAACACCTTTTATTAAATCCTTCTTTGGCTTCTCTTTGCCTGTAGGATAAAATCTCAAATCATTAGCATGACAAGAGAAGTCCTTCTTCCTTTCAGGGTCTGATCTCTACCTCCTTTTCTGTTTTATAACTACTTCCTCTCCACTGCAATCAACACACCAAATTTAAGCACTACAGAATAACTTAATGTCCTCTAAATATATCATGCTATTTTATACTTTTAGGCATTTGCACATGATAACCACTCTACCTTGAATTCCTTTCCTTGACTGATCCCTTTACTGAATCCTTCAGTGTCTAGCTCAAGTATAGCACCTAGTTCAAGTACAAATAGCATCTTTCACCCTTCATGCCAACCCTTCCCAGGGACTGTTAGTATTTTTGTATTTTCAAAGAACTTTGTACATTCATCCACTAGAAATTATTTGTTTTATAATCTTCGTTTATGTGTTGTTCTTACTAGGTAGTGAGCTCTTCCAGGACTTACCATGGCTTATTCTTCATTGTGTTCCCAAAAGCTAATCCATTATCTAAGCATTAAGTTATCATGGAACTGGACTTCTTTTAAAGTTGACATTACCATTAGTTGACTTTTTCTAAGTACAGTTATTCAATTATCTAAAAATCTAGCTAATTCTGTCAGCCAGTTCCATCACGGTTTTGTCAATCATTTGTCCACAAGCATGTCATCAAATCCTCAGGGATCTCTGCCATCCCTATTCCAGTGTTTTCTTTAATTTCTCTTGAAAATTAGTAGGCTATTTCAATGGGGGAAAAAATCCCAATTGGATGATTTTTCAAAGTGCTTATATGTATAGTGTTTTGAGTGGTTACTAGATGTGTTTATCAGCTGTAGCAGAACTTCATGAAACATTTTTTGTCAGTCACTTTTCATCAGAGCATAGGAGGTTTTCCCACATTATCCTAATGCTAAACCTACTTCAATTCAGTTATAGTATTAGTTGGAGTTTACCACTAGATGCCATTGAAGAGCCTTAAAGTTTAAGGATCCATCTTCTGTAAAATAAGTATGTGCTTCATCATATTTGCAAACTATGAATTTACTTAAATGAAGGGCTATCTGTAGAAGTTTTCATTGTATGAAATTTCACAGTATGGAGTACCAGCTTATAGTTACAGAGAATTTTAAGTTAGTATATAGATAGATGTCACACCTAATCCAATTAGGTATTTCTTATTAAAATGCCAAATACTTTTCATACAGAGGAACTCAGCGATCACTAATTAGCATATTACTTTTTTGTGAGGGAGCTAAGATTATAGATTTTAGAAATTGTCAGCCATAGAGTCAGGATCCTGACAGAAAACAGAAACTGGTGATTTGGGGAGAATTTCATAAAAGGACTCTTTACAAAGGTATGGGTGAGATTTAGGGAGTCCAACCTGGGAAAATGCAGGATCTTGGGGCTGCTGGAGGAGCCATTATCACTCTTTGGGCTAAATGAATAAGGAAACGGTGCAGGTAGTACAACCCAGAGAAGGTAGTTGCATAGAGAGGTCACCTGACAGGAACAATGTGTGATTCTGGAGGAGCCAGATCTTATTCTCTGCCTATCCTCCTAATCTTCTGCTTAGTGCCTCCTGTTGGCCAAACCCAACTGTAAGTATGAGGGCAAAGAAACTTGTTGATATGGTCCCTGATGGTCACTTTCCCAGAGCACAGGGTGGGCTGGGAAAGAGTGGAAAAGTGATCTGAAGGAGTAAACAGAAGACAGCAACCATATTAGCTAAAGGAAGAGGAATAGGAAAGGGAAGAAGCAAATATTAGTGATATTAATTTGTTCATTGTATCATTTCTCTTTTTTAAAATTTCATGACACAGGTCCTGAAAATCTTGTGTAAAAGACCAAAAAATACATTGGTGATATTATAGGAAAATGTTATTTGTTTTAATTAATTTTTATTTGAAAAATATGTTTTATTAATGCTAGATATTTTTTTCAAAGGCCAACAAGAAATGTGAGGAGGCACGCCAGGAAAAAGAAGCAATGGTAATGAAGTATGTAAGAGGTGAGAAGGAATCTTTAGACCTTCGAAAGGAGAAAGAGATACTTGAAAAAAAACTTAGAGATGCAAACAAAGAATATGAGAAAAACACTAACAAAATTAAGCAACTTTCTCAAGAGAAAGGACGGTTGCACCAGCTGTACGAAACAAAGGTATAACTTTTGATATTGTATCTTATTTGAAGCTTATTCTCTTTGCTTTTCCTTATTTAATCAAATAATCATAACTTAACATGGTTAAACCACTGTTAAACATAAAGTTGTTTTTCTTAGTTTACCTTCAAAGAATGTGAATGCTTTAATAATTCCAATATCTTGTTACTTAGCTGCAGAAAGTTTTTCCTATGAAAAGATGAGAAACTGACATGTTGTTTATTAGACAGATCTTTTAAAAAACTTTCTTTTAAAATCTGCATGTTGAAGAAATGACTTTGTGCTTCAAAGGAAGAGTCTGTTTTGGTAAAAGATATACGTGGTGTGTCAAAATGTGAGTAGTTTTTGAGCCAGAAGTATACTTTGACCAGAATCTTAATGTAACACTTACACATCATAGAATAGAATTTATATTTTACTTGTAGAAAAACATGTTCTTACATGCTGTCCAAGGAGATTTAATTACTGTGCTATTCAGAGTCCTTGCTATTAACTAGCATCCTCATGATGTGGTCTTGTGTCCAGTAGGTTATCATTTCTTGGTAATCAATGTTATTTTTTATTAATTAACTTTTAGTTCAGGAATGTTGTCATTGTTCTCAAGAATTCTGGCAAAACCAATTTAATTCATATTTCACCTTAATGTCAGCCAGTTGAGAAGAATCAGAAAGGTATGCTTATACTCACAGCGTACTAGTTGGTTAAAATATAAATGTTAATCATCTTATGTCTATTAATTGGTTTTAGGCTTTTACTGTCCTCTTATGATTTGAACTTTAAGTCAGTTTATAGGCCATAATGTGCTAGCCCTGAATTATAGTGTTATTGCATTGATTATCTTGAGATATAAAAGATACACAAATGAATGGTTGGTTGTTTAAATGAAAAATATGACCTAGTGATATTATTTTAGGAAGGTGAAACTACTAGACTCGTCAGAGAAATAGACAAATTAAAGGAAGATATCAACTCTCACATCATTAAAGTAAAATGGGCACAAAACAAATTAAAAGGAGAAATGGATTCACACAAGGTGAGTACTGTAATACAGTGGAAAAATTATTAGAATCAGTTTTAAGAGCACGTGCAGTAATAGTTATTAATGAGGCATAAAGCTTAGTGACTCCTGTAGGATAGCTTGGGCCTGAATATTTGGTGACTGTGAAAAGATATTTCCTTGCATGATTTACATATTAAATTGGATAGAATGTTGTTTTATCATTCATTGTTTTTAACCCCCCAATGACTTTGTTCTTTAAGCATTTTTAGTGTGCTGTATTTTATATTAAACATTGTCAGGTTCAGGGGGAAGAGGAGAATATGTAGGTTATCAAAATTGAAAGTAAACTCTGGAAATTCTTAAAAAAATATTAGTGATACAATTCTTATAATCAAGAAATATGAATTTTTAAATTAAATATAAACATAATAAAGAAAAGTTTCCTTATCTGTTTATTATGAATATAATTCTGTTGGTATTGTGTATAATGAATATCATATTATTAAACAATATAATAAAAAGTGGTGATAAAGGCTGGTACCTGATGCCATAATTTTAAGCACTAACTGAACTGGTATAAGCAGTAATAAAAATCTGAAGATGATAGAATGTGAAGTAAAAAAAAAAAAACTTTGAAATATTATTTAAACAAAGCCATGTTATTTATAACAGTTACCACATTTTCAAAAATAGGCTTGATGATATTGTTTAAATTATCATTGGCATCTCTTTAAATAATCCTAAGTTGGTAGAACTGTTAACCTTTGGATATTTGTATATTATAATATCAGAGAAAACTGTAGGGAGAGGTGTCTGTGTTGACAGTGGTCAAAGATAGGTTAGAGAATGGTAGGTTTCTGAGCTAATTGCTGATCAGCAAATGAGTGTTAGGAAACTATATGGTCAGAGAAAGAACTGCCAGAAGGAGTAGGGGCAACAATCCTTAGGGCTCACACAGGGCTACAAACCATTTAAAATTGTATTTGACACAGGAATCTCTCAATTGCTATGTTTTGAGTAAATGAAGTGAGTACCTACTATGTATCAGGCTCTGTTTTAGTTATTGATGATATAGAAGTGGGGGGGGAAACAGATAAAGTTCCGTTCTCTATCTCTCCTCCTTCTTGTTGAGCTAATATTCTCATATTTTAAAAAACAATATTTGAAAAAGCCTTCAAATGTTTATATTTTTAAAATAACACAGTTTTAATGTAAGTCAAATTATTTTTAAAAGACCTGCAACTGAAAGTATGTAAGTAGGCACTTAATTGTGTGGTAGGTTTATCCAAAAACAAAATGACGTATAAGAAGCGGTGTGTGAAGGATAGATGCAGTTTACATTAAGAGATGACAGGAAAGGCATTCCAAGTGGAGGAACAGCAAGATAAGAGAGAAAAGGGAGATGAATATTTGGTGTTTGGGAAAACCAGCCTAACTAGAACACAAGGTTTATGTTAGGTATTCCTTCGTTAATTCAACATTTATTACGTGAACAATTAATATGTGGCAACTGCTGAGCTAGGTGTTACCCAGAAGCTGTATCCTCAATGGGGGAAGCATGTAAGCTACTGGACAATGTATCAGGTGTTACAATCTAGGGAGTCCCTGGATTCTATCTATGGGAAGGCAGAATAGCAGCTTCTGCCCCTTTCTGAAGGGAAGCTACTAGGAGGAGATGATACCTAAACTCTCATTTGAAATCCACATGATAGCCCAAATTATGGGACTGGATGGGTACTCTGAAGGAGAACGTTGGAGCTACAGGGTAGGGCTGTACTTGGACAGTCACCACAGGAAGTCTAGCTAGTCAAGGAGACAGCGAAGGCAATGATGAAGTGGGCAAAAACAGGAGTATGTTGTCTTGTAAACATAGGAAGGCTATTCAAAGAGTCAGGAGTGATCAGAACTGGAACAGGTAAGTCAAGAATAAGAAATGAGAAAAAGCAATTGGATTTGATGAGAAAGTAGTCCCTGCAGACCTTCAGAATTGTTATTTTAGGAGAGTAGTTAGGGACAGAAACCAAATTGCAGCATGAATCTGTAAAAAAGTTTTGAATAGATACCTTGGCCATAAACCAAAGAATTGTCTTTTATATGGGTCTACAAAGAACTACTTAAACACTTTGCTCTTTTTGTCTTTTCAGGTTAGTAACTTCTAGTGATTTGATGAAAACTCTATCAAATTTAACTTTATTTAATGACTATCAATTAACTGTTCAGGCCACATTTAGTTTTTTGTCAGAAGCATAAAATGTTATTACTAGAATAGTATCTGACTCCAGTGACAGTGCTAAGACAAGAACTTTCTCTACTGTCTGGTCATTATTCTCACCATTCATCACATCACTATGCCAACCTTGTTGCTGTCTGTAAAGGAGAAACCCAGTTTTCCTTCAGTGTAGGGAAAAATCCAGTTCTCCCTACTGTGGATTTCTTCCCTTTGTGTCTCTTTTACTTTTACACAGAACACTTCACTTCTGTCACTTCTGGTTACCAATGTGTGAAGGCTTTCCCCCACAACAAGCAATTCTCTGTGATACCAGCTGAGTGGCCTACAACTTAACTCAGTTTTGACACTATCGATCCAGAGATAGTGTCAGATCCCACAGGTTAAAGGCTCAATCCCACAAGACTTCCCCCACCTCCCACTTCAGGCACCAGTCCCAAGCCCAGGTTATCACCTGTGCGTCTGATCAACTGGCTATAGATCGGAGGTTCTAAGAACCGCCCCCCGCCATGGGTTCAAAAATTTGCTACGGTACTACACAGAACTCGGGGAATGAGTACAGTTACATACCTTTACCAGTTTATTAAAGGACATTATAAAGGGTCAGATGAACAGTCAGATAAAGAGATACATAAGGTGAGGTCTGGGAAGGTCCCAAGTGCAGGAGCTTGTGTCCCTCTGGAGTTAGGGTGTGTCACCTTCCCGATATTGGATGTGTGCACCATCTGGAAGCTCCCCAAGCCTCATACTTTTGTTTTTTTGTGGAGGCTTCATCACATAGGCTTGAGATTGATCATTAACTCCATTTTTACCCTTCTGCCTTCTCAAGGGAATGGGGGACAGGGTTGAAAATTCCAAGCTTCTAACCATGGCTTGGTCTTTCTGGGGACCAGCTGTCATCCAGAAGCCATCCAGGAGTCCAGTCAGAGTCACCTCATTAGAACAAAAGACACTCCTATCACTTGGGAAATTATGAGGATTTCAGGAGCTCTGTGACAGGAACAGAGGTTAAAGACCAGTATTAGAACAAGAGATGCTCCTAATGTTTTTATCACTTAAAAAATTACAAGGGTTTTAGGAGCTCTGTGCCAGGAACTGGGGACAGAGACCAATATATATTTTCTGTCATCTCACATTGTCTTTTTGTCAATGCAGGAAACCAAAGATAAACTCAAAGAGACAACAACAAAATTAACTCAAGCAAAGGAAGAAGCAGATCAAATTCGGAAAAATTGTCAGGATATGATAAAAACATATCAGGTATGCTTAAATTTTTGAATAGATTAGTAACAAATTATGCCAGATATCAGTACTCTTGTTTCATAAATTTTTGTATCTACAGTATTCAAAGTGTGGAATAGATTTGGTAGGGCAGCTAAATTAAATACGGGCTATTTCCTATGTTAAAGTACTTGCAGCTTAAATCGAGACCTTACTAGAGAAGTTTTTAACCAAATAAAAACACTAGAAAATGTTAGAAGAATGAAGAGTACAAGAAGAGGTGTAACTTAAAAAAAAAGCCCACTCTATGATGTTATATATGTTAAGTATGCTCTTCTAGTTGGTGCAAAATTGACATATTTAAAATCTTTGAATACAGTCATCAATTTTACATACATGAGCTATGTATGTCACGATGAGGAAACTTAATTGCAAAAGCCTTCTTCACATTTCAAAGCATAAAACTTTAAAAATTGTCATACTTTTGTCATTTCTTTCCCATCAGGAATCAGAAGAAATTAAATCAAATGAGCTTGATGCCAAGCTTAGAGTCACAAAAGGAGAACTTGAAAAACAAATGCAAGAAAAATCTGACCAGCTAGAAGTGAGTAGCTTTGTTCTTTGTATACCTTGGATGGTATAATATAGAGGAGAGAAACAACAAGTACTTATTGCCAGCTACTTTTAAGGCCTTCTGGAAGGAGCAAGTAATAAATTTTAGATCTGGTTTAGCATATAATGATTTGTGGTTTCTTTTAAACTTTTTTAAAGATGCATCATGCCAAAATAAAGGAACTAGAAGATCTGAAGAGGACATTTAAGGAGGGCATGGATGAGCTACGAACACTGAGAACAAAGGTAATTCAGTCTTTAGTCATGACTCCAGAGGAAGGGTAAATATCTTTAATTTTGTACTCATTCTGATTTTTAAATCTTGGAGAAAGGATATTTATATAGAAATATTCCAGAATCAAAGAGTAGCATGTCAATTCCCTAGCAACAAAATTGACTCTTAGAGAAATAAAAGTGTCTTCCATTTCAGTCCCTTTAAAGTGTTTGCCAAACATTCCTGTTTCACAGCACATTTGCTTTATCTGTAAGTTATCCTTGGTCCTCTGTTACATGGGCTTTAGAGCTGTGTCAGAAAATAATAGGGACTGCCCTGGTGGCGCAGTGGTTAAGAATCCGCCTGCCAATGCAGGGGACACAGATTCGAGCCCTGGACTGGGAAGATCCCACATGCCGCAGAGCAACTAAGCCCGTGCGCCACAACTACTGAGCCTGCGCTCTAGAGGCCGTGAGCCACAACTACTGAGCCTGCGTGCCACAACTACTGAGCCTGCGTGCCTCGAGCCTGTGCTCCGCAACAAAGAGAAGCCACCTCAGTGAGAAGCCCGCGCACCGCAACGAAGAGTAGCCCCGCTTGCTGCAACTAGAGAAAGTAGAGAAAGCCTGCACGCAGCAAGACCCAATGCAGCCAAAAGTTAATTAATTGATTAATTAATTAATTAATGAAAAAAGAAAAGAAAGAAAATAATAGAAAGCCTTTACGTTTCTCCTAGGTATATTTAATAGTCTTGTATACAGTTTTTTTTCTTAAATGTTTGCTTATTTATTTATTTATTTATTTATTTATTTGACTGCGTTGGGTCTTAGTTGCGGCACACAGGATCTTCATTGCATCATGCGGGATCTTCTGTTGTGGCACGTGGGCTCTTCGTTGCGGTGCGAAGGCTTCTCTCTACTTGTGGCATGTGGGCTCAGTAGTTGCAGCATGCGGGCTCTCTTAGTTGTGGCACGTGAGCTCTAGAGCACGCAGGCTAAGTAGTTGTGGTGCACGGGCTTAGTTGCCCTGCGGCATGGGGGATCTTAGTTCCCCGACCAGGGATCGAACCCACATCCCCTGCATTGGAAGGTGGATTCTAAACCACTGGACCACCAAGGAAGTCCCTTGTATACAGTTTTAATTTCTAACAACCTCTTAAATATTTTCCAATGTTATGGTTCTCATTGTAAGAATATTTTCCCTTTTAATTAAGTGTGAAATATGTTATCATTATATATCTTTCATTTATTTAGAAATAGGCTTTTAGGTAACCACCTTGAATTTGCGATCACTTAATAATTTTTAAAGTGTCTTTCATGTACCTTTCTATTTGTTCTTCATGCCAGTACTTTGAGGTAGATAGGGAAGGTACATCCTCTTTTCAGATGAGAAAATGGAGATTCAGCAAAAATGAAGTGGCATGCTAAAACTCCCATGACTAAATCATGAGAAATCTGAAACTGAAACCCAAGACTGTTAACTTCCTATTATATTTTCTTCATGTTAATTATTATTGCTTCAGAATTTAGCTTAGATTATTAATATATAACCACTGTCTGAAATAGCAAATAAAGAACAAGAAAATATTGTTTGTAGTTTAACTCGATTATGATTATTTGATAGGTAAAATGTCTAGAAGATGAACGATTGAGAACAGAAGATGAATTATCAAAATATAAAGAAATTATTAATCGCCAAAAAGCTGAAATTCAGAATTTATTGGACAAAGTGAAAATTGCAGATCAGATACAGGAGCAGCATCAAAGGTATAAAATGAGCAACTTCTGTTTATGATAATCAACAGGCTTTTTGATTCTATCTCATTTCTGTTTTTAAATGCAATTGGTGCACTAAATAAGAATAATTTTATATTTTACTAGATAAAAAATTTTTAATTCCTGTCTTCATTTGAACTTATTTTGGGTTATCTTTGGAGTTCCCATCACGGCTTCTAAAAATCAAAGTTTATATTCCCTAAACATTGGCAGTAGTTATTTATAAGACAGAATGGATTGTAGTTTTTTATCCGTTCTTTAGCTTTCAAATTCTATTACTTATAGACAGTAGTTTTTCTTCTAAAAGGTAGATATGTATCTGTGTCTATATCTTTGCATGTATGTAGCTCAAGGTCAGGAGGTAACATTATTCCTTGGCTTCTTTTCTTTTTTTTTAATAAATTTATTTTATTTATTTTTGGGGGGCTGCTTTGGGTCTTTGTTGCTACGCACGGGCTTTCTCTAGTTGCGGTGAGCAGGAGCTACTCTTTGTTGCGGTGCGCGTGCTTCTCATTGTGGTGGCTTCTCTTGTTGCAGAGCACAGGCTCTAGGCATGCGGACTTCAGTAGTTGTGGCGCATGGACTCAGTGGTTGTGGCTCCTGGGCTCTAGAGTTCAGGCTCAGTAGTTGTGGCGCACAGGCTTAGTTGCTCCGCGGCATGTGGGATCTTCCCAGAGCAGGGCTCGAACCTGTGTCCCCTGCATTGGCAGGCGGATTCTTAACCACTGCACCACCAGGGAAGTCCTATTCCTTAGCTTCTTATAAAACCATTTAGCTAAATTCTACTTACGACATTACCTGAGAGAGCCTGTATTCAGGCTGGATCCAAATACCTTCTTTTTCATACCCTACCAACACCCAGGCTGCTGAGTGTTGCTGAAGAAATCCTCAACGTCATCCAGATTGGTGCTGCTATAAATTCATGGTTAGCAGCCTCAACTGGGAATACTAATGCATCTCCAGTCCTACCATATGTCCTTAGTCAGAGCCTTCTCCCCATCTTCTTAGCATTATTCCAAACCTTACTGCTTTCTTCACACTTCTGATCTTCTCTCTCTCCTTGCTCTTTACTCTTGTCAGGCGATTACCTCTTACTTCACAGAAAAAAAGGGAGCTGTCAGGTGATACTTCTCTCAACCTCTTGCTATCAGTCCTATGAACTTGCCTGCATCTGCAGTCATTTTTCTTTTCCTTCTGTTATTATGGAAGAAATGTTCCTATTCTTTCTGAATCAAATTGTGGTCTCTACTCCTACTGTGGATCCCATGCTCTTCTGCCTTCTCAGGGACTTTCTTTATTATTCCTTCTTTATCCTTTATCTCTTACCTCCCTCTTTTTACTGACTTTTCTTCTTTCTGTGTTTAAATATTATATCTTAAAGACATCAAAACTCCTATGATCTCCTTTCTCCCTTTCTTCACAACCAGAAATGTCTTTATAGAATCATCTATGCTCGTTCTCCATTTCTTCACATGCTTTGTTCTTCTGTTCCTCTCCATTTATTCTTATTCCCCAGCATTCCATTACAAACTGCTAATGCATCCTTAAATATAGTAGATACTTCCCAGATTAAGCCTTGCTTGAATTTTCAGTATGGACACACTAAGCCCATTACCTTTCTTGACATGCTCCGTTCTTTTGGCTTCATTTCCTTGTGCTTTCCTGGTGTTCCTCCCCACTTTCTGGCCAATCTTTTCTGTCTCCTTGACAGCCTTCTCTTTATGTCATAAAGCTGTTTTTTGTTCTTATTTTATTATAACCCTGGGTGATCCTAACTCTTCCAGTAGTGTGCTGCAGGACCTTCAAGTTAATTATCGTCAGCCCTTTTTGCTGAGCTCCAGATACACAAGTATCAAAGACACCTCAAACTTATAATATGTCCAATACTGATTCATATATCTTGTCCACAAATATGCTTCTCTGATGTTCCTGAGATGAATGATGAGTGTGACATCCACATGATTTTCCAACCCAGGAACCTGGGGGCTACCCTTGGCTCTTCTTTCCTTTCCCTCACACATGTAACCAGTCACAAAATATTTTTGATGCCAACTCTTTAATATCTTTCAAGTCCATTTACTGTTTACATCCCCACTGCTGCTACCATTGTCCAAGCCATTATCAGCTCTCATCTGGCAAACTGCCATGGCTTCCAAACTGTTTTGTTTTGTTTTGTTTTTTTGCTTACTTCCCTTTTAGTCTGTTTCCTACACTGTGGTTAGCATAATCTTTTTTAAAAAGGAAATCTCAAACCTCTCAATGATTTCCCATTGCCTCAAGGATTGCCTAGTGAATTCAGATGGCTTAACATGGCTTGGAAGATCATTAGTAACCTCGCTTCTCCCTCTGTGCCTTCTCCTTCTTTATTCTGTATTTCAGCAATAGTTGGTTAACAAATGTTAATTAATTGTCTCCTAGGTGCCGAGCCCTGTGTTAAGTGCTAGGATATAGTACTGTCCTTATCCTCATCAGTATTGAACATCTGTTTGTTAGTACCAACAAGAAGTCATTCTCTTGTTCCCTTCCCAGCTTTGCACATACTCTTTCCTCTATCTGGAACATATTTTGTTTTCCTACTCACTGTTACTTTTCCTTTAGCTCAGGAATTAGCAAACTATGGCCCAGAAGCCAAATCCAGCTCACTGCCTCTTTTTGTCAATAAACTTTTTTTTGGGAACACAGCCACTCTCATTCCTTTATGTATTATGTGTGGCTGCTTTCACACTACAGTGGCAGAGTTAAACAGTTGCAACAAAGGCCATATGCTCCAGAAGCCTACATTGTTTACTGTGTGGGCCTTTTATAGGAAAAGTTTGCTAACCCTTTAAATATTAGTTTACTCATCACTTACACTAGCTTAGGTGACCCACTCTGTGCTTTCATCATCAAAAATGTTTTTTCACACTACTTGCCTAAAAGCTCTTTGAAAGCAGGGGCCATGTCAGTCTTGCTTATGTATATTCCCAGCTCTTAGTTCCTAGCATATATTAGGCATTCATAGTAATCCAAATAAATATTTGGATGAATGAATAAAAGTACCTTCATAAAGCATTTCATTCGATGAAAATTCTCAAACCATTAATGTCTTTTAATAGTTTAATTTTTTTCTTAAATATAAACTTTGTTTTTTAGAGGTAAACAAGAAATTGAAAATTTGAAGGAAGAAGTGGAGAGTCTTAATTCTTTGATTAATGACCTACAAAAAGACATCGAAGGCAGTAGGAAAAGAGAATCTGAGCTACTACTGTTTACAGAAAAGCTTACTAGTAAGAATGCACAACTTCAATCTGAATCCAATTCTTTGCAGTCACAGTTTGATAAACTTTCCTGTAGTGAAAGTCAGTTACAAAGCCAATGTGAACACATGAAACAGACAAATATTAATTTGGTAAGTATAAGTGTACATTTAACTTTCAAAGCAACATAGCAAGAAGCACAAATTAAATTTCCCTAAAAGCATAAACTTAATGGTAGTTGATTAAACTCTTTTTTTTGGCACTGACTTTCTGATAATTTCAAATGCTATGAGAAATGTCAGTTTTTCCTTTCAACTTATGCAGTTTATAATAAAAATGTTTCCCTAACATGGTTAGGAAGAAATACTTCACTTCTGAAAGTAAGAAAACCAGGGTTTTTGTCATTCCTAACTGGATTTACTATATATTTCTTAAAAGGGCTTTAAATTTCTATATTTTTATAGCTTAAAAATGGTTTAATATTGCCAAGTAGTGAGAGTATCTTCAGGTTACTCATAAAAATTATTTGAGACTTTAGTCCAGACATAGAGACCTGAAAAAAAAAAATACAGAGACCTGTATCACATGTTGTTTTACATGTATAGAATGGCAGATGCATTAATATATCCCCCTGCGTTACTGTGTAAAGAATTTGAGGAGCTCAGTAAACAAAACCTGATAAGGAGTGATGACAGAAGAATTTACTGTGAAAGACCTTGTATTTTTAAGGTTTTAAACTGTGAGCAGTAATTGAAACAGATATTAAAGTTGGTATTTTTTATCGTATTTAATATTTAGGAAAGTAGATTGTTAAAAGAAGAAGAACTGCGAAAAGAGGAAGTCCAGACTCTGCAAGCCGAACTCACTTGTAGACAAACCGAAGTTAAAGCATTGAGTACCCAGGTTGAAGAATTAAAAGATGAGTTAGTAACTCAAAGACGTAAACACGCCTCTAGTGTCAAGGATCTTACCAAACAACTTCAGCAAGGTATAAAATTCTTCTACACTTAGACCTTGAATGTTTTTGTTTCTTCTCATTGTTAAGGATTTACAGAAAAAATATATTTTACTTCAGTTTCTCCCACATTGATTAGAGCTGTATGTTCTTTTTAATGTATTAATGTTAATAAACCACATGGCTGACCTTCTTGTAGTTCCATGAATAGTTTATAGCATGTTCTATGTTAAAAGACATTTATTCACAGAACCACAAAATGTAATAATTGGGAAAGTACCTTACCAGGGCAGTAGTGTCTAGACTTTGTTGATCACATACTGCTGTCAATAAAAAAGTATTTAAGTATTTGTTCTCCAATTTGTAACTAGTTATTTGTAAATTTTAAGCATGTATTACTCTAGTTTATGCACATTAGAAAAACATGAAAAATACAAATTTAAAAAGATTAGATTAAATATAAGTATAAATAGAGTTCTGATATTTTCTCCCTACCCTTGTCTGTGAGTTGTTTTGTGCAGCATCTAGGGTACCTGCCCCTACCTTGTAGACCTCTCACTTAGAAATCATTGAACCCTAACCCTTAATCTTAGGGGAAACAGATCCAGAAAGGTTATAAATTACCTGAACACAACAATTAGCATCTAGAACTGGAACCCAGATTTCTTACATTTAAAAATTCATACAAATTGGGAGTCTGTGCTATGTGATTGGATACAAAGATGAATAAGAGATGTATTCTGACATCCTATTCTCTACTATTCCCCACTGCTTTATTTGTATTAAAATAGGGTGAAATATAGTAATATGGAAAAAGAGACTTAGCATTTACTTAATATAAATATATTCAGATATTTGCCGTAAGAATTTAGTTTGTTTTCATAGATGTGATTGAAGGGAAATTTGGGGGAAATTTTTGGTACTGTAGAGCTCTTCGAAATCTTTCAGGACTCCAAAAGTTAGGTTCTGTGTACCTAAGTGATGCCAGTATCAGTTGTTATCATAATGTTGTTTCCATATGTTTTGTATATGACCTGTACATTTCTAGATGTCATTTTATATGAATGACCCTACAGCCCTCCTTTCGAAAGTACATATTCAAGAAATTTCTCTTGTTGTTTATGCCATTTTGGCCTAAGTGATTTTAGCGATTAAAATCAGAGATAGTGGGGGCCAATGGTCATGACAGTTGTCACAAGTAATCCATTTCTTTTTCCTGCAGCACGAAGAAAGTTAGATCAGGTTGAGAATGGAAGCTATGATAAAGAAGTCAGCAGCATGGGAAGTCGTTCTAGTTCATCAGGTGAAAAACTAATGGTTTTACAGTTGTTTTTTAGTGATTGATTATAAAAAGAAATAGCATTTTTCGGGAATTCCCTGGTGGTCCAGTGCTTAGGGCTCTGTGCTTTCACTACCAAGGGTGCGGGTTCAATCCCTGGTCAGGGAACTAAGATCCCACAAGCCGCGGCACAGCCAAAAAAAAAGGAAAAGAAATAGGATTTTTTGTTTTAATAAGTATCGATATGCTTTTCTTTAATTTTGAATTATAAAAAGCAGTAGTTGTACATAATTATGTTGTAAAAAATATTTCCAGTTAAATGTTTAAGTTTAATCATTAGACAGGGTTTCAAGTTTGTCATGGGGTTCTATACCATCTGTCTCCCTACCTCCTCTTCCTTACCTGCTTCTTTATTCTGTGCAACAGTTTACTCTTCCATTTTTAAATTCAGATTTGTATCCATCTATAGAGAGATTTGGTATAGTATGCTCTTTCTTTTTCTTTTAATTTTATATTACTTTTAACGCCTGAGAGCTAATGAAATGGTCATCATTATATATCAGATTTTATATATATATATGTGTGTGTGTGTGTGTGTGTGTGTGTATTTTTAAATCTTTTTGCTTTTCTCATGGTAAATATACCTATAGTCTAAAGCAAAAATTAAGTCTGTAAAATTATGATCGATAGCACTGTGAAAATGATAATTGGCAAAATATCAGCATATTTACCATTTTTGGAATGCCAAGAACCGTGCTAAATGTTTTAAACATACCATTTACTCACAGAACAGCCATGTGAAATAAGTGTTGTATTCCCATTTTACAGATGGGGAAACTTAAGATTCATAGTGTTTGCATGACTTTCCCAAAATCCACAGTAACAGAACTCTCAGGCTCTTGAGTCTGCACGCCACTACATTACACTGCCTCCCAGGAGTTGCACATTAGGGGAAAAAACATCATCAACTGTTACAATAGTGGGAAAATTGTGTAGTAGAAAGAACATGGGTTTGAGGTTACACATGGGTATTTAGATCCCAGCTCTACCATTTATTTGTGATGACCTTGGAAAAGATATATTACTTGTCTTAAATCTACATAATAGGGTTGGGAAAAAAATGTGTCTTTGTAGGATAAAAAGGATTAGAAATTCTTTTCAAATGATATTGGTAAAAATAATAGCTAACATTTACTTTGTACATACTATATATGCTGTTCATGCACTTCAGACATGTTAACTAATTTAAATGAGGATAACAGCCCTACGAGGCAAATCATATTATGATTCACATTTTGAGATGAAGTGACCTTGATACAGAGAGTTAACTTGTCCAAAGTCACACAGCTAGAAAGTGGAGAAGTAAGATTTGAACCTAGGAAGACTGGCTGCAGAGCTTAACCCACTGGCTATATTCTGTCTTCTGTCTTTATCTGTGTCTGTCTCAGTTTAATTTTGGTGTCACTTCAGACTTGTTTTTCTGACTTTTCTGGAGTTCCTCGTTTCTCTATTGCACTTACTCATTCTATTCCTGAGAGACATACTAGACCCTTCTTCCTTTCCTCCCTCCCTCCCTCCCTCCTTCCCTTCCTTATTTATGGCTGCGTTGGGTCTTCATTTTTGCGCACAGGCTTTCTCTAGTTGCGGTGAGTAGGGGCTACTCGTTGTTGCGGTGCACTGGCTTCTCATTGTGGTGGCTTCTCTTCTTGCGGAGCACAGGCTCTAGGCGCGCGGGCTTCAGTAGTTTTGGCGCACAGGCTTAGTTGCTCTGTGGCATGTGGGATCTTCCCGGACCAGGGCTTGAACCCATGTCCCCTGCACTGGCAGGCAGATTCTTAACCACTGCGCCACCAGGGAAGCCCTAGATCCTTTTTTCTATCATCAATGTATTCAGAAACAAGAACTCAGGTCAGGTATGACTTGTGTTCTGTATCCAATTCTGTTAAATGAATGAAAATGATAATAGAAGAAATAATAGATGAGATTAGAGCTGACTCCAGACTAAGTACAATAAGTGGATTTTGTTTGTCTTCAGGGTCCCTCAATGCTCGAAGCAGTGCAGAAGATCGATCTCCAGAAAATACTGGGTCGTCAGTAGCTGTGGATAACTTTCCAGAAGTAGACAAGGCCATGCTGATTGAGAGGATAGTAAGGCTGCAAAAGGCACATGCTCGGAAAAATGAAAAGATAGAATTTATGGAGGATCACATCAAACAATTGGTGGAAGAAATTAGGAAAAAAACAAAGTATGTATTATTATGGTACTGTAATCTGTGTTCAAAATACCATTATTCACATGGTAAAGTTATTGTGTTCAAAATTAATCATATCAAGAGCCTTTCTTTCAAAAAATAGTTCTTAAAACTAAAGTCATTCAGTTCCCAATCTTTTGTTGATCACTTATTTATGTTCTAGGTTTTGGGACTACAAACATGAAAGAAAACACAGGTCTTTCCTTTAAGGTGATACAGAGTTCAGTAGACACTGATTTTTTAAGATACTAAAATACCTTTGGACTTAAAAACAGTGCTCTACTTAGCTTTTTATTTTCAAGACGGTGGTTTTAAGAGATAATGGGGTTGTGGATTATCATTCCTGTTGGGCAGGACATAGTGAGATATTATTGGGCATCTACTAAATATAGTAGAGAAATATAAATATAAGGCACTGTGCCTGTGACTTAATATCTCATTGATTTCTTAAAACTACCCAGGGAGAGAATGAGTCCTCTAGTTCAGGGGTCCCCAACACTCGGTAATGCAAGCTCCCCATCGCTCGCATTACTGCCTGAACCAGCCCACCCCACCCCACCAGGCCGTGGAAGAATTCTCTTCCACGAAACTGGTCCCTGGTGCCAAAAAGGTTGGGGACCACTGTGTCTAATTTGACAGGTTAATTAACTGGGGCTCAGGTCAAATTACTAAATGTTCCAGAGTCACCACTCATCCTGTAAGTGACAGACCAAGAGTTGGAAATCCAAACCCAGCTCTGACTGACTCCAGAGCCTGTGCTGGGCCAAATTCCTCTCACAGATACCATATTCATTTAAGTAATATTGTGGGTCTTTACCCATGACTTAAAAATTGTTATTTTGAAATAATTTTAGACTTAGAGAAAAATTTGCCCATGACTTTTAAACGAAAAAGAGTAAGACACAGTTTTAAGTTTAATGACAGGAAAATAGAAAATATTAACTGAAACTGGAACAATAAATTGCTCACATATTTTGATTTAAAGTAATAAGGAAAAAAATAGAAAAGCAATGTTTATGTATCTTTAATCTAAATACCATGTTAGAACAAAAATGGGATTGTTTAAGAAACCATCTGAATAAGGAAAACCCCTTTATTTTCTAATATAGTTCTGTTATTAACTAATTGATAATTACTTTATGCTAATCATCTTTAAGCTTATGATTAGTCGACTCTTGCAAGTTACAGTGTTTGTAATTCTGCAAGGCCATAACTGATAGTGTCGTTTTATTTTGCAGAATAATTCAGAGTTACATTTTACGAGAAGAATCAGGCACACTTTCTTCAGAGGCATCTGATTTTAACAAAGTCCATTTAAGTAGACGGGGTGGCATCATGGCATCTTTGTACACATCCCATCCAGCTGATAGTGGATTAACATTGGAACTCTCTTTGGAGATCAACCGAAAACTACAGGCTGTTTTGGAGGATACGTTATTGAAAAATATTACTTTGAAGGTATTTGTATTTCTCATTCACTTACCAACCAATAAACATGGCAAAAATGGTGCCTCTTTCATAGTTCGATCCAACACATGGATGGACTATTTCTGTAATGCGGGGTAGCCATTTTTTCCATAGATAAAATTTTGTGTTTTTCTCTTTTTGAAAAGTACAATTTTTAAAATTAGCAGGAAAGAAAGAAATAGCAAGAAAATCAGTTTAGCTGTTGGATGGATGCTAAGATGAGTCATTTACTGAGTCATTTACTTTGCAATGGGTGGCCTTTGACATATATTACAATTAGTTATAATTGATTACTGAGACTTTAAGATTGAGGCATTTATTTTCTAATGTATTCCAGCTTTATTTTATTTTTTGCAGCTATTATCTGACCCAGTTATTCTATCTGTGCTGTTTGGGCCTTGATGGTTAGTAATGGATTTAAAAAATAATTTTTTTAATCTGGTAATATTTTTAGGCACTAAAATTTGCTATAGCTTCAGTAAAAAGAGTGTCTGACTCTGAAGTGTACAGGATTACTTTACTGAAAACAGCTGTGTGCCTAGTTTAATCTCACATGGCATTTAAGACTGTCACTGTTTCAGTTCAGAATTTAGGCAAAAATAGTTCAAACTGAATCTTTTTACTTATTATACTTAGTAGTTCTGTTTTTTTCCCCCTCTTTTTCCAATTGTTAAAGGAAAATCTGCAAACACTTGGAACAGAAATAGAACGTCTTATTAAACACCAGCATGAGCTAGAACAGAGGACGAAGAAAACCTAACACAAAGTTCTTCCTCAGTAAACAGACAAAAGCTACACAAGGAGCAGGTGCCATTGCCCAGTATTGTTGGAAACTTTTCCCTGCTTTGTGTGTCAGCCAGTAAAAAATTTGTTTTGCTTCATCTGTATAAAAAAGTACCTTTTTACAATACAAATGCATTGCTGTGTATACTGTAAGAATGTAAGCTTTGATGAAACTTGTTTTTCTGTGGTGACAGCCTGTCATTGAATCAGAACAACTTATTTAATTTGCTGATAGTCATATGAAGTGCTGAACATTATGACAAGGGCTTTTGAAAACCCCTTCTCCATATTTCTTCCCTTTAAAATATATAATGTCAAAAATGATTTCACTTTTTAAAATTATGCATGAAAGGACAGGTGTTAATCATTCAGTAATATGCTATTTCTCCAACATGAAGAAAACTAAAGAAGTGATAAAAACTTGTTTTGACATTCTAATATAACATTTGCTTGTGTGTTAGGGATGCCAATGAGTTCTTAAACCATTTGATTTTAATGGAAGCTAATAGGAAAGCTAGCTTTTGGTAATTAGCAATGATCAGGCATTGTATGCCCCTGTCAGGTTTCCTTATTTGTGCTAGGTACATTTTTTTCAGATTCGAATTGAGTTAATAGTTGAGTTTTTTAAATCTCCAGTTACATAAAATATGATTTTAAATAACCTGCTCATTTAGAGAATTCCTGTGGACTTCAGTTATTTTTTAAAATGTGAACTGGATTAGTCTCATTAGAACAGAGAGAAGAATAATGAATTCTTTGAAACTGAAATACTTTAGTTTTACTGATATCAAGTATAAAGATAAATTTAAGATATTTATAAAGAACCAGTTCCCAAGAGAATCCAGCATATGGCTCTGTTAACCATTTTATCTGTGCACCATTCTTTACTGTTGGTATAATTATATATTATAGTGGGGTGATCTTACAGTCCCCACATATGATGTGTTTGGTATATTTATTTAAAATACAAAATAATTACATCTCCGTAACCAAAGGAATTTTAGAACCAAATTTATGTATCCCGTTGGATTTTTACAATATTTATGATGTACACTTAAATGTTGACAGTCATAGTATCAGTATTTCTGTCATTGAATTTTTTTCTCACCTCTTGTAATTTCTCACTTATTTTAATTTCTGTGTGTGGTTTTTCACATTTCATTATATTCAGATAATTTCTGTAGTAGATACCTTGGCACATACACAGATGTTGCAGCAAGCCTCATTTTCGTTTTGGATTTTCGCAACCTTCTTTCTCCCCTTAAGAGAAGTAAGCTTTGCGGTGATGGATTAAAAGCCTTTAAAGAATTGTGTGGCTTTAAAAGTTGGACTGGGCTTATGGTGGCAATTTCCCTTTAATGTGTTTTAACTTTTTTTTAAAATCAACATTGCTTTAAAAGATCAGTTACTAAGGATTAGATAATTCAATGCAGCATTTTTTCTGTATATTGAGTTATATGTTGTCATCCAAAAACAAAATCTTTTCACTTCAGAATGGAAATACAAGTGCAGAAACATTTTATATTTAAAATAGCTATAAAAGTTTTAGCCTTACCATAATGTATCTTGTTCTTTTTACCAGTAATAATTTATCAAAATAAAGAAATGAGGGTAAGTGCAATCACATCTGAATTATTTTCCTAGTTGTTTTTGACAATACTATTGATACTCCCAAAGACTATTTAGAGTAGTCAACATAACTAAATTTTTACAGCTTCTTATGTGATATAGATTCATACACTACAATATTTGTTTTTTTGCTCCCAAGACACAAAATGTATTAATGGAGACCAAATAGTGGTCAGAACCATAGTATTCTATGTCTATACACCTTAAAAATATATATACCTTTTTTGCATACATATATTACATATGAAAATGAAACATTCCAATATTAACATTTGTGCCAGCATTCATTTAGAGAAGTTTAATGGTTAAACAATTTTAGAAGAATGTAATTATAAACCATATTTTGACTTATTATTACTTTTCGCACCCATAAATATATGGAACTGTGGAAAACTTGAAGAAAATGCTTTATTTTCCTTTTGCTCTTTAGTTTCTACTATATCCTTTTGTATATGGATCAGGACTGAGCAAAGTGTATACAAAAATGTGCATTTATCAGCTCCCTCTCTCTAAACTGATTCACAAACAGATTCTGATGTAAGCATTTAGAGGGCCTTCTACCCTTACTGTACTGAATATATGGAGAGAAGAATGGGGTGTCTAGAAAAGGAAAATGGTCTGGATAAACTTGAGATCTAGGTGAAATTTTGTTTTATGTGTTTGTTATTAATTGAACACATCAAATGCTGTTTTTGTTAGCACTATTTTGGTTTCTTTGAGCAGGAAGTGATTTTTGTGTGTGTGTATATATATGTATACACTTCACTAGGTTTTAATTTTAAAGTGAATACTTGCTGTGACTCCCTTTTTCCCATACCACTCCAAACGTTAGCCTGATAAGTTTTAAGGATTGAAAATGGTGGGTTTGGGCAGAAGAATGAGTTTAAACTTTAGTGGTTTTTTTTTTTTTTTTTTTTAAACTTTCTATCCATAACCATTTAAAGCAGATTATCTTGAAATTAAATTTGGTCAGGCTACCAACATGTTATTTATTCATGTAATAAACACAGTTATTAGAAACCTCTTATTGCCAGGCACCATACAGGGTATCATCATTATACTGATAGACCAGACAGGGCAATTCCTGTCTTTACGGAGCTTATGGTCTAGTGAAAACAGCTGGGAGGCAGTAGGAGCAGCTCTTTAAGCCTCTGCAGCTCACAACCAGCCCCTGTTGGAAGAGGGTTAATTCACTTGTGCAAGTAGGTGACCCAGAAGTCTCACTCTGGCGTGAAGCTTTGGGAAATGAATCCTTGCTGAGGTACACTGAGAGCAGATTGCTGTTTTCGTGGTGGTTCTGCACATTCCTAACTTTTTTTCACAGCTTGATGTTTAATTATTCTTTAAGAAGAAGGAAAAAAAAATCCAAAGACTATAAAATGGTATTTGATTTTTGCCATTTTAGTAAATTATTAATGTCTACTTGATGCTCATAAAGATGAATCTAATCACATTGTCATGCATATTTCCAAACTTTGTTTTACAGTATACTCTAAAGACTTTTACATATAATTTTAGGCCAAGATTTACCAGTAGAAGGAAAAAAGCACTAGAAACCATTAATATTGTAAATGTTATATATGCTACCGTGGTGAAAATATTTTTATCAATCATGTTATTCCATATCGTTAATTTGCCTTATGGATGCTGAGTCCAGTGGTCTATCTTCCAGTAACCTTTTTAAAACAAAACAATTCTTTTTTGACACTAAGATTGTTAATTTTTAACACCAGTTGGTGGCACTAGAAACCTGAAAATTTTCAAGGCTGAACAAGAGAAGATAATCAAAAGAGAATCCAAACAAAGAATTTTCAGGAAAATAAATGAAAAATATAATTGTATATTAAAGATGTATTTTTCTTCTGGAATGAAATTCTTTTTTAAAATGCATATGGCTGTCCATTTTGACTATGATGAAACTTGTTTACCTTCCAAAGTTCATATATATATATGTGTGCATTGTACAGATAATCTTTAGTTTGATTATACTGTTCATTTTGTAAATATGTTTCTGTATAAAATGAATCTTTTCAAGAGAATTTTATGTATATATTGTACTTATTAAATAGGTAATGCCTATTTACCAAGTTGTATTTTACTGGCATCTTTGATTACTTATTTACGCACACCACTTGCTAACAGACCGATTCTCCAGACTTGGCAAAACCTGATTCAGATTGCTTGAATTTTCTTTTTTAAACCAGATTAAGAATTTTTGCTTTCCATTTTTGTCTTTACTGATTACCATTAAAAGTCAGTGAACAATAGTAAGCAAATTGAATGCCACGTTATATTTTAAATTTTTGTTTAAATTATTGATAGCAAAATTTGGCCTTTTATAAAAGGCCTTTTATACATGCCTATGTGAAAATTTCTCATTGAACTTGACAAGCCAGTAATAAATTCAGATTTTCCACAAAATTATGGAACTTACTTGCCCAAATTATCCAGCTTTAACAATAAAGATCTAATACGTTCAATAAAAAGATATTGAAATGGCATTAATTTCATGAAGGTAACGTGTATGATAGATATTTCACATCACAATGTGTTGTTTTCCATTTCTCTTAACAGTTCAAGTACACAGATTATGCAACATTCCTTAAAGAGTTTACTATTGGAAAGAATCCCCTGAAATCAGGATCCTTGGAATAAAGGTAAAATTAATAGAATAGAGGAAGCTTTCCTGACGTCCTTAATAGTCTGCGTTCGGCGGCTTGTAGATTTGTTTGCAAGAGAAAGGAATATATAAAAGAAGAGGGTGAGTTATTGGAAGAGTATTGGCTTACGGTTCTTAACTTCAGTATGACCTGCAGTCGTAAAAGACCGTTCCAACAAACTTAAATCCAAGTCTGTTTTTTCTTAATAAAGTCTGCTTCAATCAATGAGTGTAGAATGAATGCGCACTTCTTCAGGACCAGCAACTTGGGAGGATGCCTCTGGCTGACCAATGCTAATGCTGTTTTAATGATTCTGAGAACAGTGTGACCAGACTTGATGTCCCTGCCCCTGCAGAGATGCACCATTAATTCCTAAGTTACATTTGAGACTTGATTCTTATTTTTTAAAAGAAGCATCCACTTAAGTAGTTTTCTATTTCTGAGGAATTTTCAGCCTTTAAATTGTCCAAAGGCCATGCTTCTTGCCAGTCAGACTTGCCAGTCTGCCCCCTAATTGTACTTCAAAAAAAAGGATAGGATGTTAGACCTGAGAGGAAAATCTCTACCATTTAACCCAGTGCAAAAAGAGTTCTATTGAAAGTTTAGGATTCACTGAAATAAGAAAACTTAGCTTGTTGATAGTCAACTTCTAGTTACATTTACTTGGGAACTATATTAAATACTAGAATGGCTTTCCACATCATCCATTTCACTGTAGTGTAGTTTTTGCTTTTAATAACTAAAGGCCCAAGGGCAGGAAATTGTGTGTATGTGTTTTCAGCATCCTTATGCTTTACTTGTCCCAAGAAATAGCAGTTAAACCTGCCACAGTAGCTATTGTTTCTTTGGCAGTTTCTTCTTTATGAAGTCTGACCAGGGAAGATACCCCCAAATGCCCACTACCTCTGATGCCCTTGATCTAGTTTGCCTGCCTGCATGAAACACTTTCAGCTCTATTCCCACCAGAGCCCCCATAGATCCCATCTCCCCCAAAAAACAGGTCCCTAGGAGTCCATGCTAAAGGAGGCTGTTGCTTTGGGCTCTCATCTGGCTTCTTCCTGGATTTTGTGTTTTGTTTTTGGGTTAATTTGGGGCAAGCCTGGAGGGATTGGAGGGAGACCCTGCTGGGACTTGCAGGCCAAGAAGAGTCTGTTCCTGGCTTTCCTAATTGAAATTCGGAACCCACTTTCTTATAGAAATCGTATTTTGAAACAGTGACTGACTAAGTCTTATCAAAATTTATGAGTAAAAAGGCTTTGTGTGCTTGCCTGTAACATTTATTACCTTTTTTCTTTATGTGGTTAAAAGCCTTCTAAGCTCCAAGGCACCAACTTTCAAAAAAAGTTAAAGCAGAGGCTTGGAAGCCTAACTTCATGGCAGAATGGTGCTCCACACGCTCAAGCCCCAGGTGCCTTCTGAGAAATTGCGTGATCCCATGTCACAGTCTCACAAAGGTGTTCTGAAGTTTAAGCAGTCTATCTGAGTAACCTGTTTGCAAAGTGCATACTCTGAAGCACAAATGTTACTGATGGTTGTTAAAGATCGCAGTCTACCTGCAGGCATGACGTCACTCCATTTCAGTAACAGCTTTGGGATAAAGCGGAAGAGGACCTTTCCTTTTGTCTTTGCCCACACCCGCTGCCTCCCCCAACACACAACTTATACACACCCAAAACAACAACCAGAACTCTACCTGTGCAGAGCTGGTTTGGCTGTCTCTGAGTTGCCAGCCTTCATCGATTCCTTCAGCATCCTGCTTGGATGGGCTTTTATTTACCAAGTCAGTCAAGTGAGGAAGAGATTAAAGGGAAAAGAAAGTTCAGCGACATTCCTTGTCACGTTCAGTTCCTTGTCAAATTACTATTTCGCTGGTGGAAGTGCTCCATGTCATAGACGGGCTTGCCTGTGCTGTGGATGATATACTGCAGGAGGCAAGACCCATGTAAGGTGGCTGTTTAGAGAGGATGTTCCATGGTGATTCCTGATCTTACTTTGTACCTTTTTGTAATTATAAGTCGAACTAGAGATGTACCAGCTTAACATATGTGTATGTATTTTTTTTGTTGAACGAGGGGATTCCAGAGAGTTAAACACTGAAGTCCTAGTAGAAATTAACGTTGTGTGATTGTGTGTTGGGGGCATGGAGTAGGGGTGCAGGGTTAAAGGACTGTTTCAGTTTTTAAAAGAATTTATTCATGTATTATGTAATTTAAAGTTGACTTCTATTAAAGCTTCCAAAAAAAGAAAAAAAGCCAGTCAATCCTAGGAAACAGAGTATACTGAAATATTTTTCTAGATTAACCTCTGTCTTAAATGGTCATTAACAGGTAAATAGGTGTCATATTGTATTGCAGGCTGTGGAGATGAGAAGCAGAGACCTTATCAGGTTTGGGGGGATGGGTAGAGTTGGGGTAAGGACCAAGTTCAAGTGAAGGTGAGGTCTGCAGTGATGGCCTGAGGGCCATGGAGCTCATGGTCTGATATAGCTGGCTACATGATCCATCCCCCAATGAAGTTAAAAGGCCCTCTGATTGGTTCTGGACACTTGTCAGTATAAGAAAAGTAGCTACATAAATGAACATGGTTTGTCCTGCGAGGTGCTCTAATGTGTTTTAGGAGTTTACCCAATGCTGTATTTACTTAACACGGTAGCATTTAGAACCTAGTCTCTCTGGTCAGAAATAAATCAAATACAATGTACTGTATTGCTTTTGCATTTTGAGAACGTTTGTTTTCCCTTTGAAATGATAAGGAACACAGTTAAAGGACAAACATATCAAGGCAGGGAACAAATACTAATTAACTGCTTTGAGGGAGGCTCTGACAACCGTATGAGGTAGGAAACAGGTGCACAGTAGTTCTGAGGATCTTCTTGCTAGGGATTCGTTGAGCTGGAATTTGAACCCGGTTTTGGGGTGCCTTTCACTATCCTCTGCTGCCTCCCAAAGGTCAAAAGTACTAATACTTCAGTGAGTGGGTTGAAGTCATATTTAGATTCTTTTTCTTTGCACTAATATGGTTTAAACAAAAGACCAATAATCTATTAAAGAAGATGGAGGTGCAAGTTTGTGTGATTCAGCAAACTCTTAGTTGGAGACTTGGTGCCCCTCTTTTCTTCCTCTTTCTGATTGTCTTTTGACTAAGCTCTTCCTCTAACTGCAATCAGAGAAGAACAGAAATAAAATCAGTCATTTTGTTCCCTTTTAAACTCAGTAAAGATTTGCAGGGGACTCACAGATGATAGATGATATTATAATTTTCTTGACAGTCTGGGCAATGAATAGGTGTTCCTTAAGCTTCTGAATTACCTACAGGTATACCTTTTCATGCTGCCCTGTTGGTGACTGTAACGGAGCCTCCCTTCCCTGCCCCATCTCCATCTAAGGAACCAGAGAACGCTGAGGGCTGTAAAATGATCTGGACATGGACTTGGACAACCCTGCCCCGCCACTGATTATGAAACCTTAAACACGTCACTTTACCACTTTGAGCTTCAGTTTTCTCACCTGTAAAATGGGGATAATAAAACATTTTTCTGAGGACTGAATAGGATACTGAATGCGGAAGAACTTTGTAAACTGCGAGCTCTGAGATGTGGACATATAAGCTAAGTCTTTAAAAATAAAGGGGTAATTCCTGTTTTTTTAAAAAAAACTATTATTCAAATTGTTGAAGGATGCATATATATGTGTATTATAAAAATTGTTGTTTTAATAGAATAACCTTTACAACAAAGTGAAAAAATACTGTTATATATACAACTATGTGTATATGTAAAGGAGAAGTTCTGATTGGATACATAGACTCAACAGTGGCTTCCCCTGAGGAGTGATATACTTTCATATTTCACTTTAAATTCTTGTTTCCAAAATATTTTTCAATGAGTATGTACTCTTTTTTGCTATAGTTGACTTTTAAAATTGTATTCTAAGAATCATATCACATGCTGGTACCATAGGAGTGCATAGTAAGAGAAAGGGAGGGGGGAGGGGTGGAGATTACACACACACACACACATAGTTACTATCTGGAAAGATCCTATTGTTCAATTTTCTTTTGAAAAAGATTGAGTTTGGAAAGAGGTAGGAGAAGGTGATATATTGCCAATGTTCATTTGAGCAGCATTCCCTGAGAAGATCTATAATTCAATTCTTGCTTCAGACCTTTGTGCAACCTACAGACACCTGCAGCCTGATGCCATTTCTGAAGGTGGGATGGCAGGTTCGGCTGCTGCATGATGAAAATAAGTAACGAGAAGAATGCAAGTTACTCATTTTCGAGCCAACCCCATCCTCTTGTGCACAGCCACTGAGGTGTCAGCAGGGGGAGTGTTTAGATGGCTGGAGCTTTAAAATTAATACTTGTTTGACATTGTCACATAGACTTTGTCCTGAGGGCCTGGTTCTACTGTGAACATACTGTGGGTGTTTCACCCTTTTGTAGGAAGGAGGAAGGAAAGGGAAAAAAAGCACTATGGGGCTTAGAATTTTACTAATACCAGCCAAAGGGAGGTGTTCACATGACTTGCCTCCTGTAGCCCCTGGAAGTCAGGAGGTCTAACCCGGGTTCCGATTCCAGCCACCCCCTAGCTAACACACAAGCACTGGTGGGCTGTTGAAGATAGGAAGGCAGACGGTTAGCTGGCACCTAACCACGTGCCACCCCTGCCACGTGGTTGGCACTCATTCTCTTAGTTTAAGAAAGCTCATTGTCAATATTTCGTTTAGGTTCTGTGGTGCTTTCAAAGCAGTATAGATAACTCAAGCATTGCTCCTGACTCAATGTGTGTTTTGATAGAACTCAGGCTCTGTTTGCTGCCACTAAGGCTCAGTCATTATGCTAAGCAAGATACACATGTAAAATAAATTTTCCATCCTTTTCTAGAATTTCTGCCTGCTTTTGGATTAATTCGTTTGTATGATTCAATTATATCTCCAGTACTGGCTTAGGAGTTAACCCTTTTTAAAAAAATGTCTTGGTGGTTACCCTGGGGTTTACAAAATATCTTAAAAATATGAAATGCTTCACTTATTGGTGAGTCATCACTGTGCAGGGGCCATGTGAATCTCTGTGATGGATGCAAATTTACAACACGTGCTGCTGAAGCAAGCACCTTTTCTAGATTTTCTTCTGCCTGTTTTAGGGTTGGATGATGAGAAGCAAAGACCACAGGGCTCTGTGGAACCGCAGGTCTGAGAGATGAAGGAAGGCTCGAGAGAGAGCATCCAGGCCCAAGTGACCAGACTTTCAGGTCCTACAGGCTAGTGAAATTTCAAAAACAAAATTCTGAGCTTGCAGACTTTTATTTTGCTAAGTGAGAATCAAAAAGAACTGCAATTTATCACCATAATTTCATGAAAGACAGGATGTTTTAACACTTTTCAAAAAAAGGCTGAAAGATTCCACTTTTCAACTGCATGAGTTTAGTTCTGCAAAACGCTCTGTTTTCTTCCTTCAGTGGAGCCTGGTATTTGAAAACCACTGATTCACTTCAGTCACTCATTATAAGATGAGGGAAAAGGCTCATGGGAGGAAGTGATCTGCCTGAGGTCACACCTCATCAGGCTTTTCTTTGCTCCAGAGGCACTGATGACCCTGATAGTGCCCAAAACAGTTAATACCAATACCTTATGGTTCTACAGGTCCTTGGAACCAAATGAGTTAAGGAAGCTCTGAAGATGGAAGTTGTGTGGGTTATTGACTTATTGCCTCTCAGGTCCAAATGCACTCTGAAATATCTGCCCCGTGATCAACAAGAGAATTCCTTTAACCATCTCTCCTTTAAAGTAAGCATGGTGTTAACCTTCCTCGGCAGAGAGCAATAGAAGCAAATTACAGGAGGAAGAAGTTTCTGGAAGTTGCTGGCAGGGGCTGGGTGTCGGCCTTGTGCATGAGAGGGCATCCAGCGGAGCCTGCCCCAGGCATCCCTCTGCAACTTTGCAGCACTTTATGATAACCTTTCCATGGCCTTCTCGATATGGAAACCAAAGCCCCTGCACGGCTACACAAAGTTACATGTGGTCCAGAGAGTTACACACAAAATAGCCCGTGCACGTCCGCACCACTGGTTGCTGACCACCTGCTCCCCTGCTGGCACCCCTACCTATTGTTTGCCAAGCAGCTCCAGACCAGCTCCATCCTGGCCAAACCAGCTAACACCTCTGCTACCCAATGGGCTGAACCACACCTTCTCCAGCGCGGTCTGAACCCCTTCCAAGTTTGTGCTTCCTTGGCTTCTCTCCCTTAGCCAAAGGTATCATATAGAATTTCCTTATATCTTATAATAACTCTTTTATCACAGTAATTCTTTGTATTAAGCTTTTGTTTAGCGTACTGTATTGTTTCTGTGTCCTGACTGGACCCAGACTGCTACTGAAAGTGAGAGTGAAATACGTTGTATGACCTTCTGAAAAGGATTTCCTTCTTTTTTAAGGCTGAATAATATCCCGTTGAATATATATACTACATTTTCTTTATCCATTCGTCTATTGATGGATATTTGGGTTATTTCCATATCTTGGCTTTGTGAATAATGCTGCAATGAACATGGGATGCCGATTTCATTTCCTTTGGATATATACTCGGAAATGGGATTGCTGGATTGTATGGTAGGTCTATTTTTAATTTTTTGAGGAACTTCCGTACTGTTTTCCATAGTAGCTGCACCAACTTATATTCCCACCAACAGTGCACAAGTGTTCCCTTTCATCCACATCCTTGCTAATACTTATCTTTTGTCCTTTTATTTTTAAAAAATTTTTTAAAAGATTTATTTATTATTTTATTTTATTTTTTATTTTTGGCTGCATCAGGTCTTGTTGTGGCACCCAGGATCTTCATTGAGTCATGCGGGATCTTTTTGTTGCGGCGTGCGGGCTCTTTGTTGTGGTGCAAGGGCTTCTCTCTAGTTGTGGTGTGTGGGTTTTCTCTCTCTAGTTGTGGCTCGCGGGCTCCAGAGCACGTGGGCTCTGTAGTTTGCGGCACGCAGGCTCTCTATTGAGGCATGTGAGCTCAGTAGTTGTGGCGCGAGGGCTTAGTTGCCCCACAGCATGGGATCTTAGTTCCCTGACCAGGGATCGAACCCAGTCCCCTGCATTGTAAAGTGGATTCGTTACCACTGGACCACCAGGGAAGTCCCTTTTGTCCTTTTAATAAAAGCCATTCTAACAAGTGTGGGTTGATAGCTCATTGTGGTTTTGATTTGCATTTCCTTGATGATCAGTGATGTTGAGCACCTTTTCATGTACCCATTGGCCTTTTGCATGGCTTCTCAAAGCCCATGTTCTTTCAGCACACCTGGTTCCTAAAAGTCTGGAGGAGGTACCTAACACACTATATATGCTTTAGCTAATAAACATTTCAGTTGGAAAAATAGGTCTGGAAATCGTTATAAATTACTTTAGTGGAAACTGGTGGTATTCAGAAGGCAGTGTAGCACCTCTGCAAGGACTCTGGAGTCCATTTATTCACCCATCAAACAAATATTTCTCCAGTGCCCATAAATGCCTGGCCCGATCTAGACGCAGGGATACTACAATGAAAGAGCAGGTTTTGTCTGCCGATGCGTAGAGCGTACAAACTACTTGGGAGTAGGAGTGAGGAAGAAAGAGGGCAGAAAGTAAATAAGGGAACAAGATGATTTCCAAATATGGAAACATTTTGAATTCAGAGCTGGGTTCAAATTCTTAACATTGTGACTTTGGGTTTTGGACCTATATCTATATCTGGTCTCTCTGAGCCTCAGTTTTTATACCTATAAGAACACTTACAACATACATTTGTTGTGAGGATGAAAGGGGTTTATTTTATAAAGCATATAAAATGGGCCTTTTAGAATGAGTAATAAGGTGTTATTACTATGAAAAAATGTTACACATTTCTTGCAAAATATCCATAGAAATCTATGCACCTCTTTTTATTCAGACTTTATTTCTAGGATCTGATTATTCAGCCCTATAGAGAGGAAATATTAGCTAAATTAATTACTGTGTATAAATCACTTATAATAGTGCCTGGCAAATACTAAGTACCATGTATATTTATTAAATGAATAAATGAATAAATTCTACTCTGGATATAGTTCACTGAATCCTCTTCATATCATGAGACCCATCATATAATTTTCCAAACACTCTTATATTGATAATCATGCCCATTGTACTTCAATTCATTCAGCAAAATTTACAAAGCACATATCCAGCGCTGTTTTAGGTGCTGAGAATACTAGCAGTAAACATTTTTAGTAAAGATTAAAATATTAGCAAAAAGCAAGTAACTTCGGGGCTTCCCTGGTGGCGCAGTGGTTGAGAATCTGCCTGCCAATGCAGGGAACACGGGTTCGAGCCCTGGTCTGGGAAGATCCCACATGCCGCGGAGCGACTAGGCCCGTGAGCCACAGTTGCTGAGCCTGCGCGTCTGGAGCCTGTGCTCCGCAACAAGAGAGGCCGCGATAGTAAGAGGCCCGTGCACCGCGATGAAGAGTGGCCCCCACTTGCCGCAACTAGAGAAAGCCCTTGCACAGAAACGAAGACCCAACACAGCCATAAATGGATAAATAAATAAATAAATACAATTTAAAAAAAAAAAAAAGCAAGTAACTTCAGATTAAGGGTAACTTCAAAATAGTTTGAGAAATTATTTCAAAATATTTTGCCCCGAAGATAGGAGCTTTTTTCTTTTAAATTTAGTTGGCAAACTAGTTGTCATCCTATGTCAAGTGGAGTGCTTCCTTGAGCTGCTTTCAGTTGCTAATGGCGGTACCAAGAAACTGTGAGCTGTAAATACTCAGTGCTTTTCTACAATTTAAGTGGCACATAGTTGGAAGTGGGGATGAGGAAAAACGAGGACAGAATATAAATAAACTAACAAACAAGATGACAACAAATTGGCTCCAGCCTGTGCTCCAGGGACCTACAGAGCAGTAAGAGACTCACCAGGGCCTGGTTAGCACATCCAAACTCTTCTGGCAATCTCTCTGAGCATCATTTGGCCTCATAGTTTTCTCAAAACCATGAGAGCCAATGATGAGAATTCAGGTAATTCCAGGAAGCAAGCAAGTTAATTGGAGACCTGTTTTGAGAGATTATGGTGGTGAGCAATTGCTGTGTCTCAAAGACACTGCAAGGAGTGGGGGTAAGATAGGACAAGGAGCATTTCATGGCATTTTTTTTTTTTAGAATTTTGGGAACACAAGAGCTTTAATTGTTCTGCTTTGTCTTTGTGGGAGAGGATTTGAATATTCATTTATTTATTTATTTGGCTGCGCCGGGTCTTAGTTGCGGCGGCTAGTAAGTAGCTGAGTCAGAATCTGCACACAGGCCAGCTGACTGTAGAGCTTTTGCTCTCAGCAAGGACACCAAATTCCTAGTCACCCGAACCCTCAGCTCTAGCATAGTCCAGCACCTAGAGAATGCACAATCACCACTTATCAAATAAGTGAATGAATTCTAAATTATTCAGTGTTCTCTTAACTACTATTTACCTAAGCAGTTGCAAGACCAAATTATACAATGCCAAGGAAAAATTAACACAGACATATAAACAATATCACAATAGATCTCTGTACCAGTCACATTTTCCCTGGGTAATTCAGATTAATTTGTGCAGCCCAAGGTACAATTTGCTCTGCAGGTCATTGAAAAAGAATATACCATTCCTGGATTATTACAGTATACAAAAATGGCATGTATTTCTTGCTAGAGAAATGGTAGAGTCTCTAGGAAAGATTCTTGCTTTTTGTCGGTTTTTTCTCTAGCAGGATATGGGAGAAGACATTGACTTCAACAGAGACAAAGAGCTGTCCAGGCAGTGGACTGCCCTTTGGTATCTGGACACATTTTAGTTGAAAGGAAACAGAACTTTGTCATTGCATTTTTTTTTAAACTACATTTTAAAAAAAAATATTTATTTATTTGGTTGCGCAGGGTCTTAGTTGCAGCAGGTGGGCTCTTTATTTGTGGCTCACCGGCTCCTTAGTTGTGGCATGCGAACTCTTAGTTGCGGCATGCATGTGGGATCTGGTTCCCTGACCAGGGATCGAACCTGGGCCCCCTGCTTTGGGAGCACGGAGTCTTCTCCACTGCGCCACCAGGGAAGTCCCTGTCATTGCATTTTAATGTGTAATGGAAAACAATATTGTATTAGGACCGCTTCAAATTATATTTTAAAACGTATCATCTATTTACAAATATATTTTTATATTTTAAAAATATTTGTTTTCTGTACTGAAAAAAGCTCCTTTGGCAGACATTTTGCTAACAATCCAACAATATATTAAAATTTTTTTGCATTAACTACTTTGGTTGATTGATTTGCCAACAGCCAAGGTAAAAGCTCTTTGAGCTTCAACGTTTATTGGATGCGAAAGGATTACAACATGTAAAATTCCATCACATATTGTAGAGTAAAGATATGGCCCAGATAGACCCAAGATTTCAAGGCCAAGTACAGTTAGTTTGCCAGTCGCTGACTTATTGACATTTCTTATTCTGATCTAATTAATCGACATGAATCAAATGTCTGTTGTAAAAGATGTGGAGAAGATAGAAATATTCAAGTAGAGATCTATAGAATTAATCATATGGGTGCAATCAATTACTGTCTTGTACATCATTATTAAAAAGGAAAATTGAAAAAAAAAACTTTAAGCAACCTCAAAGGACATGAGCATAAGTTTTTGTGGAGTATGCCCCCTTTAATATTATGAATTTTGACCATTCTCATTACTCTAGCCTCAGCAGAATGTCCTTTCTCTGAATGAAAACTAATTTTAAATGATTTAGGAACACCCTGAGGTGACAAGAACATCTAACAGAGTTAGCAACACTCGGCCTTAAAACCTCAAGTGGCTTTAAAAATTGAAAGGCACAAAACTGAATGATTTTATTCATGTCAAAGCACTAAAAGACCATGTTATGTTTGCCTAAAAATGTGTAAATTGGAGTATTTTTTATGCTGTCACATTTTGCTTAAGATTTTAAATTTCAATGTTTATTTTACTTTTTAGCTTTGTTGAAAGAATGATTTTTAGCGATTAATAAAATTAGTTTCCCAATTCATGTGACTGCATACGAGGGGCTCAGGTGCCTGATTTTGGATCTGGGCTCATTTCACTCCTTCACATCATCTATAAGTTCTTCCTTTGGAATGGTTCTGGGAAATTTTCACTGAGATTTGCTAGTCTGAAATATGCTACAAATCTTTCACATGTGTAATTCACTTCCAGGCCTCTGCTTCTGTGCTAAGAAGTCCTCGACATAATGTGACATGCAACGCCAATATGACACCCACCTTCTGGAATGAGGCTGAGGTTTTTTATGCTGAGAGACCTTGTATTTGTGCGTAGTGATGAGCTTGGACTATTAATCAAGGAATTTGATCAGCTTGAAAAATTCGGTAAGTTTCATACCATCAAAAAGTCCAACAGTGGGGATATGATATGAACTTGAAGGAAGCTGTGGCAAAATAGCTAAAGAGTATACATTTTGGAATCTGACCACCTGGGTCTGATCACTTGATCAAACCTTTTTGTGCTTCAGTTTCTTTGTAGGTACAATGATGGTGAGAGTAGGTACCTTGCTCGTAGTATTGTCTTGAGATTCAAATGAGATAACAAGCCTATACCATCTACTCTTCCATGCAATGTGAGCACTGAATAAAAACAAGCTGTTGTCGTGGTAGAGAGTTCAGAACACCAGCACTGAACATGGCTCTTCCAGGCAAGGAAGAACAGTGCAAGGTCATAGATACCAGGCAAAAGACTGCAGTCATGCAAATTGGCATGAAGTCATTAAAGACTGGCCTTATCCTTATAAAAGAATCCCTAAAGCAGTACATACAGTAGAGGCCAGTCAGGGAGTTATGGTGGAACTCCTTGTGTCTAGTGATAAAGAGAGCAAGGATTGTGTGTGTGTGTGTGTGTGTGTGTGTGTGTGTGTAGTTTTTGTGCTGTGGATCACATTGTTATGAAGGAAAAAGCTGTTACCTGCTACAAGTTCTTAGGCAAAGTGTCCCTGGTAAAGTGGTCATCACCCCACACACCAGCATAGACCCGAAGTCAGTTTTCATTGATCTCTCTGGTGAGCCTCAGGAGGGATGTTTTGAAAAGCGTTTGTGTAAAACATAAAGTTAATTCATAAAAGTCTTGTAGATAATCCTTCCTGACATAGGAACTCCTAGAAGGTTCTGTGGGACTTACGTGTAGGCTCTAACTGCCACTAGGTGGCAGAGGAACGTTATGAAACCAGCCAATCGTCACACACTAGGAAGCATGCATCTCCCTTTCTTTCTCATCACCTGGCGGGAGCCCGGTCTGCAGGATCCTGAGAGATCTTTCCTGTAACTTGGGCTTATAGTCCCTGTCTTTGCATATACTCAGCCCCCAGAGAAGTCTGTGACCCTGGATGGCTGGTACTAGCATAACCTAGTGTGTGATTCTACTGTTGCCCAAATCCCTAAACAGAAAATATCAAAAGCTTTCCAACCTTTGAAGAATTTTCAGGTCTCCTAGAGCTGGACATTTGGAAGAAAGGCAACATTCCTGCAGCACTTTGCAGATGTTTGTTAGAGAGAATGAGCCCAATGCGCTGCCGAGCCATCTCGTTTCCGGCTGGCGGATCCACTTCTCAAACTGCCCACTCCCAGGAGGGGCCAACAACACTACTGCTATCTAAATCTTTAACTTCTTAATCTCAGAAATCATTCTTTTTGGATATTGAGCATAGTTTCTAACACTCCAAAGTTTGGGAGGCTAATTTGTATTAAACTTGAGTGACTTAATCAATGGGTCTTACTTTTCTTTCTTTTTCTTTCTTTCTTTCTTCCTTTCTTTCTTCCTTCCTTCCTTTCTTTCTTTCTTTCCTTCTTTCTTTCTTTCTTTCTTTCAAGATAAGGTTCTGAGTCTGAGCTAGAAAGCACTATTTTTATTTCTGAGCTCTGGTTCAGCTATATCCTATCTGGAGAGGGTTCAGGATGGGATTGATCAAGCAGCATTGTAAACAGAGAGGAAATGCCCTCCTGGAAAAAGAGCTGCTTTAATGTCATATCACCACCACATGAAGAAGAAATCCAGCAGGCTCTGCTTTATGACTCTGAATTTTATTACATTCAATATAGATTGCTAAAAATAACAAAACTTTCTCCTATCATTTATAACCATCCTATTAATTGTTTCAATTTCTGGAGAAAAACTAAAGGTAGCTAACTGAGGCCCTTGGTTTAAGAATCAAGTCCTCCTCTTCTATTTCCACATGACAGATGTGACTGAGGATTGGAACAGGGCCGGCTGAGATGACAGCAGGGCATGCAATTCATATAAAAAGGATGAGGACCTTACAGTCTGAAAAGACACCTTATCGAGGTGACAGGAAGCTGGGTTCAGAGCAGGCAGCTGAGAGTGTGTCCTCTGGTGCAGCCCCCTCTCTCCTACCAGTGCCCTACGGCACTGTCAGTTAAAGCCTCAGTGTGTCTGGGATCTGTTCAGGGCCTCCATCTCCGGCATAGGCAGTGCTCTCTTACTGATGAGCTACTAGCCTCTGGTGTCAACTGAGATGTTGCCAGACCATTTTTCTGTCCATCCAGCCCTCCCTTCTGCAAGTGACAGTGGCCATATGCTCCCTCTGGGGCTGGAGCTTTCCAGCAAAGGATCTGTTTCTCAGGTTAGGAAGAAAGTGGGAGAGAAAATCCAGCTTTCAAATTAAGGGCACATGAAATTCGGGGCTTCCAAATTAAGTCAACACAATCATTTCCTTCTTTGAAGGAACCCTAGGCCCATGCAAGCCTGGGCTGGAGGTTCAGCTCCTCCTGCTTCCTATAGGGTTGTTGGAAACGCAGCCATCTATGAATCAAAGGAAGCCTGCGAGCGGCCCGCCTGCCCACGGTGGGGGGCGGTGCGGAGGTGGTCGGGAAGGCTTTGGAGAGCGAAGGCAGACGAGGAGCCGAACCGCCTTTCTGAGCCCCGTCTCATCTCTTTGTCCAGGTGTCTAGGCAGGGCTTTGAAAGATGCCCTGGGAGTGGGGAGTGAGCTGGGAGCAGCTCCCCTTAGGAGCTTCCAGCCACTTTACTCGACCCGCGGCTGTGAGTTCCCTCTCACTTCCCAAATCATCACTTGAGGATTTCCCATGGCTTGAACCACGGCTCTGCCCTTCTTTTCCTTCTAGAGCTGCAACCTCACCTCCATCTGCACCCCTGCCGTCCCCCGCCTCCCTGGGTGTAGAGCCCCACCTCATCTCCTCCTTTGGCCCAGGGCCCCTCGCAGCCCACGGAGACACTGATCAGGCTTCCCTGCCGGGAACCTCGTCTCCTCTAAGTGGTTTTCTCCCTAGAAAGGAAAACCTCACTCATTTCTGTCTTTCTCATTCTACACGGTTTAACCCTGGCTTGACATGTAGGGAATTTTTCTCAGGGAGCCGTTTCCTTTTAATGTAGGATAATATTTGCTTTAGTAGCTGGGTATGTTGCTGGAGCTTTGATAGTAAAACTGAGGTGTATCTAGAAATTTGCAAACTTGCTTTAGTGGGGAGTGAAAAATACGGTTTTCCTTAATAAAATCTTTAATAAAGGACTTGTGCTGCATTGGGAATGCACCAGTAGTGCATCCTCTGGGGTGGCTGTTTAGATGGGCAATCACCCACTGCCCCGGGGTCCTTACACCTCATTTTATGATGCTTGGGGATCAGCAGACTTAAATTTGCCTTTACTTCAAAGGCCACTGGAAGAGAGGGAAGAGCTGCATAACTTAGAGCTTAACATGCCTAAGATTCACACATCTCCCAAGCCCCCATATCACCCCCACGTCACAGTCTGGGTGGGATGACAACTTCCCCACTCCGCATGAAGATCAGAGATTTTGAGATTGTTCTTTATTGGCATGATTGGGATCTTTGCCAGTTGCGCATATATCGATAAGAATCTAATGAGCATCCTGAAAACTGCAAAGATGATGATAATGAAGACACAGAGGCATATTTTTAAGGAATCCAGTTAAAGTACTGTCCTTACATTAGTGGACAGGAATGAAAATTCCCGACACACTTAGGTTTGGGTCCTGGAGCTGGGCAGGGTACAAAATCACCCAGAGCATGGCTGGAGAAACCCGATTGTGACTGCTGCACGCATGGCTTATGTCGCTGTCACTTTCAGCAGTTACTATTTTAACCAGGTCAGTGCCTGATCTCTGCCTGCTGGGAAAGTCAGCTGTGTCCTTCCTCCAGCCTCCCTCCCACCCCAGTGGTAACGAAGGCATTTCTAGCCCTTTCAGCAGGGGGAGCGCTCAGCGCAGAATACAGCTTGGCTCCTGGGCCACCTGTTCCAGAGCTGTCTTTGGGACTGAGGGGCCTTCTCTCTGCTTCAAGAAGGCAGACCCCAGGCGTCAGGCCCACTTGGGACTTGGTGAGCGTCCCTGGGGAAGCAGAGAGGAAAAGGGGAAATGGGCTCATAATGCAAATCATTGCTCACGCCCCCAAGTTTCAGTTCGGCCTCGGAATGCAAATGAGCTCTGCCACCAGCTCCCAGACAGTAAACTGTCAGGGAAAGCCTAGACTTAGAAGTTAAACGGTGACCCCTTCGCAGGGCCTGGTCACTTTTGGCCTGAGCAGGGGAGGAGTGCACTTCAGTTTTCCCCAAAGGAGACAAGTCAGGATCCAAGGGCTGTTTTAATTGGAATTATGTCTACCTGAAGAAGTCTAATTTTTCTCAGGATCTTTGTCATTCTCTGCGTGTTGCTTAAATAAGAAATGTGAATATTAGACAAATAAGGGCAGATAAGAAGGGCCATTTTAGCTTTCCTTTGGGGGAATAGGGGGTGTGGACCCTGAATTATTTTCCAGTGCTGCCCTGCCTAGGATCAAATGAACATTTTGCTCTAAAGACTAATTGAACTAAAAGTCACCTGAAATGAAAGGAACTTGGAATTTGTGTTTGTGTGTGTATAAGCCCTCGGGCAATTAAACAGTGAGGAAGCAGTAAGTAAATCAGAGATCCATTACAAGTTAACAGCCACAAAGCAGGGAGTTTTTCCCTAAGTCAATTGTTTTATTTGATAAAGAAGTTTCAAATTGGGGCATGTGGACTAAAGTTCACTCTATTTCTTACAGGGTGTTAAGGTCTTTGAGCCTGTGCTAGGCTATTAGGGAGGGCCACCATAGCAAAAGACCACAGACTGGGTGGCTTAAACAACAGACATTTATTTTCTCACAGTTCTGGAGGCTAGAAGTCAGAGATCAAGGTGTTGGTAGGGTTTTTGTTTTGTTTTGTTTTGCTTTTTTCCTGAGGCCTCTCTCCTTGGCTTGCAGAGGGCTGCCTCCTTGCTGTGTTCTCCCTTGGTTGTCGCTCTGTGCTTCCACAGATGATGTTCTGATGTCCTCTCTGTGTCCTAATATCCTTTTCTTATAAGGACACCAATCACATTGGATTAGGGCCACCCTAATGACCCCATTTTAGCCTAATTACCTCTTTCATGACACTATCTCCAACAGAGTCACATCCTGAGGACCTGGGGGGTAAGGCTTCCACACATGAGTTTGGGGGGATACAATTCAGCCCATAACACAGCCCCAGTTTCCTCACTGGGAAAACTGGAATAAAACTTCCTCTCCTTTCTTATGTTTAGGCTCAAATGAGACAGGGGTGGGATGGGCAGCTGAGGACAATGTGTCTTACGGGCCAATGTGGAAGTTGCATCCTCAGTATACACCCAAGGTTTGGAGGCCAAGTTTGCCATGAAAAGATGAATTTGCAAAGGTGCTACTAAATATCACGCTTTCTTAGCTATTTGAGCTTAAATGCAAATCATGTTTTCATTTATTTATTCATCACCATTGATTTCAGACCTACTCTGCTGGGCACTGGGTCAGTGTAATCCATTATCTACAGATGATGCAGAATGGCGAGCTGGCTGGATGAATTTTGTAGGAAATTTCATTAAGCAGGAGAAGACTTCTAATTTGTCTTCCTGTGCAGCTTATGGGGAGCTTCACAGAAAATATCTCTTGCCTTCAACAACTTCCCCTGACTCTTCCTTCCTCAATCACAGGAGGCTACTCAGGATCTGGAGATTCAGAAGAACTCGGAGGTCACCCTGGGTTGGGGGCTGGAACCACACAGGTTAAATTCAGGGTGGAAAAATTCAGATTCTGTCACTCTTAGAGACTGAATATCTGATATAGTGAGGCAAAGCTGGGTTCTATGAAAAACAAGGGTCAGTTACACACACATACACACACACACAGAGGAGTGTACAGAGGCCAGAAGAGTTTGCACTTGTCCTTGAGTAAAGTACGTAGCACTGGTATTTTTAACTGTTAGGGAGTCCCAAGCTGTGCTGAAGTGTGCCCCAAGTTCACAGAGGGTAAAACGACATCATCATGCACCCTCGATCTCTCTCTCAAATTTTAAAACTTCAAAGCTGAATGAGGAGCATAAAATCCAAGCTCTGATGTCAGCTATGGGAACTCCTTCTCTTTTGGGTTCTAGTCACATGACAGGGTGTGGGCAAGATGGGAAATTTAGCCACACTGTCCTTGGGAATCCAAGGGCAAAGTGGTGACACCTTGATTTCTTTCCGGTGCCCAGTTCTGAGTCTGAAGTGTCACTGTCCAGGAGGAGTCCCAAGAAGAGATAAGAAGTCCACAGCCCCGAAATAGATTCTGCGATAAACGGAGGCAGAAACGAGCCTGCAGTAAGTACTAAGGAGGAAGGGACTAAAGAGTATGGGAAAGTCCACTTGCTACATGACAAAAGCAACCTCGAAAAAATGGGAAGAAGAGGGACCTCAGGAATTTAACTTTTTACCTTGGGCCAACAGACCATTTTGTAGTTCTGAAACTCCTTCGGACTTCAGTATTGCTTTATTTCCAAAACGGGACTGGAAATGGGAATGACAAAGCCAAAAATATCAAACAGCCTTAGATCCTTGGTAAAAAAATGCTAGCAGCAACACATGGCAGACCTCCCCTCCCCTATGCTTCACATTTCATTGTAAGAGGAAAACCACAAGCTGAACCCTGCAGAGGCTATTATAATTAACTCACAGGTCCTGCTGTGCTTCCTAGTGGTTCTTGAGTCTCTGAGGTGCAGAAGTAATGTGAGTTGGGGTTATTTAATATGTGTTATGGGAGGAGGAAACAAAAATGCATTTTTAGTCTTGTTTGCTGAAAGAGTCCATTACGTCCATTTAATGTACTGTTTCCAGGTTCAAGGGAATCATCTCCACGTGACATTTATCTACGTTAATTTGGGATAAGAGGCGTTAACATGTGTCAACCCAGGTTTTAATGGCAAATAACAGAGACCAAGTCTGGCCCCTTGAAGCAGAAAAAGCATTTATTTAAGTGTATTAGATGCTGTCCTAGAACCCAGGAGGGTGGAGAATAAAGCTTGGAGGCTGTATAATCAGCCACAATCCCTGACGTCAATTCTGAGGCTGTCCTAAGTGACACTCCACTGCCTTTGCTTGGGGCAAGAGACTACAGCTTGTCCTGGACCACGTCTCACATTGAACAAACTCTGGGTCCTCTATAAACTGGCTGTAGTGGCCACCATCCCAGCACACCCCCCAATCCTAACCAAGGTCCTCCTGGTCCTCCCTCTCCAATGATCTTTATGAGGCTCTCCCCCCACCTCTTTTGGGAAACCCAACCTAAGCCGATGGAAGGGGGCTCATGCTCTGGAATTATGCCTGCCCCTTGCTGTACCCCCATTGCTTTTGCTCAGGTTGGAGTCGTTCTGTCTGGAGTGACACTGGGGGCTTCAGCTTGATGGTCAGTGATGTTTGAAGAGGTGGTCCAGACCCCTTGGTAACTGAGCCCTCTAGGCTGGGTCCCCTGGTTCTGCTGTGGGCATGGTAGGCACTCCTGATTCTTTGAGTACTTGGTCTGTTAGAGCAGGCTCATGCATGTCTGAAGGAGGGACAAGTATGAAGCCTCAAGGGGCAGTGTAATCTAGACTCATATCAGGAAAGAAAACTCTCACATACACTGCAAGGCTCTTTTCCTGCAGGGACAGCCAGATTTATTTTTTATGCAGAGTGGTCACCTTGGAGGCCCACCAGATAGTAAAGGACCCCCATACTACCCTCTAGTGGCTACTCCTGTTGACACTCTCCACAGATGCTCCTGGCTGACCATTTATGGAAAGGACTCTTCCATCCTTTCGTTCTTCTCCGTCTCCCTCTGGGGGGTGGAGGGTGGTACAGGGCCTGGTGCTACTTCTTCCCATGACTGGGTCATGTGTCACCCTCTACAGGTTGGTGGTACGAGGCCATATGTTGAACATTTAACGTGGTGAAATAACCAGCTTGAGAATTAACTATGCCTATTTTTTTCTCAGCTGTAAGCTCATCAGGAAAGAATGAGAGGTATTTTTTCCTTCTTCTTCCAAAAGAGGAGCCAGGTTCCGTGTCCTGGGTGTCTGGACTTCTCCTGTCTCAGGCGAGCTTTAGATGCCTGTGTTTTCAACAGTCTAGGTTCCTGCAGGAGATAGGACTTAACCCACTGGAAGGACGAGGGCTCTGTGGGTTGAAGGGGAGGGTGCAAGGGGTGGAGCCCCAAGGCTGGCCAGATGCAAGGAGTGAGGTTCTGAAATGGTGAAGACCCACCTTAGCTTGCAGGCAATACCTTGTGAAAGGGGACACCTTGGACAAGGGCTGGTTACCTGCAGGCCAGTGAAGGATCAGGTACTGATCCCTGAGGCTCTAACAGCCAAGGCAAGTGTCCCCTGGTACCCAGCCTGGCAGGTGAGGAGTGGAGCACTCACCATTAACTGTCTGCCAGCACCTGGACCAGGCTGGCCTGGGCTCACGGAGCTAGTGAGGCTGGCATCCGATGGATCCACAGCACCGAACAGGTGGCCTTGGACTGCACCCATAAGGGGATGTGAGGTGAACCAGCTGAGCACTGACCCCACGCTTAGAGGGGCCCTACTATGGCCCTACTAAGTTCCCAGGGTTCCTTACAGCCCAAGACTGGAGGTGGGAGCCCCAAAGAATAAAATGGATACTGGACTTCTCCCTGACCCTTAAGAAACCCTATTTTGGAAAAATTTAAATTTACAGAAATGTTACAGAGACAGTACAGAGAGTTCATGTCTACTGCTCGCTCAATTTGCCCCAAACGGAGGCAAATTCAGTGAGGGGCAGACATTGGGAACAAGTTACTTTTCCATGGTACGTTGTCAAAACTCAGAAACCATCATTGGTACACTATATTAACTAAACCCCAACTTTATTTTGATGTAACTAGTTTTTCCACTAATGTCCTCTTTCTGTTCTAGGGTCTAATCCAGGGTACCATGTTGTATTTAATCACCATGTCTCCTCAGCCTCCTCTGATCTGTGACAGTTTCTCAGTCTTCTCCTGTTTTTCATGACCTTGACAGTCTTAAGGAGGGCTGGCCAGCTATCCTGTAGAATGTCTCCCAGATTGGGTTTGTCAGATATTTTTCTCATATTAGACTGGAGCTATGGGACCTGGGGACTTGCCCTTCTCATCACATCACGTCACATCAGAGGGTACGTGCATGACACCCACATGACATCACTGATCAGGTCAGCCCTCGTCACTCGGTGAAGGAGGTATCTGCAAGGTTTCGCTGCTGTTAAGTCACTATTTCCAATTCCCTATTCCTATTCTTTATAAGCCATCCTACCCTGTTTTATTTGCAATAGAAAAATAAGAAATGAGATGCTCCTTGCAACTGAGTGTTGTGGAACAATTCTTGCCTGGTATATTTATATTTGAACAAGGGTTTTCTTGAAGCCCTCTGCCTCAACCAAAAGTAGCAACTCTAATGGTAGGAATTTCAGGCTCTGTGACAGTTGGGTGGGGGCGTGTGGGCTTGGGCGATAAATGTAAGCAGCGTTCTCAATCCTACCACTCAGGCAGTACCCTGCTCATCTGCCTATATATAGGGCCAGAGCATGGAGTTTCCTGTTCATAAAATCTTAGTACAGATTTGAAAACTTAACACGCCTACATACATATCAGAGACTATCCTTCCACTTATTTTCTAACACAGGGTGTGAGTGCAGATTTAGAAGGGGTGATGATTGTTTACCCAGGACAAATGAAGCATCTTTGGTTGAGGATGTAATTACAGAAGAATATGGCTCCCCTTCTATTTCTAGCCCAAATTGTTCCCAATGAGACAGTCATTCCATTTCAAAAGCAAGACCTTCCCTACATCTTTGAAATTGGAAGCTACATAAGGATGAAAACAGGTATACAACCCTCACCTGTGTTCCCGTTCATCAAGTAGAAAGATGCTGCTTTCAAAGTCTTGTGGTGGCCACTTTCAGCTCCAGTATCACTTTCAGCACCTCTTATTTTCCCAACTGTTCCGATGACCCTGAGAGTTATGGATTTTCAGGTTTAATGCTTTAGACAGAAAGTACTTCTGTGGTTGGAATCAGCAGGAAGACTCTATGAATCATTTCGAATATCCGAAACGACAGTCAAAGTAGTTATTGGAACATTGCAGAAGTTGTTTATTGGGCTTCTGACTCGTAGAGAAGCAAGGAATTTAGCAACAGATTTAGAGCAATAAAGCATGGTAATGTTTATTCACACTTTGTGCTGCCAACATTAAAATTCAGCTCCGTAAGTCTCTGACTTGGGTCCTGAGCAGAAATCATCTCATAATATCCCTCCGACGTGGGTTGTGTGACAGCAATTCTGCAGAAAGTTGGAGTGAGGCATAGATTTCAGAGAAGTCTTTTGAAGAGACTGGAGATCAGGAAGGGGCCTGGAGGGGGTTCTGAGATCAGGAAGACCCAGCTGAGCATCCTGAGGCCTCCTCAAGATTGAGGCTGACGCTCACCTCACACATTCACCTCTACCCGGCTCTTATTTCGAGCTTTCCTTTTTTAATATAAGTTTTTTTTTTTTTTAAGATTTATTTATTTATTTATTTATTTATTTATTTTTGGCTGTATTGGGTCTTCGTTTCTGTGCGAGTGCTTTCTCCAGTTGCGGCGAGCGGGGGCCACTCTTCATCGCGGTGCGCGGGCCTCTCACTATCGCGGCCTCTCTTGTTGCGGAGCACAGGCTCCAGATGCGCAGGCTCAGTAGTTGTGGTTCACGGGCCTAGCCGCTCCGCGGCATGTGGTATCTTCCCGGACCGGGGCATGAACCCGTGTCCCCTGCATTGGCAGGCGGACTCTTAACCACTGCGCCACCAGGGAAGCCTCGAGCTTTCCTTTTATTTAACACCTTTTGCCGGAAGCTGGACTGCTGGGCAGAGGAAGAGAGCAAGATTCTGCCTCTGCTCCTAAGCAGCTCACAGTTTAGTGGGGGTGGAGACAGGGGGAGGGTGACGTGAGACAGACAGATGAACAACTGGGCAGTTAAACCAGTGGCCAGAGTTACCCAGGTGACGAGGTCGGGTGTGGGATGGAGAAGGGGTTCTCGGCAAAGACAGAGCAAGGCTGCGAGAGCTGCGCGTAACTAACCCAGCCAACCTCCATGGAAACAACAATATGTTGCTGCTCTTTAAAAAAATGACATGGTGGGCTTCCCTGGTGGCGCAGTGGTTAAGAATCCGCCTGCCAATGCAGGGGACACGGGTTCGAGCCCTGGTCCGGGAAGATCCCACATGCCGCGGAGCCCCTGTGCCACAACTACTGAGCCCCTGTGCCACGACTACTGAAGCCCGCGTGCCTAGAGCCCATGCTCCGCAACAAGAAAAGCCACCGCAATGAGAAGCCAGCGCACCGCAACCAAGAGTAACCCCCGCTCGCTGAAACTAGAGAAAGCCCGCCCGCAGCAACGAAGACCCAACGCAGCCAAAAATAAATAAATAAATATATAAACAAAATAATGACATGGTGATTAAACTTCGTTTGGAAAAATAAACATACCAACAGAGTTAAGAAAGTTTTGGGAAAGCATAATGAGGAGAGGAGGAGCCTTAAATATTAAAGGAGATCTGAAAGCTACTTTGAAACACTATGCTCTGGGCATAAGAATTGATAAGTGGCTAGACAGAACAGAACAGTCAACCTAAGAGAGACCCCAAACATTTAAATACTTAGTAGATCATAAAGGAACCAACGGAGAAAGATTTGGATTATTCAAAAAATGATGGGAAATTTAGTTATTTGTAAAAGATGAAAACTACAGCCTCACCTGATAGATTAAAATACATTACAGTGGATTAGCATAAAAGTGAAACATGAAGCCTTTTAAAATCAGAAGAAAATATCAAAATGGAGCACTTTCTAAGGGCCACATCAATACAATTAATTATTATGAAAAAGAATGAGATTTTCCAACAAAATAAAAGAAGTTCTTAAGTGTCTAAAGAAACAATACGCACCCAAAAACGCAAATGACAAACTGGCAAAAATATTTTAACACTGTGATAAAGGGTTAATATCCTTATTTTACAAGCAAACCTTACAAAATATTAAGAAAAAAACTGCACCAAAGGATATGAACAGAAGTGCAGACACCCAATAAACATGAAAGAATGTTGAATCTTAGAGATAAGGAAAGAATGCCCAATAAAATTAAAAGATAGCATATTTTCACCGATCAAAATAGCAAAGATTTTAAAATAAGGGACTTAGGCAATAGGTACCATGAGCCTCGAGAATATGTGTATTACCTTTGACCCTAAATTCCACCTTTAGGAATCTGTCTGAAAACTTGAATTTTGAAAATAACAGTCCCATTTTTTAACTTAATTATTTTATTTTTTAAATTTTAATATTTTTAGTCATATTAATAATGTAACTTCGCATGTATATTTTATTTGTTTTATTAAGTCCTATTTGTCAAGATAGAAAGCTATAATACATTTTAGTTAATAGGTTAACACTTTGATTTATAACTTTAAGTAGCTGGACATTACTAATTAGCTATGTTATTTATGAAATAGCTTTTCAATATTATCACATTAAATATTATATTTGCTATGCAAAGGAAGCACAAGGTAATCCCTTTGGAAAATTTTTAACTCATCAAGTATAGTAGAAATAACCCCATTTTTAAAAAAGCAAACTCTCCTTCCATAAATTTATGCTAACTGTGGCCAAAACCCACAAAATTATATCTGATTAGTCTCCTCTTACATCATTTTACAATATTGTAAAGAGAAAGGGTTTGCAGTCAACTTGTTGAGTTGCTAGTACTGTGACAACAGGCAAGTTACTTAACCTCTGTGAACCTCAGTTTCTTTTTTTAAATAAAAAAAAAATTTTTAAATTTTAATTTCTTAATTTTAATTAAAAATTTTTTTATTTTATATTGGAGTATAGTTGATTAACAATGTTGTGTTAATTTCAGGTGTACAGCAGAGTGATAAGTTATACATATACATGTATCTATTCTTTTTCAAGTTCTTCTCCCATTTAGGTTATTACAGAGTATTGAGCAGAGTTTCATGTGCTATGCAGTAGAACCTCAGTTTCTTAATCTTTAAAATGGGATTTTGCTGTTAGATTAATTCCCTAAAGTATCAGAGGGCAAATAATAATTGCTCAATAAATGGTAGTGTCATGGTTTCCATGTTTCCATGAGATCATTCTGTTCCAACTCCTCAACATGTGTTTGCTGATTTGATTTGGATTAACAGGTAAACCACCATTCCATGTTTAGGAATCTGGTAGAGAATAGGAATCTGGTAGAGAGAAGGAAAGCATTTTGGAAACTTCTAAGGATCTTGGTGTTTGCTGATGAAAAGCCGGTGGGCACCATAAAGAATAAACTAGTCCAAGCGCCCACATGGAAGAAGGAAGCAGGGGCTCATGGGAAATGGTGAAGTGTCGATCAGCCTAGACAAAAAATAAAAAATAAAAAAAAGCAAGCAATTGGCCACACCAGTTTTCAGGACATATCTATCCTGAAGGAAGTCACCAAAAATATTGCTCCACTTGAGCTTGAAAAAAACTGTCCTGAGGTTTTAGGATGTACCTGTCATAGATACATGTCTTCCTGTGAGAGACATTCATCATTTGTGTCAAGATAAACTTGCCCACTGGTGCTTCTGCGTGATGCAGGAGACTTAAAACTGGTGCGGAGACTCGGTTAACAGGACGCTTCTGGGTGGGATGACCTCTAGCTGGCTCCCAGATTCCCACAAAAGAAAGGGGAACAGCCTGTCTTAGAGCTGGAAACTAAGGGTGACTGACTGACATGTGACAGGAACAGGGAGGGATTTCTGTCATCTACAGCTTAGACCCGACCTGATTCAAGGAAGGTGTGATCTAATCTGGGACTGACTCCGTAATGCAGACATCAGGCAAACTCCCTGCCCCCAGAGACCACGGCTCGTAAAACTTCAAAGCCCGACCCACCATATCTGTGAATTCCTGGGGCTTATATTCTCATGATCCCTTCTGCCTCTGGCCCCTCTGTTCCTCATGCAGCCCCTGCTTGGCCCTCTATCAGCCTGGCCAGGAACTCAAACCCTTCAACACTTTCCACAAAGAATTCACTCAGCCCAGGCACTTCATGACTTTAGTTGTCTTAACTCAGTTGTTCTCCACTGGGGGCAATTTTCCCCCCGGGTGACATTTGGTAGTGTCCAGAGACATCTCTGGCTGTCACCTCTGGAGGAGGTGTGCTAGTGGCATCTACTGGGTAGAGGCCAGGGATGCTACAGTGCATAGGAAAGCCCCCATGACAAAGAATTCTCAAGCCCCCAATGTCAATAATGGTGACATTGAGAAACTCTACCTTAACTGAAGGTGTGAAGGTCATGGGGCTGGTGGCCTCGTGCAGTGCATGGGTTTCTGCCATCTCTATGACTTCCCTTTCTCCTTTTCCTGTCTCTTCCTCTCTCTTTCTCTCTCTCTCTCTCTGTTGCTTCTCAGGAGCAAAACAAATTCCTCTCCCTGTCTCATGGTCTGCAATTCAGCAATCATCTTTAGTAGTAAAAATATGCCTTTGGAGTCTCATCCCCTCTACCAAGCAGCTGGTCAAGTTATTTCTTCCAAATACCACGCTCTCTTTAAGAGGAATTCTGGTAAATACGATTCTACTATCTTATTAAATACACATGTAAAGGGACTACTTACCTGGGAAGTGGAACAGGCTTAGACCCTCACCAATATCCACCAAATTTGAGGGTGAGGGCTGGAGAGTGTGTGTGGGACAGCGGGGGCAGGGAAGGGAGGGAGACAAACACCAAGCTTCAGCCGGCCCTTTAGAATCTTTGGGGAGCAGTCATGTCCAGCTCCAGCTCTTGGAATGGACAGCGGTCTCAGGCAGAGTCAGGGAACGCGGTGCTGCTGGCTCAGAGCACAGCTGGATCAGGCAGAGCGTGTATGTCGCTGTGAACACGAGCAGGGGTCTCTGGCATGTAGGTGAAACCCACTGCCCAAGGACTGATGGAGCTGCCTTTCTTCCTTCTTTTCTCCCAGCCCCCTCCATGCTCTCTGACGGAGCTGCTGGACCTTCGACCTAGCAAAGTGAAACTAGGGTCAATCTCTTTACTTGCGTAAAAAATTCAAACAGGTGACCCCATCGTTTTGAATGATTGCACCTCAGCTCCCAGCCCTCCTCTCTCTCTGGAAGGCTCAACTCAGACAGAATGCATGAAACACAGTGGGACTTCACACTTCTAAAGAAGGGAACCCATCCCAGGAATCAAGCAAATATGCAAAATAAACTATGCAATCAACTCAGTGCAAAAAAAAAAAAAAAAAGCTAATTTGTGTTCTCAGTGAGATCCAAGAGGACATGGCTGCTGGGAAAACATTCAAAGCAAATTCGAGGAGGAGATATCTGAGAGCAGAAGAGGCAGCCTGGAGATGAAAACTGTGATTTTGCCGTATTACAAACCCCAGTGGAGGCACTGGGTACCATAGAAATGTAAACCAGGGCAGGAGAAGATAAGGTTAGGAAAGTCTCCCAGAACCCAGAGGAAAAATAAAAAAGAGATTATGGGGCAAGTTTAAGAGCAATAAATATTATTTCAAAAACTGATTGGGGAATAGAAGGAGGTGGAATGGAAGCAAAAGGGGGGGAAGGGTACTCTGAGAAGAGAATGAAGATCTTAGAAAGAGCGAATACAGGTCTTACGAGGAAGTACGACGCATCCCGAGAACAGGCAGAGGTAAGCCTCATAAAAGCAAGATCCAGTGAAGAGCGAGACTTGTCTGGGCCCTGCCCACTCTGGCCACCAGCCTCTTGACAGCAATATTTAGACCGTGTCTGCACAGCCCACACATTCTCCTCTAACCTCCAAGATTTCTCTAATCTGGAGCTTTAGGTAGACAATAAAAAAGATCTGATAAGAATAACTAGAAACCACTGTTATTAAATGAGAATTGCAGTTTACTGCAATTAACTGAAGAATAATTTACATTGTGCGTAAGCATTTCATGGACATATGTAACCTGCTCTTCTGACGTAGATGATTAGTGTATTAATTCCCTGGGCGTGGGGGAGTTGGTAGAAAACCTGGGATTAGGGTGGCTGAGAAAACAGCGCTTATTTTTCTCTGGTCTGGCTTCCTCTTCTGCCTGGCAGGCACTGCTACTCCTCTTCTGCAGGTCCCATGCTGGTCTGAGAACCAGGGTGGTCATTATGAGTCTCGTTTCGCCGATGCTTTTGTTCACAATTTTTTTCTGTTTTTTAAGTGCAGTCTTCTCACCAAGGCTGGTGCTGAGTCTGCCTGCCTGTGCTTGCTGCCTCTCGCCCGTGTGTGATCTCGGTGCTCTGTCCCGTGTCTGCCTGCTATAAGGTGCAACGTTTAGCTCTTTAGAGTGTGCGTACGCTGTGCCAGGGGAAGGGGTTAACTGCTTTATTTGATGGGTAAAATCAATTCGTAATTGGAATGTGAGATGAAGATGTACCCACAGAGAGCTGGACTCCGTGACACGCCCCATGTAACAGCTTAAAACACGCTCCAGGCTGCTGCTCAGGGTTTCCCACCAAGTAACTCGTGCCTGCTCTCATCTGGGCACAGAAGCATCGCTCAGTGCTGTACCAGCACCCAAGGCTTGTCACCAGCCCCTGGAGAAGAAGCTCCAGGGTAGTGGAGGTGACCCCTAGCTCAACAGCTCTGAAGTTAACAAAGGTGAACCTAACAGCCAATCGGGAGAAATTGACCAGGAGATTGCAGATCCTCTGCGGAGGCTGGAAAACCCACTCAATTCCTGCCCACTTTGGCAGACCCAGAAAATTCCTGTGGCTTTGAAGTCATGAGTGGGAAATGAAATGGACTTGGGAGTCAGATAGTGCTGGAATGCCTTCAGAAGAACCGTCGAGAAGAATAGATTATGGAGATAGGGTTGAAGGACTCCTACTTTTCATTTTTATTCTTATGTACTATTTAGTTTATTTTACCAGGTACATATTTTATTTTACTATATATTTAAGCTAGTTAAAACAAAACAAAATAAAACAAAGAGGAATTGCTGGCCAGGATGGAAGTGGTGGCAGGCTCAAAGCCTAGGAGACGAGGTCTCTAAGTCATGTAGGTTCCTGAGTCCACCAAGGCCTGATGTGAATGGTACATTAATCAGGAAATAGGAGCTAGCCTGGAACCTTGAGAAGCCCAAGAAGCCTTGACTGTGGTTTTGATGTCAACGCGTACAGCCCATGTCCTTACAAGACCGAGTGTGGTAGATTATCATGGCAGTTGTCCTTAGTGAATTCCACCTCCACACCCTTGGGAGACTCCTCCCACAGTGACTCTGGCTTTGGCCAAATGACTTGCTTTGGCCAATGGGATATCTGCAAACATGGTATGGGATGCTTGAAAAGTTTGTACTGAGGTTTGCCTTATCAGAATGTTGCCTGCCTGTTAGAGACACGTGACCCAGTTGACAGCCAACACCAACCTCCAGACATGTGTGTGAGGCCATATTAGACCACCCAGCCCCAGGTGAGCTGCCAGATAGATGACTTCAACTGCACAAGGGACTCTAGGCAAGACCAGCATAAGAACCACTAGCTAAGACCAGCGCAAACTGCTGACCCACAGAATAAATAGAACGGTTGTTGTTTTAAGCCTCTAAATTGTGGGTCATTTGTTATGTGTTAGTATTTAACTGATACACCTGTCAAATGTCTCCTTACGTTTGCACCTAGTACCTTGCTCTACACATACTATATGATCAATAAATGAATCCTCCTACGGCTTTTATTTAAGGGGGTACAGAATGAGAGAATGAAAAATAGTATGGAATAGTGAGAGTTGGGCCTCTCATCTCCTGGTGACTCCAGTTTATCTCTAAATTGGAGATCTTGTCTTATATCACTAGGTTTAGGTAAAAATAGATGATGTTGATGAATTCTGTTTTTCCTCTAATTGTATTAGGAGGTCAGAAATGTGTTTTCAACAATCGAAGGAGAGAAGTTTACCTGTTCCCTACCTGCATTCTCCCCTTCAATAAGATAGTCTGAGGGCTTTGGGGAGAAGCCTGGGTAAAGGGTTCATGTCACAGGATCCCCCAGGCTACTGGGCTGAGTCCCTCCTTGGGAACCCAGCAGGCAGTGCTGGTATGAGGCATTGCGCAGAGCACATGCCTAGATGCCACCAACGAACTTGCAGTGCTTTCCTCCCTTCCCAAGGAGAGGTAAGGAGGAAAATCATGCTTAATGCATGGCACTGCAACTGAATTTCATGAGGAAAAACATGGCTTTGTAATTTCAAAGTAGAGTCTTTGGTACTCCCAGACAAGTAGTTTGTCTTTTGGCCCCATGTTTGCATGACCAATTATTTAAATAATTTGTTAATGATTACGTTTATAATGATTGATAAGTATAATTGAAAAATGAAACAAGCAGACTCTATGTTAACTAGAGCCCTTTTTCTCAGAGTGATGTATTTAATGAATCATATCTTTCTTATCTCTTCTCTATGGAGAGGCCAACCTAGCTGCAATTCAGGTTTCTCAAATATGGTTGCCCTATTTGCACCCAAAGAAATGCAATGCATGCACAGATCTGTCTGAACCTCTGAGGAAGGTTAACCTTTTCTTCTTTCCTGCCTTGCCCACAGCGGAAGAAGCAGCAGTCACGTGATGAAGTTTACTGTGCAGGTGCTACTTCTAAAAATCTTTCAATAGCCACTACGACATCAGGGACAAAACCCAGGACAGGTTTTGCCCAAGTTACCATTGAATGGCATCCCAGATGGAGTACTTTCCTTTGGGGCATCCTAGGGCTGCTCTCTGGGTTTATGTCCTTGGTTAGCTTGAGACTTTTTGGGCACATCAGACTTTGCTATGATTGGACATCAAAGACTTGAGCTTACAGGACTTTTGGATGTTCAGCTGAAAACCTCCTTAATAACGGGTATCTCTGATTGTTACACACAATTTCCAACTTTTTACTTATTCAGTAATGAGTCAGTCAAAAAACAACTGCCTATTTTGAATGATCCAGTTTGCTAGGTGTAGTAAGCTACCAATGAAAAGTAAAGTTTCTGGTCAAGCACATGAGTGTTCTACATATTAGAAAAATAAAGTCGAATCAAGAAAGGTAAGAGGAAAGAAACCCAAACTGAATGCAAATAGAAACAAGTGAGCCCCACTGTATTGCAAAGGAATAACACAACCGTGCTGAATAGGCGTGGGAGAGGGGAGAACAAATCCGGGTGATTTTGAACATAGTGACTGTGTACCCTCAGTCCGGCAGGAACAAAACCTGCCAATAGATCTTGAACTCTTTTCAGTAGGTTTGTTTTGTGAAGTGACATGGGTGTGGCAACAAGTGTCATAGAATTGAGCAAATGAGTAAATGTGCCAATATTGGGGGATCCGGAGTCCTTACTGTGGAGGAAGGGATGCGCAAGTATCAAATGGAGGAAAGCAAGGAAGCACCCTATGAGGCTGGTCTGGAATCAGGTGCCAGTGAAACTCATGATTTCTACTCTTCACTTCTGAGCTTGTTTTGAGTCTTTGATCTCTTGCCTCTGTATCTCGGTCGATCCCATTCCCATCACAGGGAACTTCTTTCCTATCACTGCAACGTATTCAAACCATTCCTCTTCTCCACCATGTCTTCTATCTTCTCTCTCCCTGGATGGGAGCGATTTCTTCTTCTCTGAACTTCCATGGTTCCATAACTGAAATTCCATAACTGAAATTCATGAAAAAGCACATTCATGTCTACCTTAGAATAAATTATTTGTGGGTGTATAATCTTACCTACTATAAGCACTTTTTGATGAAGGACCAATGTCTGATTCTTTTTTGTTTCTCACAGGTGCCAAGGAATTCAATAATGACTTACTCAATGAAAGAAGAAAGGAATGATTTTAAGGAGAATAAATGCAACGTTCTGCAAAGATCTGAAAATCTAACTGCACTTGGACTAGAGAGGGAAGATGTGCCCTGATGATAAATCTTGTTTTTAACAAGCTCATCGTGGGTCCACAGTGTGATACAGCATTCAGAAAGCTAGTGAGGTTGCAGGACTCAATGGCAGAGGTGTAGTTTTAGAACAAAGGAGGTGATTGGGCCATTAGCAGACTATTTTCTGATGTTGGGTTTTTTAGTGTTGTGTTCAAGTATTTTTTAATCATAACTTAAGAGCACTGTGAGCTTGGTCAGAGCCATGTCATGGGGAGAATAGGATGAATACATTGTTTGGACTGGAAGTGAGACTCCTGGGGAAGGGAAGGGGCCAAGGAAAGGGAAGATGCACAAAAATTGTCTTTAAATATCTGAAAAGAAGCTATATGGCAGAGGGATTCAATTTATTTTGGGTCATCCCGGGGAACAGCTATAAGGTCAATTTTGGTGGAGATTGGTGGGAGGGAGATTTTTATCTTGGCAAAAGGAAGGACTTTCTGACAAATAGGGTTATCTAACTAGGAATGGGCAGGTTGGGTTAGGTATTAATTTTCCCCCTCTTGGCAGTGGTTTGGGAGAGCTAGACAGCAATGGGGTACAGGTCGGGGTCAAACTGGATGACTTCTAGATACCTTCCACCTCTAATTTCCTATGACTCTATGATGCTAATGAAGAAGAAACCCAAGAAACACTGAATGAACAAGACAGTATGTGACTGAATGCTCAAACACGATGTACAGCCAATGAGTAGGAGAGGAACCAGGAAAGGAGCAGTAGGGTCCTCGGGCTGGGTGTCATGGAGAAATTTGGTGGAATGAGTACAGGGAAGGAGGGATGGGACCTTCTGGCTGAAGGTCTGACAGAAACAAAGGGGAAGGGCTGTGCACAGTGGTGAGGTGGAGCTGGGGACTCGGGGCCAAGAAATGATGTTCTCTTGGAATGTGGGGTCGAATTGTGCTTTGAAAGTTTATCAGAGGAATTAAGGCAAAAAAAAGAAAAAATACAACCATGCCTTGGATTTGGAGCTCTAGCTCCTTATTTCTGTCAATTACTAGCTGAGCGACCATGAGTCAGTCACCTTTTCTGGACCCTCACTTCATCCCTTTGCAAATAAGGAGTCCAGATGAAATGGCTGAGATTCCTTCTGCTGTACAAGGTAGTGACTCTGAGATACATTATTGGCTGCCATTGTAGATTCATGACTAAAGGAGGGATATGAGAGGAGTATTTTAGGAAGATTAATGTAATATGCAGGGGAGATTGAAGGCAGAAGAGACTGAGGTGGAAAGAACAGCTGAGAGGCAATTCCAGTCACTGTTTCTCAAAATAATATCATTCAACTTTAATATTGTTTATTCAGTTTTATGTCAAAGTGCCAGGAAGCACGAAGTTTGGTTCCTCTATACGACCTGACAACTTGGTTTCTGGGTCAAATTAATTTCCTGTCCTCCTGAGTAATTAAAAAAAATGCAATGCTGGTACGATGACTCTAAACACGGCATCAGGGACCTGAAAATTCTGCGCGTATCTCTTTTTCCTATTCTTTCAAGAGCACGGTTTCAACAATGGCTCACTTAGCAGAGTGTGTCTCTGTTACCACATCCTGCAAAATATTCAGCACCATCCACAAAAGTATTGAGGCAGACAGAGGAATTTTAGCACGTCATTTTTTCTCAGCAGTTCAGCAGAGATGGCCTAATCCAAACCTGGCTGGCCATCAAGCTAAGAATACTGAATTCTTCTCCCTGTCCTTTTTCCAGCAGGCACTTTGTTTGGGGGTGAAGTTTCATCCTGAGTTATTGAAGAGTTATGGTCATGACACTTTGCTCTGGTTCTTAAAATAAAATGCTTTCCACAGGGAGCTGAATGCCCCGGGGCTGCTCACCGGAGACGGAGACTCCTCTCAGGGTCGCTGGCTTGCAGTTGGACAGACTGAGAGGGAAGGAAAGTCACGGCCACCTTACAGTGACCTGTGGCTGGCAGGGGGCGTGGGTGGGATGGAAGGGGAGGAGAAGAGTCTTTGATTGCCGTGACGGCACGCTTCAGTGAGCTAGAAACACTAATGAGAGAACCATTAGGTTGTAGGTCAGTGGCTGGAATGTCTTCAGAGCGGGGCCTGACCATGATGTTACGTGATGGGTGCCGCCCAGGGACTCACCAGGGAGGTGTGGGAAGCCCAAGGTGACCTAATGAGCTGAAGAGGAGAGCCTGGGAGGGCCGCTGGGAACACCCTCTGTCAATCACTCTGGATGGGGAGCAGCCACCCCAGTCTTACATCTGCCTTTCTTCCTTTTCCGTCTTGGTTTCTTCCCCCATCCAATGCTTGAACGGAAAACAGATTTGGGAGAAGGAGGATTTGGGAAACAAAGTCAAGTCCGGGTGGGGTTTGAGGTCTTTCTGATTGTTTCAATTTCTTACTTGCATCAAGCCCCAGACTTGGTGGGTGAAATCAGAGTGAATTGTGGGTTCATGCACCCTTATCACTTTAGGCACAAAGTATCCTCTTTTTTATTTTTCTCTTATTGACGAAGTGTGGTCCATGGACCAGTGCTGATCTGTGGGTGTTTTCGTTTTGTGTTTGTTTTTTTACTACTCTACAATGAGATAACCACAGAAATTAGGATAAAGCTTCCAGAAATGTATACAACAATTTGGCATTGCTATGACATCTACACACACTTTTATTGTGTTCTACCAATGCATTGGCCACCAATGGATTGGAAATTTTGAAAAAGGTCCTCTACCGCAGATAATGTGAGAAGCACTGCTTGATGCTCTATTACTTCATCAATAAAATGTTTCCTTAGGGCCTATTACATGCAGGTGTCAGTTCTAGGGGCACAAACCCCCAAGAAGTTCACAGTCCTGGCTTTGTATGGCTGGCTAATGACTTGAGGGTGATGGTCTAGTCCTTCCCTGTGTCAAGGTACATTCTGGAAGGAAATGTGCCATATCTTGATCTTCTTCGGTGTCTACCTAAGTCTCTGGCACAGTGCTGAGAACAGAGTAGACACACATACGCACTTGTTGAATGAAGTTATTGCTCTGCATTAGTGGGAAGAAAAATGAGATAAAAATTTCAGAGCAGTGTTTGGCTACAGCAGGTAGGTGATCTCTTGCCTTTCTGCCTCCCTGCTCTTTCTTTTATTTAAAAAAATTTTTTTGGCTGCTCTGCGCACCTTGCACGGCTTGCAGGATCTTCGTTCCCTGACCAGGGATTGAACCCAGGGCCCAGGCAGTGAGAGCGCTCAGTCCTAACCACTGGACCGCCAGGGAATTCTCACCTCCCTGTTCTTCCTACACCCATTCTGAGATAAACTTCAGGGCACACAAACACGGACTGGAAATGGCTCTACTGCTGACCTGAAGTAAAAACCCAAATCTAAAAATGACTGGAATCTATAACGAGTCGTCAAAGGAAGTTAAACTCTTGCTAGGCAAATCATATAGTCTTGTTTACCTGTTAATTATTTTAAAAAATTTTAGGGGGTGACTGGAGGCAAGGGTTCCTAAATAGATATGTACACCTTTGGTGCCAAGAAATGGTATCTGAATGATTTCATTGTGCTGCTGAATGGCAGGAGCACCCAGCAGTCTCGATAGGAATCAAAGCACAGGAGAGCCTTAAAGAGGCCTTGGCAGTCAGCTGCCCCTCTGATTCTCTTATTTCACAGCAGAGGAACTGAGATGCAGAGAGAGTAAGTGGCTTGCCTTTTGGCAATAAATTGTAACAATTTTCAAGGATTTATGATGCAAACATAACTTACTCTGAGCTAAAGTTTGATAATACAGAGTCTCACCATTAAAAGGAACTCAGACGCAAAGGAAAACCTCAATGATTTGACATTTATTTAGGTCAGAAGAAGGCCAAATACGTAAGTTAGCAAGAGTGTGCGTCTAAACTTGAGAGAGAACTTATCATGGGAAGTATCAAGCTGAGAGCATGAAGCTATGAACCCTAGGGCAGACTGAAAAAAAAAAGTGTTTAAGATATACTGGAAATTGTTTCCTAAGTCCATTTTTATTAGTGTAAATGTAATATAGCATGAAGAGCTCCCCTAATCTTCAGGGTGGCCAACGTTTGAATATTTCTGACAACACTCTAGTGCAGAGTTTCTCAGCCTTGGCACCATTGACATTTTGGGATGGATGACTCTTTGTTGTGGGTACTGTCTTGTGCATTGAAGGATGTTTAGCAGCATCCCTGGCCTCTGCCCAGTAAATGCTACTAGCACTCCCCCGTTGGGACAACTGAAAATGTCTCCAGACGTTGCCAAATGTCCCCTGGGTGACAAAATTGCCCCCGGTTGAGAACCACTGCCTAGTGGTGTGGTTACTTATAGTTGTGGTAGAATTAAAACCTTTCCAGTGTGTTGATGCTCAGCATCATTAGTCATTAGGGAAATGCAAACTAAAGCTACAGTGAGGTATCACCCCACACCTATAAGAATGGCTATGTTTAAAAAAAAAGACAATACCAAGTGCTGGCAAGGGTGCAGGAAAACTGGAAGTCTTATACACTGCCGGTGGGAATGCAAAATAGTGCAACCACTTTGGAAAACAGTTTGACCGTTTCTCATAAAACTAAATATACTAAAAACTAATAAAACTAAAAAAAAAAAAACTAGAGAAGAACTAAAGAGAAACACTGAGAAGTAAATGCTGAGCTTTTGTTATCACTTATTGTGTAACTTTACTGGCAAGAGCAAAAGAGCTCTTTAGCTATTTTTCCCCCCCCAAACAATGCTAAATTATATAAAAATATATGTGAAAAGGTCAAGGGAACATAAGTTTGTGAACCTGTACTTTTCAGATTTTTTTACCTACACACTCAATGTTCCTATGAGGCTTTGCTTAATGACAACAACAAAAAAACCTAAACATACACTTATTATGTGAGCCAGAGGTCCCACTCTGAAGTATTTATGCAAGTAAAGTGAAAACTTACATTCACACAAAAACCTGTATGTAAATGTTGATAGCAGCTTTATTTGTAATTGCCGAAAAAATAGAAACAACTTGAATGTCCTTCAACTTCTGTGTGGCTAAACGCTCTGGAACATCTATACAGCGGAATACTACTCAGTAACAAAAAATAACGAGCTACTGATATATACAACATGGGTGAATCACAAATACATGATGTTAAATGAAAGAAGCTACAGAATGTGTGATTCCATTTATAGACATCCTGGGAAAGGCAAAATTGTAGGGACAGAAAATAGATCGTGGTCACCGGAAGCTGGAGGTGAGCAAGAGGGTTGCCTACAAAGGGCCCAGGGAAATTTTTTTGGGTGATGGAACTCTTTGATATCTTGACTGTCGTTGTGGTTACCTGGCTGCATGTGTTTGTCAAAACTCGCAGGACTATCTACTAAAAATTACATGGAAGACTATCAATTTCCTCCATGTAATTCATACATTCTACTCTATGTATTAATTTTAAAGCATGAAAAAATGTGCCAGGGTTAAGAGAATTAAGTAAGCTAAAACAAATACAGTTCTCAATCTTTTCTAAGCTGAAAACTCATACTATTCTTAGTAAACTAAGTAGAATACAAACAGCAAAATGTTATTTCCATAGCAAAGGCCCAGACATTGTGCTGTAACATTCCCCAGGTACACCAAATGGCCTGGACAGTACGTGGCACACATAGGAAAGAGGCAGTCCCTGTCCTACAGGTAAAACAAACCTACTGTACCAAGCTCTGGCCCATTAACTGGCCTCAGGCAGGTCTGGCTCCTTTCTGGTTTTTGTTTTATGTCTTTGTTCACACATTTCTCCTTGGAAGAAAGAATGCCCTTCTCTCTCATAATCTCAATACTGTATCTCCCAAGTCCCACCTCTTTACTGAGATCATTTTTTAAAATATCATAGGCTGTATCTTCTCTCCCTTTCCTGAACTCCTGCAGTATTTATTGCCTGCATGGTTGAGCAGACACGTCCCATATCATTTTCCTTAAACCTATTTATTTTTCCGTTCTGTGCAAATATATGCATGTCCTGTATTCACATGTTGTTAGAGGGGGTCCTGAGCAAGTGTCTAATAAGTGTTTCACGATGATGATGATGATGATGATGGTATCAAAGCAATGGGTGGCCTGGTTCTTTTCCGGTTTAAGGATATACTTTTGCTTACATTGGGGTTTTATAAAAGGCCAGATTTGGCTGGGAGATGCAGTGGAAAGTGGATCTAGAGGGACAGAAGGAGAATATCCAGCATTCCTCTTAATCACCTCAGTGTGAGAAAGTTATGCAGGTGAGAAATCAAGAATATTAATTGGTAAATGTACTCATCTTGAGGTAAGAGTGTATGTTTCCAGCCCCGCTCAGCCAACTTTAGGGCTGGGGTTACAGTTCCCCAGAGAGAATATTTTCGCCTGTACCCACACTGAGCTGCCAAGAATAATGATTTTAGGTGTAAGACTAAAAAGTTCTCCCAGAAAGCTGTCTTCAAGGTCAAGGGGACCATCTGGAGCTGAAATGAGAGATGCACTGACAGGCAGGGAAGGGCTGAGTGAGGCAGAGCCCACTGGGGGATAATTGGCGTCTGGCCCCCCATGTTTGAAACTCTTCCCCTTATCCTTACTGTTCTCCATTTATTTTCTTAAAGATGAAAATGCAAAGAAAATATCAGTAAAACAAACTGCAATAAGAGAAGCTATAATAAAAGATAATGTACTAAAAAATAATTTCAATACAGTAAAAAAATGAAAGTCCACAAAGGTCAAGACTTCTGTCGTACTGGAAAGTCTAGAAGATACAAACCGGTGACCTAGGTTGTTGAAGCAAAAAATCCAAAAGGATTCTTCTTGGGTGAAACTTATAGAGCACCAGGTAAAAGGTCCAGTCAAGGCCTAGCAGAGGGCTTGGTCCAAAGGGTCTCTGGCTATCCTTGTTCTTTGGTTTCAGCCACAGGTGGGCATCTGAGGCTGGAAACACCCACAAGGTTGTGTTCAGGTGTGTATGGTCAGGCCACTCAAGATGGCTGTTCTCTTGCTCTCTGTCCGTCCCCTGCTCGACCAGTCCCTGCTTCACTCACATGACTATCCAATGCTCTTAATTATAGGGCTTAATTAGTCCCGGTAACTGATGAGCCCACCTGACGTCAATTCCCCTATAAATGGGAGCCTCCTTCTCCCCCCACCCCCTCACTGTAGTAAAGACTGCTGCCATGTCCTGCCCGTTGTCTGCTGCGCATGGTGGGGTGTCGCTCCAGGACGCTTTGTGTAAGATCCCCTGTCCAATAAATGATTGATCTCTGTCGCTTTCTGTGGGTTCTTTCTTTGGTCTCATGGCTGGGCAACTACAAGTCTTGTAGGCCTGTGCTCTATAGCCCAGCAAGGTGTTTTCCCCAGAAAGCCAAAGATCAGCAAAATTCAACTGAAACTGTGATCAGGCCTCTCCCTCTCTCTCTAAGCGGCTCTACCCCAAGCCAGGGTAGATTAAGCCCACGTGAAACCTCTTATACATAGGACATAACCCTTTGGATTTCCAACAGGCAGAGTGTTATCTTTGCTGACTTCCACTGAAACCCCCATGGCCTTGGTCAGAAGTTTGTGGGCAAAATAAAAAGTGGATCATAGAAGGAATTGCAGAATGTTACCTAGAAGGATGAGTTTAAATGCCTACAAATGTTTATTCTATTTCAGTTCCCTCTGGTATAATTCCACAGAGGTCAAGTTTATCAGAACTCAGGAGTCTTCGTCCCTCCAAAGTGGATGACACGCTGAAGATGTTTTCTTGAAGCAAGAAGGGGTAAGTCTGTCCTCTGAGTTCCAACTCCCATGAAATTTGAAAATGATAAAGTGACACACTGGAATTCAAGCTTGCAGATCCCACATTTACTAGTTACTAACAGATAATAATGCTGGAAGGATTGTGGCTTCAAAGAACATGTTTTGGAAATTATGTAAGTATTTATACAATGGATTATGAAAACCTTTTAAAAACAAACTTGGGTATTTACATCACAGACCTTCAGACTCCAAAAAGTTGTTATGCTCTGTATGTCAATTGCCATTCGCTAGCATGAAGTCTTTTAAAAAATATTGCCTTGCAATGAAATAATGAGAGAAAACCACAAGAAAAATAAGGTTCATGAGCCCTCCCTCCAGACCACTACTCTGCATAATTTAAGGGGTAGATAAAGAATATCTATCAGTGTAGGGAAATTACAAACTGTGACAAGAAATAAGGATAGAAAATGGAAGCAAGCCCTAACATAAGTAAACTGAAACTTCATAAAAAGGGAAGAACGTATTTACTTTTTCCCATTTTAATAAAATTTGTGGGACAAGGGATGAAATGATTTAATTCTGGGAGGAAAAACATGCACTTTTCATCTTCAAAGCACTTTCATTTGAATAAAATAGCTCCATGAAATTTAAAAAGTATCTAGTTTGATTAGCACTCATTGTAATTTTTCAAAATGTTGTGCTTTTTAATTTGATATATCAGAGACCCTCATGATACACTTGAAGGTCAATTAAGTGCTTTTAATGTCTTTTGTCCATAATAATCATCACTTTAATCTTTCATTATCTAATAGGAACATTGGCATATGGGAATCATTCTTTTTTCTTTTCTTTTTTTAAAAAAACTAGTTCTCTAAACTAGTGGTCACTGAGACTCTGTAAGATGTAGAATGCTGGATCTCAAAACAGATTGGCTGGAAAATAGCAGGTTGTAGATTAATACCAATAATATAATGCCTATAACATTTAAAAAGTAACAAGACAGTATTCTATGATGTATCTATGCATGGTATAGGCACAAAATCTTGGGAAAAGATGCGTATTAAATTCATGATAGAAGTTGCCTCTGGGGAGGGAGAGGGGGAAATGGTGCTGGGCTGGAAATCAAGGGGCTTCAACTTTATTTTATTTATTTATTTTTTTAAAAGCTCTTGAAACACGGCCCAGTGTTAATATTAATAAATTCTAGTAGCTAGTGCCATATAGATATCTGTTGCCAATTATCTTTACTTTTCCATTTTCTTTATCCTCCTGTTTAATAAAACGTTAAATTTTAAGGCAATGGAAAAAGCCCAGCTGAGTTCAGTCAAACTCTATTATGGATTTGCCAACCATAAATGAAGCAACTGTTTTGGGGAGGGAAGCAAACATAAACTCCAATGATAGAAAAATCAAATCTGACCCTTTGTATAAGGTCCTTCTGTTTCATTCTTGGATGAGAATGAGTCTGACTCCCCCAAAAAGAACTCTCCAGGGCTGCTGTCAGTAACAGCACTTTCTGTTGTTTGCACCTCCATGGACCCAGTTTTCCCTTTCATTGCTCTTGTACCCCTTTCGCCTTCCTGGAATCCCCTATCCATGTGTTTGTTGGCATAATCAACATAACAGTTCATAGTAAAAAATTTTTTTTTACTGCACTACCATATAAGGTTTGGGAATATAGGCGAAACACATCAAGGTAATTATAAGTAAGATTCTACCCCATTTAGTCAATTTATCTTTATTCCGTTGAACTTGCTAATCAGGCCTTTATTCTAACATCAGATTTCTTTCTCCTGCTCCTGTCTATAGCTGAAGCCAGGACTCTCTTAATTTTCTTGGTCACTGGGCAGGTGAGAGCTTCCTGTCTGGCAAGACCCTATACCAAATGGTTATCAGGCACTCTGGTCTCCTACTCCCCACAATCCACTTGATTTAGCTGCCCTTGTTTTCTGAGCATGTTTTCTGAGGACACTCTCTCAGCTACTGCCATTGGCTTTTCATCCTGTTGTACCTCTGCCAGGTCACGTATTTATTCTGTTCTGGTCGGTTTTCTAGGCCTTCAGTTTGGAAACTACTCATCCTGTTTCATGGATGACTGGTAGAAGGATTTTTCAAACCTGCATATATTTAGGGGAGATTTATAAAAAAACGACAAATATACTGGAATTTTCAGAAGTATAGACATTACTATAGAGAAAAGAAAAATAGAAATACAGAGGAATACCTTAGCCATAGGGGTGAGCAAAAAAATCGATTTCTAGTTCAACCTATTAGCAATCCATTTAAAACCTATTCCTTAGAATCTATCCACACCACCCAGGGAAATAATCACCAGTGAGACGATGTTCATATTCCACTGCCCTTATGGGACAGGGATGTGCAAAACATCTGACTCTGGGACTTCAGCTCAGCTGCTCTGGAAAACAGACTTTAGAGGTGAACAATTCCAACATGAGATTGGTGTTTAGAGTGGATGACTGTTAAGGTCCTTTCAACTCTGGGATCCCACGATTCTATGAACATAAATTGTTTTCTAGAAAGAAATTAACATGTCAAGTTATATTTGCACCCATTTATACAGAGTGACCAGACTTGACAGAAGTTCCAGTTAGTTTACCGACTTATTTAAAAAAAAAAAAAAAAACAGGTCTTGCAGCAACAGGGGTTGGACTGCTTCATGGAAAAACTTATCTGCAGCACTACAAACTGAAAAAGGAATTTAGAAGGCCTCTGTGTATGGTCCTCTCCCAGCCGTGCTTGTCTTCTCTTCTTCAAAGTCTGATGTTGGCTGTAAAGTTTATCAAGTATTTTCTCTAGCAGAGCTTGAGAAATCTTTCTGTGGCATCAGGGTTCCCAGCAGATGAATTTCAGGGGATGGAGGGGGAGGGGGTCATCGTTATCTGGATTCCAAAAGTAAAATCGTAAGAAAAGTATTGTCCTAGAGAATACATTTTCAAAATTACATCTAAGGGGCAAGTAGGTAATGAGAAAATAATTTTGATTTGCAACAAAAAGCCCTGTTGTGGCTATAGTGACTGCATTTCTTATTGAATAATTCAAGGATATTAAAATGAGGTTCAAATAAGAGGAAAACCTAAATGCCAGGAAGAAAATGCTGACTGATGTCTTTAGCCTGATGTCATAGCTTCCCATAGAAAATTGTGGACTTTTGTTTGAGTTTTAACCAAGAAAATGGTAGCTCGTTTTATATTGTAGATGTGTATCTGAAATGTGATTATACAATAGACTTTGATCAATTGAATCACCTTCTGCACACTTTAACACTTGGTGACTCATCACATTTTCCTGTAATTATTCTTTTGAGTGCAATCAGAAGGTAAGTTCTTTGGAAATGTTTTTGTATGTTAGTATTCAGCCCAGGCATATAGATAGGCTTCAGTAAACATTTAACAATTTGCATTTCCGAGATGCTTTGTATTCATTTCTAAGTGATTGTCAATTAGCCAGGACTTTATTGCCCTCCATAACCTTCCCTGCCCGCACAGTGGTTGTTAATGAAGTGTAATGCAATGTACTAGGGACTGCTATTTAAAGGTCTTCTGCTCAATTGAATTCAATAGTCTACTCCATCCTAGGATTCTGTGGATGTGGAAGTTTGAATTTTCATAAATCAGGGGAAATGGTGGGAAAATACTGCGGGGGGTAAGACCATGAACGTGAGTTCGGTAGGGTATGCTCAGAAAGAAAAGCACATATTCCGTCATGCACGAGAACAGAAAAAAGTCATGGCCTGAAAAAGGAAATGGGGTGAAACAAAAGAAGCTACTAATATTAAAAAACGTGATCTTTAATCAACAAATGCAGATGTGTCCTTGGATCTTGCACCTTTGGACGTCTTGAGTATCTGCGATTACCCAGGACATCGTGGTACCACGTGGAGTTAGGGAGAAGGAGGCCATGGAATAAACCCCAACCTTGGCTCCCCAACTCAAGCTGGGGTTTGGAGAGTCGCTCTCTTGCCTGAAACCCAAGCTGCCACCCACCAGACAAATCATGGCGTGAATCAGAGAGCCCAGTGGGAGGGGCCTGGGGAGGCGGAGTGCCCATTTCAGTATCCATAAAAGGGCATTTTGGTGTCCTAAGTAGAACAGTCATGTGAGGAAGAGAGGGCGGGCTCTGGAGAAAAGTGCTTGGGTCCCCAGAGCTCTGACAGCCACTTCCCAGCTCTGGAATCTTAAGCAGGTCATTTGCCCCACCAAGCCTCAGTTTCTTCATCAGGAAAATGTGCTGATACAGGACTTGTCTCACAGTGTTCTCTCAGATCGAGCGATGTGATCCATAAGAGCATTTAGTGTAGTGCTAAGTAAAATAAGAAACACTAAAAAAAAAAATTAGCTATCATTTCAAAGCATTTTCCCAAGTTATGCATTGTTCCTGAGCTATTACCCTATTTTTCCAATTCCTACTCTAAGACAGACCCCTCTCCCCCAATGCATAGCTATAGTTATTAATATGAACAGGATGTACACAGGGATGTAGTTTCTAGTGACAGGGATGTAGTTTCTTGTGGGCCAGTAGAACTGCTTCTGTTAAGGGCCATAACCCTCCATTTCCTTATGATTTGCCTCTGACTGTGGCCCTCTCTTCCCCAACTGAGGTGTAGTAATGAATTCAGATAATTAACATCTCTTGCTGTCACTGGCTTTTCCTATTGTTTATGGTTTTCTGTTGTCTAATGACTACATGTCTGGGACTCCTATTTTTAACAGACATTTAAAACCTGACAGATGACAGCTCTTGGGTTATAATTGTTCATTAAAAATAAGATTCTCAACAGGTAGCTGTTAAAACAGAAGGGAGACTGACTTCTTAGGGAGGGTCACCTGATAACAGTGATTATTTTGACACAGCTGGAAAAACCGTATAAGAGGAACAGAAAATACCCGGTCAACACCAGTGCTCTCAATCAAGGGAACTAAGAGCCATAAGTTTTGCAACCGACTGATGCAGCAGTGGCAATGCCAAGACTCTGCTTCAGTCTGCCTGTGCCCTGTTCTGAAGGGGTGACCTTCTTGGAAGTGGGTGAATTGACCCGGCTATTTCTGGCAACAGTTCCGGTTCTCAGGCTCTTTATTCTAACAGTGCCACTTCTAAAGTAAGAAATATGTTGTCTGCCTGATACCAAGTCCTCAGGGCCAAACACATTCTTTCAATGATGGAGGGGAAAGTCTTGCATACATTGGACAACAAACTAAAATATAAAGAAGCGAATATAACTTTTTCCTAGCTATTCTTGGGCAACTCACCTGGCTTGAAGCTGATGCACCATCTTTTCCCAGAATGAGGAAGGACACACACACACAAATGCAAAACACACATTTGCATGCATATGTATATATATTTAAAAATTCTAGAACCTATACTTTTCTTACCTGTTATTATATAATGTTGGAATTGGCTATAAAGAAGAAATGTTTATCTGTGAAGATATAAGAAATAAGTCTAAGGAAAACTGTAGACATTATTTGTCCCTTCCCTACCATTATTTTCTTACTTGTTTTGTTGTATTTTTGTTAGTAGTATTAGAAAGTTTTCACTTTTAACTTCTTTCCAGAGGTGTGCCAACAATTCCTACATCTCTGCATCATGCCATACCCTGAAACCCAAATCTCTTTTCTCAGCTGCTTGGTGGACTTCTCACCCTGCGTGTCCACGTCAAACTCAGGAACCTCCAACCACACATCTGACTTTGTTTCCTTGAACTTCCCCCACCCCAACCCCCAACAAGACCTGCTACTGGTCTTGCCTTCCTTTCTGTGATTTATGGCTTTCTCACATCATCTTGACTCACTTAACCCATCTCCTCTTTTCCAGTCCTACTCACCTGTCCACCCCTCCTGTTTTTGTCAAGTACGTGCGATGGAACTCAAACCTGACTCGAGAATTCATTTACTTAAAACCTTCCATGACTCTCTTTGTCCTTCAGAATGAACTCCAAAATTCCTGGTAAGATCTATATAAACTCCTTCCCGGTCTAGCCTTTTCCTGTTTATCGGGAGTCTTTTCCCACTGCACTAGCCTTGGCAGGCTTACACTCCAGCCATGCATATGTTCTTGCTGTCTTCGGAATCCAGCCTATTCTTTCTTGCCTCCCTGCCTTTGGAAAGTTCTCTCCTCTGCTTGGAATGCCCTTTTCATCTTGGCAAAAACTACAAAATCAACCAAGTTCCAGCTCACTTGATACTTTGTAGGAGATGCTCTTCTTAATTATCCAAGCCTGTTTTTAGAACCTGTTCCCTTTTTGGCGGTCTCATGGTAAACCTTGCATAATTCAATTAGGGACTTGCATTGGCTGCTTCCTCCACCAGGCTGTGAGCTCCTTGGGGGCCAGGATTGGCAACTGTGTGTTTCCATTACCTAAGATGGTACCTGGCTTCTAGTTGGAGTGCAAAAAATGTTTCTGGACAGAAAAATATAAATTAACCCGTTAATTTTGATCTCTTAAAAAACCCATTAGAGAGTTACTGGGTTTGCCTTCTAGAAGAGCGTGAACTTTCAGGAAAACACCCTTGGTTAAAAGTAGGTAGTTAACAGCTCATTGGAGCTAGGAAAAGATCTTAGCTGTTACCCTGTTCAACCAGCAGCCTTTTTCAAATTCAACATTGTGGTGAAGAGATATAAAATTATTCCCCCAAACTTACTGGGAGCAGAGGGTATTAGAACCCGTGCAGGTCCCTATACCTAGTTTGGGGGCCTTTTTTTCTGATGCTTCCATTGGAAGTGTCCAGAATAGGAATTATTTGCAATACTCTCCTGTCATAGATTTAACCTGCCATATAGATGTGGGTAATTCTACAGGTCAGACAAACTGCTAGTTTATATAAATAAATACTGAAACAAAAACTGCTGTACTTGAGCCCTAGGCAGTAAATCAGGTTGAAAGGGAGTAGCTAGAAATGTCAACGGCTCTGTCCATGAAGGATGTTGGAAGTCATAGGATAGGAGAAAAGGCAAGTAGTCAGACAGAGAATTTAGGCTTGATGAGGTTCAGATGATCAGACTTTGGGGCTGCCTATTTAAATAATGTGAACCTTTTTGGTTTAAACTCTGTGGGTCCCTCATGTCCCAGGGGATTTTATGTCCTTCCTCTGAGCAGGAAAGCTCCGGGTGCCATTGGAAAGGCTGCTTTCTCAGCATCCCGAGAGCCACACCCAGGGTCCTCTCTGAAGATAAGGAACGAGTGCAAAACAAAACAAAAATTCATCTTTGTCAAACCTGAGAGAAGGAATTGGAATTAGAATTTGGGAGTATGGATTTATTAATTTAAAAGATTAGGTGAGTATGTACTGAGTGCTAAGCATGGCCGTCCTTGTTTTCTAGATGAGGAAGTGAGGCTTGAAGAGGCAAATAATTGGCCTAGGGTCAGATCCAGTGACAGAAAACCTAAGACCCAGGTCTGTTGGCATCACAAACATTCTGCTCTGCTGCTTCTTCATTCAGTGTGGCAAAAATACTTGGGGCTTTTTACTGTGGCTGAATTCATTTGCCTATGCCAGGAGAAGTGGAACCCAACCCAATCATGGAAAGGGTTCTAGAAAGCAAGGCAGAAGACTTGGTTCTAGTTCTGGCTGAGATTCACCATCTAGGAGCAAGTGTTTAGTGGGAATGGTGGTGAGATTTTGGGAGAAAATAAAGGATTTGTTGGGTGTAGGCAATGGTTATGTGCTTGACGTATAACCATAGCACCTCTGAGGCCCCCTACATCACACGTGACAGAACTCTTAGGGCCTGGAACTGAGACTACCCATGTCAACATGACTTGCTTGTTTGTTCCAGGAACCCTTCCCTCAGGAACGATAAGATTGTAAACCAATAATAACTGCACAGTTTGCCTCAGGAAATTCCTGCAGATCAGTTTATCCAAAGCAACAGGTAAACAGCCGGCTATTCAAACAACAGTTAGTTAGTCAAGACTTGCTTCAAGCCCCTCGCCCTGCTGTTTCCACTGATCCTATGATGCTACGAAATCTGCCCCATCTCAGTCAGCTCCACCTTGAAAGACCTGCTGTAAGTCACTTGAGACCAGATCCTAAAACCCTATAAATGTCCATTCTGACTTTCTCTTCTGAGAAATTAAGATTTTGTCAAGACGGCATTCTCCCTTACTGCACCAAGTTCTGATAAGTTTAGCTTTGCTGTTATCAACAAGTGGTCTGGTGACCTTTTGTGGACTTCCAGGCCCATTTTATTGATGTGGAAACTGAGATTCAGAGAGAGTGAGTAAATGCATTCAAGTCACACAGGCAGTAATGTAGACTAGTGGTAGGCCAGAATCTGGCAGAACCAGATTCAAATCTGGATGTCTGCTCTCAAGACCAGGTTACCATGAAAGCCTTCACTTCTTAGCTGTAAGATGAAAGAATTGCGTTGGCTCATGAAGACTGAGATTCTCCCTTGCTTGCTTTCAACTTTGATAAAAACAAATTGAACTATTTTCAAAGCTAGAATAAATTTTCTCCCCTTCTGTCTTTTGTTGAAATATTTTCTCCAATTTTTGTCTTACATGTTTTTGTCTACAGAAATAAAAATGCAAGCCTAGTAGAAAAGGACCCTATCACATTTCTTTTAATTGTGGTAAAAAACAAATACCGTAAAATTCACCATTTTAACCATTTGAAAGCTCACAATTCAGTGGCATTTAGTACATGTAAAAAGGGGCAATCATCATTCCTCTCCAATTCCAGAACATTTTCATCACCCAAAGGGAATGGTGCACCCATTAAACATTCTCCATGACCCCCTACCCCGGCCTCTGGTGACCATTTATCCACATGCTGTCTTTATAGATTGGCCTATTCTGGACATTTCATATAAATGGAATAATGTAACATATGGCTTTTGTGTCTGATTCTCACTTAGCATAAAGCTTTCAAGATCCCATCAGATTTTGTCTTTTGTAATATTCATGGTATATCTTTGACACTGAATGGTAGCAAAGGAACAAGCCAAACACATGAATTATCATGACTGAGAGTTTTTCTCCTACAGGGAGAGGCAAAGAAGTGGTCCTCAAGGGCAACAATGGGAAGGGAAACCGTTCACATCCCTTGCCCACTTGACCTAAGGATTGCTCTCCATCACTTTCCCTGGGCCCTGGGCTGAGCCTGATGATGAGACTACATGCAGGAAGGGCAAGGAGTCCATCATCTGACTTGGCCGTGATTTTGTTGACCTGCCTGGTCTTTTCCTTGCATAGTCCTTGTATGGACATGAGGACAGTGCAGCAAGCTATTGGAAGATGCCTAGTAACAGGGTGAGATTTCAGCTGGGCTCCAGCTTGCCCTTAGGACAGTTTATGTTCAATTTCACCAGACTAACTGGAAAGAGGTTGCAGGACAGTTTTTCTGTCCATGCCTAGCAGGAACCATTGCTCTCTGAATTTCTTACACAAAGAGAAATCAGTCTTTTTTATGTGATTGTGGAGTTCAGGTACTCCTTCAGGTGTGCCAAGGTGCTGGTGTTGGTGGGCCAGTCTCTTTGAGATGCTTAGATTGAGAAGGATGCTCTTGATGAACCGTTCGGATAAGTGCATAGAAGGAAGTTTCTACTGCAGCACACGCAGAATCCTCTCCTATCAGACGCCCAAAAATGTCAAAGAAAGGAAATGGTGTGCCTAATACTGACAAACCTAAATCATGAGTTGATGCCAGAGACTAATATAAGTCTTTTCTCCCGTGACAGCGCCACACTTAGAAAATTTACTCCATCATTTCCTATTCCAGTTAATGTCAAATTGAAAATTGTTGCTTGATAAATTGTTAGCAGGAAATGTTATGTTTTTTCCTTAGAGGATTTCTTTTTCTTTCTTTCCCCTGTCTGAGTTATGTGTGATGTGCGATGTAAAAATACAAAAAGAAAAGCCAAAAAATGTCATTATGTTTCCTCTTTTCAACCTTTATGGTAAAGACAAAGGGTCACAGTGAGTTCAAAAATATTTATCTTATAAATATTGCATAGAAAATCATAAGTTGAGATAAATGTCACAGAAGCCATTGAAACATATGACCACAGTCAATTTATGAGCAACTTAAAATATAGAAGCTCTCCAGGGTACTAAGATTGCTGTGAAATTATAAAACATTAGCTTTCTTTTCAAATATGGCAAGCATCTAGGCAGGAATTCTGAACTCGGGGTCAGTAGATCCGTTGGAAATGATTGTGACACTTATCATGTATGTGCATCTTTCTGGGGTGAAGATCATAACCTTTTTTCCCTTTTCTTTTTTTCTTTTGTAACTTTAAGGGGTTGTTGACCTAAGGATAAGAAGATTCTTTGCTCTAAGAGGTGGTTGGACTACAGTGATTTTAAAGTGATTCCAATCCTGAGATTCTTTGAAATCAGCCTTGAATTTTTTTTTTTTAATTTTTATTTATTATTTATTTATTTATTTATTTATTTATTTATTTATGGCTGTGTTGGGTCTTCGTTTCTGTGCGAGGGCTTTCTCTAGTTGCGGCAAGTGGGGGCCACTCTTCATCGCGGTGCACGGGCCGCTCACTATCGTGGCCTCTCTTGTTGCGGAGCACAGGCTCCAGACGCGCAGGCTCAGTAGTTGTGGCGCACGGGCCTAGTTGCTCCGCGGCATGTGGGATCTTCCCAGACCAGGGCTCGAACCCGTGTCCCCTGCATTGGCAGGCAGATTCTCAACCACTGCGCCACCAGGGAAGCCCCAGCCTTGAATTAATCAAGGGTATTTTCATAGCTGATATGTTGCCGCTAACAAGCAGTGGGTTGGCTGTGTAACATATTGGCTCTTGTTGATTGTTTGCAAATAAGTTGCCCACCAATCACTATCGAGCCTTTGGCCATTCTTTTATTTTTCTTAAATATGCATTTATTTATTTATTTGGCTGTGCTGGGTCTTAGTTGCGCCGTGCATGTGGGATCTAGTTCCCTGACTGGGGATCAAACCCAAGCCCCCAGCATTGGGAGTGCGGGATCTTAACTGCTGGACCACCAGGGAAGTCCCCAAGCCTTTGGCCATTCTTAATATCTGCTAACAGGATGTAGCCTATTATACCAAATCTCCCTGTAATTGTCACTGTTTAAATAACTGTGTTTATTCCTCATTGAACAAGTATTTATTGAATAATATTATTTGTAAATTAATTGATTTAACATATTTGGTGGGTTTAAATATGTTTCATTGCCTTCCCTAAAGAGTAGATGACATTCTATGAAGGAATATTTCATAATACAGGTCCACAATTTCTCGCTCTCAATTCCCAAATCTAGAAAGCTCTAAAGATAGAGTTTTTTCCATAACTCACTTGCGAGTAAATACGACCTGAATTGAACTCATTTGGCAGTAACATCTGACCTGAACCGGCATGAGGGTTTTTATAGTCATTATTTATCTACTCAGTACGAACAATCATACATTTCGCTGCAGAGACATTAATGTTTGATTATGGAATGCTGACCTGGGACCCTGCTTAAGATATTCTGTAATATGTAATCTGTGTACCGCATTGTCTTCCTAGAATCCCCCAAATCCTGAATTCCAAAATATATCTGCCCCCACAGGCTCTCAGGTAAGAGTCTGTGGACCTAGACCATATATTTTTGCCTAAGAAGCTTTTGTAATTCTGTGTGTATGTATCTATTCGGTCACATTTAAAAGAAGAACAAAGCACCTTTCTCATCTCTCCAAACTGGACTGACACACAATAAATTATTTCTGACCTTTGAGAAATGAACTTTAGAAAGCACTTGTTCACAATTACGCCAACAGGCAGAGCACGGGCTCTGCCCCGCAAGGCGCTGCCTATCAGGGCGTGAACCGAACAGATGAAATGCTGCACACGGATCAGAGAGCCAACCATGAAGGCCCGTGGCCTTCCCATGGCACACGCCAGCCCCCATATGGTCCTTCTGCCCCCGTGCCCCCCATGACAAGGCCCCCTCCATCCAACTACCAGCCCCCACCAAGCATGCAGAATCACATTCCTCAGGTATCCAGCCCTGCTCCCCTGCCCCGGCCAATGGAGAACCGCACCTCTCCTAGCAAGTCTCCATTCCTGCACTCTGGGATGAAGATGCAGAAGCCAGGTCCCCCAGTACCTGCCTCACACATAGCACCTGCCCCTGTGCAGCCCCCTATCATTCGGCGGGACATCACCTTCCCACCTGGCTCTGTTGAAGCCACACAGCCTGTGTTGAAGCAGAGGAGGCGGCTCATGACGAAAGACATCGGAACCCTGGAGGCATGGCGAGTAATGATGTCCCTCAAGTCTGGGCTGCTGGCAGAAAGCACGTGGGCATTAGACACCATTAACATCCTGCTGTATGATAACAACAGCATCATGACTTTCAACCTCAGTCAGCTCCCAGGGTTGCTAGAGCTCCTTGTGGAATATTTCCGACGTTGCCCGATTGAGATCTTTGGCATTTTAAAGGAGTATGAGGTGGGTGACCCAGGACAGAGAACACTACTGGACCCTGGGAGATTCAGCAAAGCGTCTAGTCAAGCTCCTGTGGAGGGGGAGGAGGAGGAAGACCTTCTAGGTCCTAAACTAGAGGAGGAAGAAGAGGAGGAAGTAACTGAAAATGATGAGGAGATGGCCTTTGTGGGCAAGGACAAAGCCGCCTCAGAGAAGAGTGAGGAGAAACTGATTAGTAAGTTGGACAGGCTTCCAGTAAAGATCGTGCAAAAGAATGACCCGTTTGTGGTGGACTGCTCAGATAGGCTTGGGCGCGTGCAGGAGTTTGACAGTGGCTTGCTGCACCGGCAGATTGGTGGGGGGGACACCACTGAGCATATCCAGACCCACTTTTTAAAAAAAATAAATTTATTTATTTATTTTTGGCTGTGTTGGGTCTTCGTTTCCGTCCGAGGGCTTTCTCCAGTTGCGGCGAGCCGGGGCCACTCTTCATCGCGGTGCGCGGGCCTCTCACTGTTGCGGCCTCTCTTGCTGCGGAGCACAGGCTCCAGACGCGCAGGCTCAGTAGTTGTGGCTCACGGGCTTAGTTGCTCCGCGGCATGTGGGGTCCTCCCAGACCAGGGCTCAAACCCGTGTCCCCTGCATCGGCAGGCAGATTCTCAACCACTGCGCCACCAGGGAAGCCCCCAGGCCCACTTTGAGAGCAAAACAGAGCTGCTGCCTTCCCGGCCTCATGTACCCTGCCCACCAGTCACTCGGAAGTATGTCACAGCAGTAGAGGGTACACCAGGGACAACAGAGCAGGAGGGCCCCCCGACCGATGGCCCTCCAGAAAAATGGATCACAGCCACCATGGATGACATGTTGTCCACCCGGTCTAGCACATTGACCGAGGAGGGAGCTAAGAGTGTAGAGGCCACCAAGGAAAGCAGCAAGTTCCCATTTGGCATCAGCCCAGCACAGAGCCATCGGAACATCAAGATCCTAGAGGATGAACCCCACAGTAAAGATGAGACCCCACTGTGTACCCTTCTGGACTGGCAGGATTCCCTTGCCAGACGCTGCGTCTGTGTCTCCAATACCATCCGAAGTCTGTCATTTGTGCCAGGCAACGACTCTGAGATGTCCAGACACCCGGGGCTGCTGCTGACCCTGGGCAAGCTCGTCCTTCTGCACCACAAGCACCCAGAACGGAAGCAGGCGCCACTGACTTCTGAGAAGGAGGAGGAGCAGGACCAAGGGGTGAGCTGCAGCAAAGTGGAGTGCTGGGGGGCTGCTTGGAGATGCTTCGGGAGAACACCTTGGTCACGCCCGCCAACATTTCGGGGCAGTTGGACCTCTCCCCATACCCCGAGAGCATCTGCCTGCCTGTCCTGGATGGACTCCTACACTGGGCAGTCTGCCCTTCAGCTGAAGCCCAGGACCCCTTCTCCACCCTGGGCCCCAACGCCGTCCTCTCCCCCCAGAGACTGGTCTTGGAAACCCTTGGCAAACTCAGCATCCAGGACAGCGATGTGGACCTGATCCTGGCCACACCCCCCTTCAGCCGCCTGGAGAAGTTGTACAGCACCATGGTGCGCTTCCTCAGTGACCGAAAGAACCCGGTGTGCCGGGAGATGGCTGTAGTACTGCTAGCCAACCTGGCACAGGGTGACAGCCTGGCAGCCCGTGCCATTGCAGTGCAGAAAGGCAGCAACGGCAACCTCCCGGGCTTCCTGGAGGATAGCCTTGCTGCCACACGGTTCCAGCAGAGCCAGGCCAGCCTGCTCCACATGCAGCACCCGCCCTTCGAGCCAACTAGTGTGGACATGATGCGACGGGCTGCCCGTGCGCTGCTGGCCCTGGCCACGGTGGACGAGAGCCACCCGGAGATCACGCTGTACGAGTCACGGCTGTTGGACATCTCGGTATTGCCGTCGATGAACTCATTGGTTTCACAAGTCATTTGCGATGTACTGTTTTTGATTGGCCAGTCATGACAGCCGTGGGACGCCTCCCTCCCTGTGTGCGTGTGCGTGTGTGGAGAACCTAGAAACTGACTGTTGCCCTTTATTTATGCAAAACCACCTCAGAATCCAGTTTACCCTGTGCTGTCCAGCTTCTCCCTTGGGAAGAAAGTCTCTCCTAGTTCTCTTTCCTCCTCCTTCTCGCCCCTTCTTCCTCCCATCTTTCTATTCCGTCCTCACTTTACTCCCCCTCAGGACCCTGCCCTATTTGAAAAGACAAAGCTCTGCCTACATAGAAGACTTGTTTTATTTTACCCAAAGTTACTGTCGTTGACAGTGAGTTTGGGGAAAAAAAATAAAAATAAAAATGGCTTTCCCAGTCCTTGCACCAAGGGGATGCCACATTTCATAATGTTTTTAATGGTTAAAAAAAACAAAAACAAAAAAACAAAAAACCCTGAAGGACAAAAATGGTGACTGCTGAACTGTGTATGGTTTATTGTTGTACATTCACAATCTCACAGGAACCGAGAAGTTCGCAGTTGTGGACAAACCCCGTTCACTGGAGAGGCCTGTGCAGTAGAGTGTAGACCCTTTCATGTACTGTACTGTCCACCTGATGCTGTAAACATACTGTAATAATAATGTCTCACGTGGAAACAAGAGAAAACGCTGGGTCAGCAGCAAGCTGTAGTTTTAAAAAATGTTGAGGAGAAAAAAAAAAAAAAAGGCTTTTCCCCCACAAGTATCATGTGTGAACCTACAACACCCTGACCTCTTTCTCTCCTCCTTGATTGTATGAATAACCCTGAGATGACCTCTTAGAACTGGTTTTAACCTTTAGCTGCAGCGGCTGCGCTGCCACGTGTGTGTATGTATGACGTTGTACACTGCACATACCCTTGGATCCCCACAGTTTGGTCCCCCTCCCAGCTACCCCTTTACAGTATGACGAGTTAACAAGTTGGTGACCTGCACAAAGCGAGACTCAGCTATTTAACCTCTTGCCAGACATCTGTAAGTTAGTGAAACAGAATCTGATTCTCTTAGCTATGTTGACTGTTGGGGGGGTCTAGGGAGAAAACTTGGGGGTGGGGAAAGGGAGTTTTTCCCTTGTAAATGCCAGTAAGAAAAATGGCTATAAATCTTCCAGTTACAAAAGAGAGAACCCCATTGAAAATAGAATACAATAAGTGACAAATAAATCAAGTATTTTACACATTGACAACTGAACCTGGAGCCTAGAACATGTAGTTCTGACTTAACTAAATTCTGACAATTTTAGAGAAATGCCTATTTTTAAAGAATAATGATGTACATTTTCATACAGTGTATACCACCTTCATACTCATTGAATTTATGTTGCTAAAGTACATTCCAGCAATCTAGGTGCCATTTAGAAATAAATCAATTTCTTAGAAATATTTGGGAAATAATCTCATTGTTTCCTGTGACACTAGCAAAGAGTGCCCCATATACGTTGCAATTTGAGGCTTAGCACCTTTCTTAGAGAAACTATTATTTATGTCTGATAGTGAAAATCTGAATTTCAAAGGAAATAAGAGGGTTACATCACACCTTCTTGCAGTGCACTGCTCTAGTGAGGCCTGTTACCACAAAATTTATATTGTCCTGTGCTTGCAAGAATGCTTTTTGCAGTACTGTGCTTGGATTGTTGCAGAAGCCAGAGAACTTGGTTCTCTGGCTCCAGTGGAATTCAGTCAATGAAAATTTAGAGTTCATACCTTGTGCCAGGCAGTGTGTTGGAGCTTCCAGTCTTGTGGGGAACAGACAAGCAGTTTGGTGACATGAGTAAGAGATGGACTTAGGAGTCAGGCACCTAGACTTGATCAAGACTGCTTACCTGTTGTCTTGAACAAATCACCTGAGCTCATATGCCTTACCTCCAAAGGGGGCAGAACCTTCCGTCACTAACCAGGCTGTCAGCCTTATGCACTCAGAAACCTGGGTTGGCTTCTCCGGGATGCATTTCTCTGGGTCGGCTCCTGGGGTTGATATATGAAAACCAGAAAGCCAGTTTAATAATGAACTCATATTTATTATATGAGATTATATAAATATTAGTCTTTTGATTTATAAAATATGATTATTGAATTTACTTAACTCAGAATTATTTGGAAGATTAAGGTGTGATATCCACCTGTCATGCCCCTGATGCCAGGTTGATCTTTCTAAAACACTGCTTTTCTCATGACACTCTCGCTCGTCAATCTCCAGGCTTCCGGGAAGGTTAGAGTTCAACGCGTTTGCATTAACCTCCTGATCTGTTCCCGAACTACTTGTCCAGTTTCATCTTCTAATTACTCCATCAACATGAACCATCTGTAACTGGCTATTCATTGTCTAAAAATTCATCGCAACTACCTATATCCCTATGCTTTTGTTCATGCAGTTTTCTTCCCCCTGCAACTTCTCATGGAATGGCCTTTCACACAATTTTATCGCCTTATCCAAGCTCTACTACATCACCAAGCATCTAGATTATGCCACCCCCTCCATCCACTCCCTCCTCTGAACTCTAGAGCTGAAATGTCAGGACAGTAGCCACCAGTCGTATGTGTCTATTGAACACTTGAAATGTGGTCTCAATTGAGATGGCTATAAGTGTAAGATGTACATCAGATTTCAAAGATTTAGTATAAAAAAAGCATCTCCTTCATACAGTTTTACATCAATTCTATGTTGAAATGATAACACTAGCTTCACCCGTTTTGTACTTTAAAAAAAACGTAGCTACTAGAACATGTAATATTAAATATACAGCTTGCATTGTATTTCTATTAGATAGAGCTGGTCTAGAGCCCTTACTTTTGGCCACGTGTCTGGCATGCAGCCACACCTGCCTCATTCTTTGTCACTTTTCACTTGTGGATGTCTGATCTCCCCAGCCAGACTGTGGGTGCCTTGGGGCCAGGCCCAGTGTTTTCAGCTGGTTGTATCCCATACAGCACACTCAGGACACAGTACCCTCAATCTTTCAGGAACAGGTAAACATATGAATCACAACTCAAAAACTACTCACAGAAATCCTCCAAAAAGTTAAGCTCCCCAGGTGTCTTCTGAGCATCTCTAATGTGAAAAAAATTATTTATCTGTATAGGTATATTAACACTCAAAAGGTTTGGAGAGACTTGTAAACATTTGCCGCTTGGAGAGGGAGTTCTATGGGTTGCCTGTTTTGAGTAAAATTTATACCTGTTTTGAGTAAAATTTATATTGTCCTGTGCTTGCAAGAATGCTTTTTGCAGTACTGCAAGGACTTACAATTTTCATGTTACCTTTGTCACTTGGTACAGTATTTTTTCAGATCCTCGGAATTTTGTGACTCGGAGATGTTTAAAAACATTAGCAACACAGTTACAGGAAGGATGGCACGTTGATGCCACCAGGCCTGGTGCCACACTGAACACTGCACAGTGCTGTATTTCATTCCAGTCTCCAGCCAGGAAAAATCCCTGTAACTGGGATGTAATGGGACCCCCATTTGAACAACAGAAAGAATGAAAGGATTTGAAATGAAATGAAAGTTGTTTATAAGAGGAAATGGAATTAGCACATAGAAAGCTGAGGGGGAGGGCACGGTTTTTCATATGTATCACTGGAAGGATTTTAATACAGAAGATAGTGGCTCAGTCATTAGTTTTCAGATTCCATTGAGATTAATCATGAGTCAAAACAGTAAGAGGGATTTGGGTTAGCTACAAAGGAAACATTTGCTGATAGGACTGGCAATTAAATGATGGGTCAGGTCTTTACATCTCAGATTATGTCTTGTCAGTCTTGGTGGTCTGTACTGATCTAGTTATACCCTTGCTTGAGTATAGTGGTGGTTTGTTTTTTTTTTGTCCATTTCCTTTATTTATTTTTTAATTTAATTTTTATTTTATATTGGAGTAGAGTTGATTTACAATGCTGTGTTAGTTTCAGGTGTACAGCAAAGTGATTCAGTTACACATATATATACAAACCATTCTTTTTCAGATTCTTTTCCCATATAGGTTATTACAGAATACTGAGTAGAGTTCCCTGTGTTATACAGTAGGTCCTTGTTGATTATCTGTTTTATATATAGTAGGGGTGTTGTTTACTAGACATATCTAGGTCCTTCCCATGCAGAAAATTCTGCAGTTTTTCTGGGTGACTCAGTTTTACTTAGGTATGCCTATTCTTAGGGGAAAAAAAACACACATTATTTCAGGATTGATCATTGACTCATTTAAACACAAAGAATTCTTTAAAAAGAGCATCTTACTAAACTGTTACCTTTAATGGCTTTAGAAAAAAATCACTGCAGAAAATGTCATTGGAACATCTATTGATGTTTACTCTTTAAAAGCATTTTTAACTAGGACCTCAAGATCACAGGTGAGTTTCTTTAGTTAACATAATAGATATTTTAAGTCAGTGAAGTTCCTGTAGATTTGTCTCTGTTCATTAAGTTCTGAACAAAGAAACCCAATGCCTTGCAAGCCACAAAAAAGAGGTAAGCAAAAATACAAACAGCCATTGCTCTCAGCATTTTCATCTCTGAATTGCTATTCCAGGAAAAGGAGAACAATCTAGAGAGTTGCTTTTAGTGTTTAAAACTCAATGCAAAATCGTAGAGTTGAGTTACTTTCCAAATTGACTTACTTTTCTCAAAGTGGCCGTGGGTTCAGAATCATAAACCACTTTTGCTTAGCACAGAGCAAACAGGTTTTTTAATCTGATGTTTGGGAAGAAGACTATTTTATTCAGTTGTGGTTTTTGTGGAATTTTTTGTGTGTGTGGAATTTTAAGTATAATAATAAGTGAAGGACTGTTTGTTGGGATGCATGGGGTTATTTTATATATATATATATATTTGCTATTCTTAGTTGTTCTTTCCACTTTAAAAAAAAAAAAACAGGGATTTTGTGGGTGGAGTTGCAAGGAAAGGGAAAAGAAGGTCAGGAGGAAGTATTCGAAATGATAGACTGTGCAAAGCTATAAACTTCTATCAGAGCATCTCAGAGGGATTTACAAACAAAGGCTACTGATGAGGATTTGTGGGAAGTGAACCCGAGTAGCAGGGAAACCAACTGACTTCTCCATGCTCACTGGGCACAGCAGCAAATACACAGGAGCCAGAGCAGCCAGTCTTTGGACTGTCTGCTTGAACAAGTTTTCTGCTCTCCTAGAGTAAAAAGTTACCCACAATTCCCACAAGTCAGCTAGCCTAATGATTAGGAAAACTAATTTACAAATAGTTGAAGGTGTAACAGCTCATGTTATCCTTTGCAATCAGGATGCTGAAAAACGGACAAGATCATACAGTTAAGAACTGAAAAATAAAGAAAAACAGGAAAATAAAGCCTGTTAAGAAAGCCCCACACCCCAAATATTAAACTGAACATGAAGACTTTTTATAGGAAAAGTACAGAGTTAAAAATTTTTTTCTACTCATAATTATGAGCAATACTGAAATTCTCAGGAAGAAATCCAAACTTAAGACATTTAAAATGCATCATAGGTAAGTTCTGTCATAAATAGGAAGAAAACAGTGTGATCTTGCTAATACTAATTAATAGCTATGAGCCAGGGGATGTGGAGAGAGAAGAAAACAAGAATCCTAAGTATTGAGAGATGTTGAAAATCAGAGCTTTAGGAAACTGTTCATGAGAAGTTAATGCTGCTAGGAAGACAATTTATCTAGAACTAGATGTTCTAGATGGTTCTAGTTCATTCAAGAGGAAATGAAGATGTGCTCAAGAGAAGGGCTGGTGAGTATAGGGTATGTCCAAGGCAAGAACTGGCTTCAGGTACGAGGAAGGTAGAGATGCGCTCAGAGTGAAGGCAACATGTAAGTGAAGACAAAGGTTTAAAGTGTGTAGACAGTTACTTTCCATGCTTTCTTGGGTGCTGCTAAGATGACTGCCAAGATCATGCTCTAATGTTGTCAGCATAGTGTCAGCTTCTCCTTCAGGCTGCTGTTTTCGTCTGTCGTTAGAGCAATTGGATCTGGAAGCCTATTAACTGCTCCATCAAATGACCAAGTCTTATTGATTCAGAAACTATCTCCCACAAAAGGTAAAAAGACTATTAGGAGGTAAATTAATCCACAAAGTATCTATTTATAGTATTAATACTTCTTTGATAACATTATATGGACTATTTAGTACAGACTCTTTAAATGAGAGCAGGGTAAAAGTTGGAATTTTAGGAGAGGTGTATTTCTCAGAAAGTAGTTTGATAGAATTTGCTTTTTTTTTCTTTTTTTAACATCTTTATTGGAGTATAATTGCTTTACAATGGTGTATTAGTTTCTGCTGTATAACAAAGTGAATCAGCTATACATATACATATATCCCCATATCTCCTCCCTCTTGCGTCTCCCTCCCACCCTCCCTATCCCACCCCTAGAATTTGCTTTAAAATAATTGCAATGTAGCAGTGCACTTTGGGACACATTGAATCACAAATTATGAGATTCAGAAGCAATATTCTAGATGGAAATTTAAATAATGTGGAGGGTGTGTGTGAAGGAGAAGAAAGAGAATTAATTTAATTCCATTTGCTGATGTGACTGTAGTACAACTATTTTTAGGTATAATCCAAACAGTGCATATCTTCTCCATTTTGATTAGTAGCAAATTGGCAGGGAGTCAAAAGAATTAGTATTTCTCAGCACATTATGCCAGAAATGTACAAATAAAACTAAATTATCTGTGCCAATGTGTTTAATTTGAATTACGGCTAAGGTTTTAAATTGTTTTCCTTCCAAAGAACTGATGGGTCCTGCTTTGTTAAAAAAATTTTTTTAAGCCTTTCACAAATGGCAGTAAAACTTAATAATTTTCCTTTTGACCCTTGCTTAGAAGCTCTTGCTAAAAACTTGAATGCTGGTATCATCCTGAGACTTCGAGTGCAGAATTTCCGTCTGGCAATTTTACATATTGCCAGAGGAAGTCAGCACGCTCAACAAAATGCGAAATTAGGAAAATGTGCTTAACAAGGAAAGGTTTCACAATAGCCACTTAGAGGTTATTAATAATTCCAGTTCCAAAGAAAGCCTGGATAGAAAAGGTGAGCTCTATTTACAAAGTTTTACATTGCCAAGTTCACCAAGGGATGAAGCTATCTTCTATACCAATTATAGATTCCTACACTGGAGGGAGAATTATAGATGCTGGAATATCTTGTTACACATAGAAAACTTTACAGTGTGCAACCGAAACATAATTTCAAATGTAGCAAATGAGTGAATCTTGGTCACATGTTCACTGTTTTAATTTTAAGGTTTATGCCTTTGGTACTGTTACACACAAACCCATGGGGTAAGGTTGATTTTCTGCATATTCACTGCCCTCCTCCTGTCACTTCTGCTGTGCATTATCTCACCAGATTAAACAGGATTGGCAGTTTTCTCCTCCCACTGACGTAGCTATTGGGATTGGCAGCTCAGATTCCTACATTTCTATTATAGATCAATGTCTTCTTCAAAACAACGAAAAGCAGTTTTCATGGGTAGTAGGAATCACTGACAAGGTCTGTTTCTGAATCCCCGTAACCCTCAGTTAGAGAACTCAAGAGATCACAGAAAACTCTTTTTTTCTATTTCCTACAAATACATATAAACTGGCCCCAAGATTATAGTGGTTTCCTCTAATTCACTAAAGAGTTCAGACCTGTTTACTAAGCAGTTAAATTATATATATTTGTTATTAAAGTTTATAGGACTTTCATGATTTTGAGACCTAAGGTTTGATGGGTCTATATGTAAGTTTGGGTATGGGAAAATTTCTTTTTATTTAAATGTAAAGACTTATCTAGACAAAATAGGAAAGTGAAGCATTACCTGGTACTCTTGAGTGCTCTTCAGATGAAACTGTAGACATTAAGTCTATTAATTTTCTAGTATGATTTAAAAACAAAGGAGCAAAACCCCTAACAAAATGCAACTTACATATTCAGGTGGGGGAAGGGAGGATAGAAATGCACTGTATTTGTTCCTAGGGGAAAGGATAGTGAGATTTCATCCTGGAATTTTTACATTCTCCAAAATGTGTTTCTTTAGGTATGTATCTGTATTTTTAGATAACTCTTGCCATCTTCTGCCTCTCCACCTTTTTTTTTTTGCTGGAGAAAGGGATTAAACTTCACGGCAGCTTTTGTTGAAACTGCTACTGTTCATGCAACCTTCTGCTGGTCTCTAAAACATAGGCAGCATTAATCTTTCTCAGAAGACTCTCGTCTTTCCTGGTTTTCAGAATATCGCATTGCCAAAAAAAAAAAAAAAAAAAAAGGATAATTGGTCTTGACTTTCCTTGGTAGCGAAGAGTTTCTTCATGTTCAATCTCGGTATAAGCCAAAACTTTACACTCTTCACTTTGGTTTCTTTACTGTACCATCATGAAATGAAAAGCTTGTTTAAAAATACAAAGAAAGAGAAATACTTAAACTTATTTTGGAGAATGTAGAATTAATCCCGAGATAGAATTTCACTATATTTTCCTTAGGAACTAATTTTAGGAAAACTATCCTATCCATTGGGGGGGGGGGGGTCTTAATCTTGTTAGAAAATTTTAAAACTTCACATTTACTTTTACCTGTTACCTGCCCACCCAGAACTTCTGCTGAAATGGTCTACTTAATTACACAAGAGAAAAAAATATTTACTTAAATGCTCTTTTATAAATTTTTGCTTAACCATGAAAGCATTTTGCTTTCTAAACAGCCACTGGAGAAATCTGCACACACTGTGATTTTCTGTGATTTTGATTTTCTGTTGGAAAACAAAAACCAGCCGTGGATGCCACTTACCGAATTCCAAGTAGGCAATGACGGTTCCACGACTTAGTCTTCTTTCCTGTATTTCTGTGCAAAGTTGCAGCTGAGTTACCTGACTCAATCATTTTTTCTTAGAAGATGCACAATCCCAAATATTACTTCTTAAGGCAAGTACGGCAGATGGGATCTTGAAAACACCTACAAGTAGTCTAGAATACTCTGAATCTGGCTGTGAAAATTTAGGGCAAGCCTGCAGCTCTCAGTAGGTGCACGCCTTATTTGGTCTCGAGGCATTTTGCTATGCTATTGAGTCATGAAAAGCTATTAAAAGAGCTCTATGGGAAATCCAGCCTATATTTTGAACAAAACAAACTGTCTTTTCCATTTTCACTGAGCCCTTACAGACACACAGTACATAATCTTTTTTGTGCTTTATTGGTATTTATTGCACATGGATCAATTCCTCACATAGTAGTTAGTTGCACCAGAGTATAAATACTTGGTAAAACACAGAGAGGAAATAGTATTTACACACAAGTGCTAAATTTTACCAGCAGATTCACGTGGGCCCTTGGACATAAAAAAATAATAAAAAAATCCTTAAGATAATTATATTTATAATATGGATACAGTTACAGTACCATGATAAAAGAGTATAAAAAGGTGTTTTTCCAATAAATCATTAGCTCAGTAACATAATAGACAACAGAAGTAGAGTTTGAGTTTTATTTTAGTTTTTAAGATCTGCCCCTACCTCACCCCCACCCCCGTTAAAAAATATTTAATTTCTTTTTGTGCAAGTAACATCTTCAGTGGACTTTACAGTTCCTAATACTGTGCAAAAATGCCACTTTGAATCACGCCTTTTTGTTTTGTTCTGTTTTTTGTTTTTACCCACATGTGCAGTAATCTGAACTGTTTCCTTTTTCTTTTCTTTTTCTGTCCTGTCTTCAATGGACAGAGTCACACGTCACAGAGGCTCAGCGCCTGGTCCTTCCAACTAATATTGATACATAAATAAGCTGTTTAATATAAACAAGTCTTTCTATCTTGCTGTGCAATGTGCACAGTGTGAGGTAGGAACCCCTCAGCCTGACCACCAAGGCTCTCGGGGACAGCCGGCTTGCCCTACAAAAGGAAAGCAAGGTGAGGCTTGTTCCAAGAATAGCTTAAAATTTCCTGAAACGCGATTTTTGCATCCATCCTTTCCCTCTGCTTTAAGAACAGGAAAAATCATTACTCAGGAATTAAAATGAAATTTCAACGGAAAGCAAAGGAAACACGTCCTGATCAACTGTCATTCTCTCCTCTTTCTCCGGTTGACCGCTCCTGTTCCCGAGAACGGGATAGAAGCCAAGTCAGAGGCTTATCTCCTAACGCTTCTCCCTTCCCTTCCCGGTCATCGCAGAGAGTGTTAAAAACCACCTGGGGTGGGGTGGGGGGGAATCTAAAGACGTATCACACGCTCCCACAAAAGAAGGCCGGACCACAAAGAGAAAAAAGAACCCAACAAAAATCAGCAAGCCACTCTCCCACCCCTCCCCAAACCTTCCTTTCTGTGCAACGGTCTGTGGCTTTTCTGTTTGCCTTGGATGATGCAGACGAGGTTTGCGGGCTTCGAATTCACCTGCTTTCGGTCTTAAGTAAACACAGATCTCCTCTTCCCCCAGGAAGCCATTCAGGGGCGCCCGGGCTCTCTTCCTCCCGGGGCGCAGAGCCCGCGCCCGGGCTGGGGAGGCGGGGAGGCGGGGAGGGGCGCCCGGCCCTACACCTTGGAATCCGAGGCACAGCCCGGGTGGCTCGGCTCGTCCAGGCTCGAGTCGCTGTCGGCCGCCGCCCCACCGTTGTAGCCGGCCCAGGGCTCCAGCAGGCGCGCGGGCGGCGCGGCCCCGACGTCGTCGTCGTCGTCGTCGTCGTCTGAGGCGGCCCCGGGCGACGGCGGCGGCCCGGCCACCGCCAGGCAGCCCGAGGCGCGCGGCGGGTCTCCGGCGGCCGCGTGGCTCCCGCGGGCGGCCCGGCGCGCGCAGCAGAGCAGGCGCTGGAAGGCCTTGCGGAAGTCGGGGCTGCGGCAGTAGATGATGGGGTTGAAGGCCGAGTTGGCGTAGCCCAGCCAGTTGAAGAAGACGAAGAGGCTGTCGGGCACCAGGTCGCGGTGGAAGGCCTTCACCACGTTGGCCAGGAAGAAGGGCAGCCAGCAGAGCGTGAACACGCCCATGATGATGCCCAGCGTCTTGAGCGCCTTCTGCTCGCGCAGGGCCACGAGGCGCGAGGGCCGCCGCTTGCTGGCGCGCCCGTTGGCCACCGGGGAGGCGGCGGCGGCCGGGAGCGGGGGCCCGGGCGAGGGCGCGGGCGAGGGCGGCCGAGTGGGGCCGCTGAGGAAGCGGCGCTCGCAGCTGTCGATCTTCTTCACCTGCTTCTGGGCCTCGCGGAACACCCGCAGGTACACGAAGGCCATGATGCACAGGGGCACGTAGAAGGAGACGACGGACGAGGCTATGGCGTAGGCTCGGTTGGTGACGAAATCGCAGCACTTGGGGTCGTTGTAGCAGCGGCGCGCCTCGTCGCCCTCGGCCCGCCACCAGTGCATGAGGATGGGCAGGAAGGACACCAGGGCCGAGATGGCCCACACGGTGCACACGAGGGCCCGCGCCCGCGCGCGGGTCAGCAGGCTCTGGTAGCGGAAGGGCGATGTGATGGCGAGATAGCGGTCCAGGGCGATGACACACAGGGTCTCGATGCTGGCCGTCACGCACAGCACGTCCACCGAGGTCCAGAGCTCGCAGAAGAAGGAGCCGTACTCCCAGCGGCCCCACACCACGATGGTGGCCCCGAACGGCACCACCAGCAGCCCCATGACCAGGTCGGCGCTGGCCAGGGACATGATGAAGAGGTTGGTGAGCGTCTGCAGCCGCGGCGTCTTGGCGATGGCCACGATCACCAGCACGTTGCCCGCCACGATGAGCAGCACGATGAGCGCCATCAGCAGGCCCATGCCGGCCGTCCACTGCTGCGACAGCGGCGCGGATCCCTCGCTGGCGGGGGTCAGCAGCGAGGCGGGCGGCGACGCGGGCACTAGCAGCCGCGCCGCCGTGGCCGCGCCGTCGGGGAGCGGCGCGGCGGTGGACAGGTTGCAGGGCTCGGAGGCGCCCAGGGCGAGCGCCCCCGCGCCCATGCCGAGCTGCGGAGGCCGGGGGAGGGGGGTGTGGCGGAGTTGGGCCGCGGTTGGGGAACCCCCCAGAGGCCCGGGCGGCGGGGCGCGCGGAGGGAGGTCGCGGCCAGGTCAGGACAGCCGCGGCGCTGGGCCGGAGGCATGGGCGCCGGGCGCCTTCCCCGCCGGAGCCGTGCGCTGTCGCCGCCGCCGCCGCCGCCGCTGCTGCTGGAGCCGCTGTCGCTGCTGGAACAGCTGCCGGGACCTCAGCATGTTTCTGAGCGCGCGGAGCCCGCAGCCCCGGCTCCCAGCACCCAACCCACCCCAGTCCCACTCCCCCGAGCCAACCCCCAGGGCCTCGCGTCAGGCTCCTGCAGCCAATCCGGGCGAAGGCACGCCCCTGTCTGGCTCCCCCCAGCAACTCCCCGCAGCCCCCCCTCCTACCGGCGGTTCCGCGGCTCCGAGGAGTGAGGCAGAGGGCCCAGCGAGCGTCTCCTCGGCGCCCGCGGGTTCCTGCGCGCGCGCGCGCCTTCCCAAGCCCGCTGGTTCCAGCGCCCAGTTCCCCTTGGCTCCCTACGGCGCCCGGCTCCCACCCTGCCCCCTCCCGCGGACCCCAGTCTCTCCTCTCCTGCGCCCCGTTTGCCTCCGGTGTTTGGCTCCTTCCTGCGCTCGGGCTCAACTCGCTACCCGTCTACCTCCGGTGCCCAGGTTTCCTGCGGAGCAGAGCGCGCGCTTCCTTTAGCGGGGAGGGGACCTCGGTGTTCTCGAAGCACCAGAGCGCCTTGGACGGTCTGTTCACTGGGGTTGGAGGGGTCTGGCTGCAAGATTGTTCCTCGTGTTGGGCAGCCTAGGAGAGTGCGCGTAAAACCCTTCCTCTGTCAAGAGGGGACCCAGCCAGCCTGCGTCCTGCCAGCTCGGGGGATCGGAGGCGGGTGTTAGCGGTTAGAGGAAACTTTCCAGCAAGCGCCTTGCTCGAGCAAACCGCGCATCTGTCAGCAACGCTCTCTGGGAGCTATTCTTGCAAGAAGCTTCTGTTGTTCCAGGGCAGCAGATGCAGAAAGGAAGGGAAGGTTTGTGCATCTGACAGCTAATGCTAAGCACCAGTTGGAAAAACACACACTCCCCAGTCCCAGCTGATGGATGTGTGAGTATGATGCAACAGTGTGTGTCGATACTGTGAAGAGAGAGGCTTAAAGAAACACAAATGTTAACGTGGAGTAAGTGACACCGCCACGAAGACAGAGCACGTTTAATTACATTTCAGACTTTTCACATTCAGTTATAACACCAGGATTTTGTGTTTTATTACTCACATGATTTTACAGTTTGAGCTGGGTCAGTGCAAACAAAAAGGTACATTAGTTTTGGTTGACGTAGTGAATTGAGATTTCAGATTTCTTGGTCTGCCCAAGTTGTTTTCTCCTTTGCCCAAGTTCCCAGATTCTCCAAACTCTAGGATTAGTTTTGGAGGAATGAGAGAAGAAAATATGTAAAGACTCCAGAAGATTAAAATCCGATAGCATTTAAAGTTATATCAGAGACTTCTGAGTTGGCAGCTGAATGGGTTTAAAATTAGTGAGTCAGCCCTGCAGTCGGTGTGATTATATGTGGGGACCCACCTACAGGACGGGCACCATGAACACACATGCAGCAGGAGGTGTTCAGACCCCCTAATTCCACCCCAGTAAGGTCCCCAGCTCAGCCTTGAAAATAAAAAGGCTTTAATCGAATCCTTGAGAACAAGGACGTGTAAACAGGTTCTAATTACCCATGTAAGGGTGCATGAAAATGTTATATAATGCTCACACATCTTTCTAGCATTGGCATAAAAAGAATAGCATCTGAAAGGGACAAACGCATCTTCTTACCCTGTAGAGAAAGACTGACTTCCACAGCTACCCAAGTCAAGAGGTAAAAGCAATGTTTATTCAGTTTATAAAGCCCAGCAGTTTTAACCACCTTCTCTATATCCAAACATATAAATTTGCTTTAGGCCCAAACTTGATAATCAGTGCTACAAGGTGGGTGGGTGTGGATGTGGGTGATTTATTTGTTTATTCACCCCTGCCCTAGGACTTGTCAGCCTAATTCTGCCCTAGTTCTGCCAACTTGGGAAGCTTGAGAAGGGGGAGAAAGGAAAGGAGAGGGCTAGAAAGAGGGGGGGTTGGAGGCCTGCACCCTGAGTTCAGTGTAGGCTCCCAGAGAGCCCTAGGTACCCAAGTCACTGCAAACCTGTCTCCCCTTCCGATTTTTTTCTGTTCCCACCCTCAAGGGGCAGTCTCAAAATAGCCAAGGGGTTGGAAAGAGTTGGATTTGACGCTGCAGGATTCTGAGTGCTGGGCTGTGCGGTGAGGTGTAGGGAATGTGGGGAGGAGGCTTTCTGTTGGGCGCCATCTTTCTGTCAAGTGGTGTTACCGGGAATATTGTGTGCCAAGCTTAAGGGCCCCTGAAGGGCAAAGGGATTGCATTTCTGTGAGCGATAAGGCCTGAACTTGGTTGTACAGATTCAGTGCAGAAGCCTGGATGCCAATAGCATTACCATATGTGCAAATATGTATGTATTTGTATACATTTTGTATACATCCATGTATTAGTATACGTATGTATATGTATAAACACACCAAAAATACCAGGGCGCGAGATTTGAATTGTTGAAGAACTCTCCTGAAACTTTTTTCCCCTGCTCATTCAGAGATAAATCAAGTTTCCCTGAATTTCTGGATAATAAATACATTAAATCACAAATATCCAAAACCAGAAGGTTATTTTGATAGGAGTTCCAACGTAGGGCTGCAGGCATAAAGGGATTCCTGGAATTCTTGGGGCTGTCCTTCAGTTGTACTGATGGAAGAGTTTGGAGTAGTTCATATTCAACTAGAGTTCACTTTCTTTTAAAATAAAATGTTCTCGGATTTCCTTTAATCCCTACACTTCGTGACACTTTTTAAAAAAAAACATTTTTGAGCTAACATTTTTTTGTCCTGAGTTAAGGATACAAGATTAAGAAGAAAACATATCCACTTATACAGGTATGAGATGTTGCAAGTTCAAAATGAGTAACTCCTCCATTTCCCCATTCCCCACTCCCAACTGTTAAAATCAATCAGCTCTTGGGAACCCGCAGACTTGACAGTCCTTTAGAAAGGAACAGAAAGCTCCAACAATACATGCTAATCAGCACATTGAAAACAAGTGGGCTTCCTCCTCAGAATTTCCTGCTCCCACCTCTACCTTTCCCATCCCACTACCTTTATCCCACACCTGAACTTGCTATGGGTTCTTTTTGAGCTCCTGGTCTCTAGTCCTTCCCGATCCATTTAATCTGGCATACCATAGCCAAATTAATATTTCTAAAATGCTGCATTGACCGAAATGCTTTTCTGTTCAGAAACCTCAACTCCTCAACATGGCCTTCAAAGCCCTCCACAGTCCAGTTCCAAATAGCCTTTCCAGCACTATCCCGTACTAGAACTCTCCATGTCACCCTAACTTGCAGTTCTGTAAATTAGTTTTTGGATCTATACCCTTTTTCCTTTTTTTGCATCTGTACTCTTTCTCACTGGGATCCTTCCACCAAGAATTCCCTCCTCCATCTCTGTCTCATTGGGTTCAGCTTTCAAGATCTGGTTAATATATTTTTTACTTTACGGTCATCCCTGCCCACTGTTTCTGGAAATGATCTCTCCTTCCCCTACCTAGAGTAGTTACTTTGCTCATTGCATTTCATGTGTCAAGGAACAATATGTTGCCTTTCGACGTCTCTTATATTGTGATATAATTTTTATAATTTAAAATTTTTCTCTTTTCTTCTCATATGGATTATAAGGCCACTGAGAGCCAGGACCATCCTATACATTTTTATGTTTCCCATGTTTACTAAAACTACCTAACATGAATTAACCTTAAGCTTTGATTCATAAATATTTAATGTTTAATTTATTAAAATATTCTCATATTTACTAGTATGAGAAATAATCGAGTGTTTTTGGAGTTATGATCTTTCCTCATGCTTCAAGTTTAGAGTAATAATTCATGTTCCTATAGCCTAGTCAATACGTTCATATAAGCATTTCAAAATATAAGCTTTACAAATACAAGGTAGGCTCATGAGATAAATAAATTTATATCATACCTACTCAGTAATAAATAACGTGGGGCAGACTTAGGTAAGAGTTTTTCCAAAGGGACAATGAAAGTCCACATAATAAAGAATACTACCTAATCTTCATAAATATTCAGGGTGAATGACCTTTTTCCTTCCTTTATGATACTGTATATCCAGGCATTTCTGCCCTGGGAGAATGGCTGATGACTTGAATCTGGCTTCAAATTCTAGATCAAATTAAAAGTCTGTACGGCAGTGACTAATGGGCGTCCAATCCACCCGTAGTTGTAAGCCACGAACTTGATGAAGACCTTTCCATTCTTCAGTTGACTTTGTTGGCAAATGAGATTAAAATAATAGTGAGTAGCCTAGCTGGACAGCTGCTGGAAGGTTGGCCAGAGGAAGTCTGGGGGAAATTTCTAAGTAAAGCGCCAAGTAAAGTATCAAATCAGTAAGTTAGCATAATTTGCCTTGAGGCTGATAATAGGTGGCAGAATTCATTGATCAGAGCTTTAGTGGCTGTTTCTGAGGAAAGATGTACAACTTTTCACATAAAGTAATGTAACTGCTAAAATAGTCACTCAGCGCTAAACTAAGCAAAGAACAGTTTGCACCCGTGGCTGGCTTAAGGTCATATACTGGTTTTGAAGACACAGTTTACACAGGGACAAGCAATTGCATCCACTGTGATAAGAAGCACAGAAGACAGTGGTGTAATCATAGTAAAGCGTGGACTATTTGGGCAATTCAGAAGCTCTTCTCTCTCCCACTTCCTCCCTCTTTGCCTTCTCCTCCTCTTCCTGGTGTGTCTAAAGAGTACTTTGAACAATGCAAGAGCCAGTAATAATACTTTTCAAAATTTGGATATATTGGAAAGTGTTCAGACCTGGTAGGCGGAAGATCCAGGTTTGTGTCCTGGCGTCACTTTTGAGTTTGACCTTCAGCAGTGGCTTCATCCTTAAAATGGACTCACCGTTTGGTCCCTCGCAGGGTTACACATGGATTAAATGAGATGATGTATGTGACAGCTTCTTGAAATCTCATATAGCACTGTATACTTGAAACACATCAAATGCGGTCTCATCCAATCATCATGACATTTCAAACCATGAAATGTGTCAGGATTTGCTTGTATGAGAAGAGTCAGTTCACTTACATAAGCTTCACTTTATCAGGTGACTCCTTTCTTTCTCACACTGGATATAGCACGACTCAGAGGCTGGATAACAGTGAACAATTTTTAAATGCCTTTACCTTTGGCCAGTCACATTTTAAAAAAGATTTCCCCCCATCTTTGTGCCTTTCCTTAGTGGGTACCCTACTCTTTTTTTTTTAAGTGTTCATTTATGTGATTCTCTGACATAAATTCCTTTAAAGTATTTCAGTGGTGAAATATTAGCAGCAGAGAAAGGATTTTTTTCTCAACTATTTAGTGCCATAACTAGTAACTTTAAAAAAAATGGAAGGTAATGCAACATAAAATTTAGCCAACTTTCGTAAGTTCTGTTCTTATTCAGGTGTATAATGAATCAAAATTGAGTGTTCATCAGCTGAGATCTTACCTTAAAGTGCCGGCGGCAATGGGAGTATTATCAGTACACATGGAAAGTACTTGGCTAAGAGTTGTCCTTCAATCGGCCCAAGTCTAGAGCTTGTAATGACAACAAGCTGCACTAATTATTGAAAACTCTAGGTTTTATTTTAACAGAGTCTTATTGTGCTCCTGAAAAAACGATTATGTTGTAAAAAGCTGAGAAGTTTGTAGCAACTAGAATCCCCCAAGCCCCTATTTTAAGTTTCTAACAGATAGAAATGATACCTTTTAAACGTTTTAGCTCCCATTTATTTTGGTCATGTAGTTGGTACTTTGCAAATTCCTGTGGAATAGAGGAACCACTTAAAAGCTTATGTGCAGTCTCTAAAATAAAAGAAGACATTGTGTTTTCCATTCACCTATGGAAGATGGGTCTGGGCCATCCAACTGAATGGAATTGCCAAAGGGAACCAGTGAAAGAAGCAAGTTGTCTTGCCTCTGGGTGGCAGACCAAATCATTTACATTGCTTCTTTTCACTCAGTACTCTGAGTAGACCAAACAGGTATCTTCTTTCATATGTTTTTCCACTTCTTTGTTTTGGATATATATTTTCATAGGTAACTTACGTACTGTATAAACGCTCATCCAGACCCACTCAATAAATAGAGGCATGGCAAGTCCTTTGCCTTGGAAGGGCAGAGTCCCACACTAGTGGGACACTATTGCTGCTACTTTGGTTTTGATAACCACTGTGGTTAGGCTTCTTGCATTGAAAATAAATATCAAACCTTTGACATGACATATATTTTCCACAATGTCTCAGCTTTGCAGCTCCTTGAATAAAACCTGTTAGAAATCTTTATCCTATGACAGCTTTCTGTTTCCAGAGCATTATCGCTTAATTAAATGTTAAGGGGGCAATGACCTTCTTTGCAGACCTCTTCTAAATATAAATGACTTTTCACACTGGTGGAGAAATGGTTGGGTTTTTTCCTTTCTGTTTTCATATGGAGACACTGAAGCATAAGGAGAGAGACGTGCTTGAGGTTTCAAGGAAAGGCAAAGGGAGTTCTTCATTTTCCTGCCTATTGAGCTAATCTTTAATTACCAGAGCCTGCATCCTTAACAGATTTGGACCCACCTCTTAACTGCTTGTCAGCATAATTAAATTGCATGATATATTTTGGGGCCTGGAGCAAGTCATAGAGTCATTTTTTAAAATAAATAGCTCTGAATGAGTGAAGAGAGTCTATCATGCAATGTTTATTTGTATTTTTCAATTGGTTTAAATATAATAGATCTAGAAGAATAATCATATTTATCCACACAAATAAAAGTCTCTTTGTTAGTACATTTCAATGTGAATTTCCAGAAGTGCCACATGAATACTAACTCTGAAGACAAAAACAAAAAACCCAAAAAGCAAAGAAAAGCAAAGCAATTAAGTAATTTGGTTTTTTGTTTTGTTTTTAAATCTGTAACTAGAAAAAAATTTCACCAAAGACTCTTACTGAGAATCAAAGGCCCAAAAGTTGTGACAACCTTGGGGTTTTATTTAAAAGTCAAAATGAAGCTGTTTGGGAGTTTGGAACAGAAAATTAAAAAGCAAGCTCTACTTGCTTGGTCATTTCCTCACCCTAATAACTTTTCCAAACCAGGTAGCTATGTCATGGGCATGTTGAACTTTGAGGCTCTCTGAAAAGCCTGGAGAATGCACTGAAATGGTATTGACACAGTCCTGAAAATATTGTTTTTTCTTATTCTGAAAATATCTAAAGTGACGATTTTACTCCAGCTTGTCACCATTTCCATCCCACTCCTTACCTTTCCTCGCTTCTGCCGCCAGTCACTCTGCAGGCATTTTGACATCTCCCCCATTATTAATTGAGATTATTTGCATTTTCATAGCTCTCTCTTGAGGATAATAATCTTGGTTTAAAAAATTCCCACACGTACACATTCATGTATATAGTTTTCATAAGTTCTTATCTGAGGGTTGACTTAGACTAAAAGTAATTTATTACGCAAGTTAAAAACCCATACTTAACCTCTCAAAAAATAATCAGTGTTTTATAGCATAACCAGTCTTCTTTTTTTTTTTAAAAAGGGATGCATTCTTTTTTTTTTTTTTTTATAAATTTATTTATTTATTTATTTTTGGCTGTGTTGGGTCTTCGTTTCTGTGCGAGGGCTTTCTCTAGCTGCGGCAAGCGGGGGCCACGCTTCATCACGGTGCGCGGGCCTCTCACTATCGCGGCCTCTCTTGTTGCGGAGCGCAGGCTCCAGACGCGCAGGCTCAGTAGTTGTGGCTCACGGGGCTAGTTGCTCCACGGCGTGTGGGATCCTCCCAGACCAGGGCTCGAACCCGTGTTCCCTGCATTGGCAGGCGGACTCCCAACCATTGCGCCACCAGGGAAGCCCAGCATAACCAGTCTTGATGGGAGATTTTGAGAATATCCCTGGCTTATGCATTTTTGTTTTAGATGCTTTTTATTACATAATTTCAAATTATGGCATTTTAGTAAGATGACACTAATTTTAGTAATTAGTTTTGACATGTACCTCTCTCTGTATACCATCATGATTAAGGATGCAGATTCTGGAGTCACACTGCCTGGGTTACAATCCAGGTTTTGCCAGTTAGTAGCTGGCTGACTCAACAAGTTATTTGAATACCTCAGGGCTCTGTTTCATCATCTGTTACGTGGGAATAAGAATAATCGTACCTACCTCTGAGGTGTTTGGAGGATTCGATAAGACACACAAAGCATTTCGCACAGTGCCTGGCTCATCGTTAAGTACTTAATAAACATTATCTTTTCTTTTTTCCATTTCCCCCCCCCCAACTGCCACCACCACAAAAAGATCATGGCAGGAAAATCCTCATTCTGCACAGAATCACGGGTGGCAGAGGAGGCAACCTCTAGTCAGTGGAAATTGAATAACTGCATTTTCTTTTTAAGTGAGAGGATGTAGTAAACAATCTAATTTGGTAAGTACTCTTTTGCTTTCAAAGGCAAGTTTATTCCTTTGTGGTCATTTAATCTGATTGTCATTCTGTTTGGGGAATTCGAATTTCTCAAACTAATTTTACATCATGGAAAGGTCATTGTAGAGGGTTCCATCCTATGGTATAAACCACATTCAAAATATATGAAACAACAACAATTACCAAACAAAGCCCCACTGGGCTCTTAATAGAGAAGCTTATTTCCCGAGCTCTAATTGATCCAAGCTGCCTCTTTTTACGGTGTATATTCATAAGATCTCGAGGAGACCAGAAGGTTCTCTTGTGACTTGCTTTGTGTCAACGGAGGACACTTCAGTTGTCCTGAGTACACGGGGTCTGACCACCCCACCTCCTGAGAACAGAGAGTAAAGAAGCAGGCAACAAAAGAAGTTTTCCCAAGTCCATGCTGTGTAAACCCTAGGAGAGTCTTTCAGACTCTAACTTGGAACAATTAATTTTATTTCCAAAACAGTTGCAATATCTTGTTGGGTCTCTGTTCTTTCATAACAGATTAGGAGAAACAAGTTGGAGTGAAGGCACGAGGTTGGTGCAGGAAGCAGAGGGGCGCTTCTGGGAACTTCATATTAGAGAAGAAAACAGGGAAACCGGTGATGCCATTTACTGCAGAGACCAATAGTCTTCTGTGTTCTGCACTCCGCAGTCACCGATAGTCCTGGCTCACTAAGAAAGTTTTAGATTAGGTTCAACCGTCCTCAGTTTAAGAATATGGAGTGTGCGTTTTATAAACATTTTTATTGAAAAACGGTGGTATGAAAATTTGGGAACTTATTTTCTAGAACACATGGGTTATCTAGAAAGTGAATTGATGTGGGCTATTTTTATCCTCCAGTGGTGCCAGATCAGTGAGGTGTGAATTAGTTTGCTACGAGTCCAAAATCAAGGTGTTGGCAGAGTTGGCTGCTTCTGAGGGCTATGAGCAAGGATCTGTTCCAAGCCTCTCTCCTTGGCTTGGAGATGGCTGTCTGGCCCTCCATACCTGTCTGTCTCTGTGTCCAAATTTCTGCTTTTTATAAAGACACCGTCATATTAGATTAGGATCCACGTTAATGACCTCATTTTATCTTGATTACTTCTATCACCTGTATCTCATACATGCTATATTGGTTAAGTCTTCTAGGACAGAGGGCAAGTATAATGTCTTCTCAAATCTCATACTAAAGATGGCTCTGCAAATAAATAGTACCCAGACCCTGATGAGAACAGTCAAGTTTGTTGCGGAGTCGCAGGCTGTCACAAAGTCATGAATGCCACAGGCTGATGGGGATCAGACCAAATTCCCAAGTTTGCTGAGTAAGTAGCCTGGGTCTTAGATGGAGGGGGGTGGGGAGAGGGCAGGGGAAGGGTAAGGCACATACCCTGTTAGGTATGTGCTTCAGGTAGGAAGGGGTAGATGCACTGCTCATTTATAGCTTTCATTACAAACCAAGAAACTCTACTGTTTTCTTGCAAGTGGAGTAGAATAATTCAAGTTCACTTTAGTAATTCAAATTCAAGGATTAAAACCAGCCAATCCACTTGGTTGTTGTATAGACCACTTTCAGCAGGTTGTTTTGACATTGTGTAGACACACTCAGAGTTGCTCTCCATAGCTGCAACGTGCCTGTTATTTTTCCTGAGCTAGAATTAGTGTAACAGACAGCAAATAACTGGGTAGGAGAGATATAACAAACCTTTATAAGTGAAGAACAAAGCTGGCCTTTGAGGCAAGGTAAATCAGGTACTCGCTCATATGGAATCCATTGAAAAACAGGATTTCTATCACCTTGAAGTAATGATTTTGATTGAGAGAATGATTCAGGTCTTACAGTATTGGCTAGCAGAGGTTTGACTAAGAAATAACTTCCTTGAGTATGTCGATTTAGATTTATTATGGAATCTGAAGTTCACAAACAGCCTGATTTTATGTGGCCCTAAGTTGTACATCTAATTGGCCTTTGTTGATACTGATGATCAAGCTAATAATATCTTAACCTGTGCATGGCCACGGACCAAATCAACTTGACCTTCATGCCAAAAAACCAAAACCCCAAACCCCACCTGATTAAGATCCAGGAACTCAATCTGATAACTTGTCTTGCCATTTGATATTAAGAATGGCTCCCAGCTGTCCTGAATGCCTCTGCTACCAGAGCCGAATGAGAACTGGGTGCCCAAGCAGGAAATTCTGAGGATCTTTGTAACATAGTACTGCATTCTATGTGCAATGATGCGAACTCCTCCTTACAGATATATCTGTTACGTGTGTGCTATGTAAACAGCATGGATTTGGATGTATATGAAACTGTATTTTTTTAAATGTCACATCTAAGTTTGTTTAATGGCGAGGTTAGTTCAGTAGAGCAAGCTTATATAAGATAGTACTTAAAGAAAAGCTCAGTTCTGTGGGTCTGAGTATTATTTAGTCATCTGTTTGTGCAACTGTATTTTTAACTTGATTTATGATGAGCAAATAGTTTTTCTGAACTCCCAAGCTGTGTTTCCATACTTCAGTTTGGTTTGTTTTCCTCTCAATTTCCTTCAGAACACATTACAGAGAACTTTCTTTGGAAACTTCATAGTGCTTCCATGAAAGTAAGCAGCATCCATCAGAAAGCACCAGACCAAATGATGAAAATTAAAGACTTGAAATAGAATCATAGGATATATGCATTCTTTCCAATGCAGTGTAATAGAAACATAGATGTATGTCACATTCTCTTTCTTTTATCCTTTTTCCTGTTTCTTTTTATTTTTATTGAAAACATTATCTGTGGCCATGTAAAACTTCTGCAAACACTTCTGACTGACAGAGAATCTTGAAAATTTTGTTAATTGAAGTACCATTATTGTCATAGTATTAATAGTAATATCCAGGTGTAAAAATCTACTTGCTATGGAATATAGAAGAGTTAAGTCTATATGAAAGATTTGGACCCAGTCCTCAAGAAGTTTACCTTTGGAGAGTTTCTTTCTTTCTTCTCTTTCTTTTTTTAACTTCATTGAGGAATAATTGACAAATATAATGGTATATATTTAAAGTGTACAAGGTGATGATTTGATAGAATGATCACCAAGATCAAGGTAATTAATATCAAGATAATTAATACATCCATCACCTCCAATAATCCATCACCTCCAATAGTTAGCATAGCTAGCTCTGTGTGTGTGTGTGTGTGTGTGTGTGGTAAGGATGCTAGATCTACTCTCAGCAACTTTCAAGTCTGCAATACCGTATCATTAACTATAATCACCATGCTGTACATTAGATCCTCAGAACTTATTCTTCTCACAACTGAAAATTTGTACCCTCTCACCTATATCACCCCATTTCTGTCTCCCCCCCCCCAGTCCCTGGCAACCACTATTCCATTCTTTGTTTCTGTGAAATCAGTTTTGTTTGTTTATTTGTTTTGATTCCACATGTAAGTGACACCGTACAGTATTTGTCTTTGTCTGGCTTATTTCACTTAGCATAATGGCCTCCAGATTTATTCATGTTGCTGCAAACGACAGGGTTTCCTTTTTTTAATGGCTGAATAATGTTCCATTGTACATATGTATATATATATATATAGAGAGAGAGAGAGACATATATGTCTATATATGTATATAATTTTCTTTATTCATTCATTTGGACATTTAGGTTATTTCCATATCTTGGCTAATGTGAATAATGCTGCAAAGAACATGGGTGTGCAGATATCTCTTCGAGATACAGATTTCAATTCCTTCAGATATGTACCCAGGAGGGGGATTGCTGGATCGTATGGTAGTTCAATTTTTAATTTTTTGAGGTACCACCATACTGTTTTCCATAGTGGCTGCACCATTTTACATTCCCATTAACAGTGCACAAGGATTCCCTTGTCTCCACATCCTCGCCAACCCTTATTATCTCTTGTCTTCTTTATAATAGCCATCTAACTGTTGTGAGGTGATAGCTCACTGTGGTTTTGATTTGCATTTCCCTGATTAGTGAAGGATGTCACATTCTCTCTCAAAACCAATGACTAAACACCAGATACTTTGTTAAGGGTATCATTTATAATATCTCATTTACTTCTTGTAATAGTCTTGTCAGGTATTACTTTTCCCTTTAAAGGAGTAAATTGAGTCTTGGAGAAATTGAGTGATTTGCCTGAAGTTTCATAACTACTAAATAGCAGAGCAGGACTTCCAACCCAGGTCTATGTGACTCCAAAGGCAGCCCTCTTTGCACCTCTAAAATAAGGCCACATTTTATTTTTCTCCTATTTTGAAACAGCTTATTATTTTGAAACTAAGATCCAAATTCAATTGATATCAGAAATCTTAAGTGAATGCTACACGGTGTCATATGATTTTTTTTCTGTGCTTATCTTTTGTAAAAACTTCATTTGTAAGGATGTTTTCCATGAATGCTCAGGGCTAGTCCTCCATGACTTATTGAATTCTGCCTGTTAGGCCTTTCTTCTCTTCTGCTGTTACCATGTCAAGTCTGCCTCCCAACTTCCCACACAAATCAACAATTACACCCTTTTAATGCCTTCAAGATCTTGTTCCAACTTTCTGTGACCAATAGGGAGAGAATGACCACTAACTGGGTGGCGGGGGGGGGGGGTCACACCATCAGGAACAGCATTGGTGAGAGTTAACCTTGGTCCCTGGGGACCTCCCTTTCCTCACTTGGGGCCCAGGCAGGAAGCCAACCTCTCACCTTTAGAGTTTTTCAAGCACGAGTCAGGTGTGAATCCTGTGTCTCCCCAGTTCCATAAGGCACAGGCCAGACTCTCCGAAAGTTTCTCTGAACTTCCCCTGCTTGGTTTGAGGGGGTTGGGAAGGAGCCACAGTACCCCCTCAACTCTGCAAAAAACCCAGGAGCAACACTCAAGCCTCCACTGAAGACCCTCACCATGAGGCGTGGTCCCTGTGTGGTGTTCTGGGTCACCCTCCCAGGGTCTGTGTGGATGGTCTAGCCCTTCTCTTTAGAAGGCATGGGTGCCTTACAATCCTTACTCTCAGCTTTGGGGTCTCAGCCCAGATGGGGGCATCAGAAAAGTCCTGTTTTAATATCTGGTTCCATGTACCTTTGGGAGTTTTCAGCGTACAGTTGTAGTTAGAATTCTGATGGAGGAAGAGATAGAAGGGAAGGGCTGCCTTAGAAGGATACGCAGAGGAGGGAGGCTGCCGAAGATGGGGAGCGCTACCATTTTAAAAAAGGTACCAAGGGGAAAAGTAACCCACGCACAGAAGGAAAAAATCCCAGAACGCTGAGACGAGATCCTGGGAGGCGAGAGAAGACCTAGGAGAGAGTACTGTTGTGGAAACAAAGAGAAGAGAGTTTCAAGAAAGAGGATGCTATAAAGGACCAAACTCTGTGATATTTAAAGAGCTCCTAGAAATCAAGAATAGAAGACTCACAGCTCAACAGAAAAATGGGCAGAGACCTTGAACAGACAGCTCTCCAGAAAGAAAGACAAATGGCCGTTGAACATTTGGCAGAATGCTCAAACTCACTCTCAATAAGGGAATCACAAGTGAAAACTACCCCGAGATCCAATTCTCACCTTCCAGATTGGGAAACATTTTGACAACACGCTGTGTTGGCAAGACTAGGGAAAAGAGCACATCGATGCCGTGCCGATCACGCTGCAAAATGGCTCCACTCCGGTGTAGGCGAATCTGGCAACCTCTACCCAAACCGCCTTCCTTGATACAGATGGCCACTATACTCTCTGGAAACATTTTCTCTTTTGGGTTCTAGACAGCAACTCCCATAGTTTTCCTCCTATATCACAGTTTGCTCCTTTTGAATCTTCGTTATTGGCTATCCTCCTCTGCTTGGCTTCTAAATATTGGTGTGCTCCAGGGCTCGCTCTGGAATCCTCGTCTCTATCGAAACCCTCTCCTTAGATTGTCTCGTCCAATCCCATTGCCTGTTTTTTTTTTTTTTTTTTTTGAGTGTGGTAAAATACCGTTAATATACATTTTACCATTTCAAAGTATACAATTTAGTGGCATTTAGTACATTCACATTGTTGTGCAACCACCACCTCTATCTAGTTCCAGAACATTTCCATCACCCCAAAAGAAAACTCCACACCCATCAAGCAGTCACTCCCCATTTCCCCCCTCCCTCTAGCCCCTGGCAACCACGAATCTGCTTTATGTCTCTGTGTATCTGCTTATTCTGGATGTTCCAAATAAATGGAATCGTTCACTTAGCACAATATTTTCAAGGTTCATCCATGTAGCACATATCAGTACTTCATTCCTTTTTATGGCTGAATAATATTCCACGGTGTGGTTATTCCAGGTGTGATTATTCCACAGTTAGTTTATCTGTTCTTCTGTTGATGGGCATTTGAGTTGTTTCTACCATTTGGCTATTTTAAATAGTGCTGCTATGAATATTTGTGTACAAGGTTTTGTTTGAACACCTGTTTTCAATTCTTTGGGGTCTATACCCCGAGTGGAATTGCTGGGTCATATGGTAACTTTATGTTTAACTAATCTGACTTTTTTTTTTTTTTTTAATCTATATGCTGATAACTCCAATCTGTATCGCTGGCCTGACTTGTCCCAGCTGTCTACTTCAGATCTCATCTGGCATCTCAAAGTTAACTTGTCCAGTACTCTCAACTCCCCCCAAACTCCTCCCCCAGTCTTCCCATCTCAGGAAATAGCACCACCATTCAGCTAAGGTTCTCAGGCCAAGGTCCTAGGACTCATCCTCAGTTCTTCTCTGTCCAGCTCTCCCCACAGCCAGTCCATCAGCAAATGCTATCAACTCTGCACACACCAGATTCTCACCTTCTCCACTGCTGCTACCTTGGTGGCAGCATCTCCCGTCTGGACCCCTGCGCAGATGCCAGTGACTTCCACTCCTCCCCCTAGAGTTCATTTTCCACTCTGTTGCCAAGGTCATCTTTTAAAAATACATACATGATCACTTAGCCTTCCTGCTTCAACCCTCCGAGTGGTTTCACACTGCAATTAGAATTAAACCCAAATTCACTTCTGTGGCCTCAAGTGTACGGTGATCTGTTTGCTGCCTCCCCTCTTTCCCTCTCCCCTGCTTCCTGTGTTTTACCACACTGGCCCTTTTGTCCCTTAAACTGGTACCTGCCACAGGGCCTCTGAATTCTCTGTCCCCTGAGCTGCATGGCCAGTTCCTTCTCACTATTGAGGTGTTCACTCAAATGTCACCTCCTTAGGGAAGCCCTGTCTGACCACCCCTTCCCCCAAACTCAACCAACCTCTATCTTATTACACCCATCTCTTTTGTCATTGCTATATCATTCACATTTTCACATCGTTATATAAAATTACCTTATTTACATTTATTGTGTTTATTTTTATGCTTGGTGAGTCTATCTACCCCGCCCCCTTCCTATTCCCTCCCCCAAACATAAGTTGCTGAGGACAGGAATTTTGTTGGTTGTGATCATGGCTGTATCTCTGGGGTCTAGGACAGTGCCTGGCACAATACAAGGCACAGAAACATGTTTGAATGCTGTTGAAAAAGAAAGGTTCATGTCTCATCTGGCCTTAAACAAATCCTTCCCATCCCGCCACCACTTCTCATCTCTCTCCTCCTCTTGTCAACATACTTCTAGAAGGAGTAGATCATACCTAACGTATTTATTTCGTTATTGTTCCCTCCCTCTGTAATTCTGAGCAATCCAGTTTTGCTGCCACTACCATTCAAAAGTGCTTCCTCAGAGATTCCCGGTAACTCCATGAAAGTTAGAACCAGTTGCCCTGTGTACTGTGCCCCTTCTGTAGCATTTGACACTATTAACTCTATTCACACTCATGAATCTTCCTTTGAAATGTTGTCCTTTCTTGGCATGAGGCCTGGATCTACCAGGGGCATGGGAATCCTGGGAACACATCCTAGAGTCTCAGGAACGTGCTGGGCGTTCCTTCCACTCACACCAGGTGAGCAGGTTGGCTCCTAGGTGGATGGTCCAGACCATCTGTTGGAATGGGTCAGTGGCACAGACTCCTAATGAAAAGTGCAAAGGGAGATGTTCAAAGCACCTGAACTCATTCGGGTGGCACCTTGGCAGTATCGTGCCATGCTGCATTCCCTAGGGCAAGGGAAGCTATACCTGCTCTTGTGGCCGTCTCTGGGCTGCAGATTGGTCTTTTATCAATAAAGTGAGTTGGATCATTGTCCTGAGCCTATAGAATCTTTTGATCCACTCCATTGGGTCAAAGTCACACCTGCTGCAGCTAGACTTTTTTTTTTAATGTTTTCTTTTCTTTTATTTATTTTTGGCTGCATTGGGTCTTCGTTGCTGTGCGCAGGCTTTTCTCTAGTTGCGACGAGCGGGGGCGACTCTTCATTGCGGTGCGTGGACTTCTCATTGCGGTGGCTTCTCTTGTTGCAGAGCACAGGCTGTAGGTGCACAGGCTTCCGTAGTTGTGGCATGTGGGCTCAGTAGCTGTGGTACACGGGCTCAGTTGCTCCGTGGGATCTTCCCAGAGCAGGGCTCGAACCTGTGTCCCCTGCATTGACAGACGGATTCTTAACCACTGCGCCACCAGGGAAGTCCTACAGCTAGACTCTTGATGTTCTTTTCTTTTATTGAAGTATAGTGGATTTACAATGTTGTGTTAATTTCCGCTGTGTCTATATATATACATTCTTTTTTAATATTCTTTTCCATTATGGTTTATCATAGAATATTGAATATAGTTCCCTGTGCTTCACAGTAGGACCTTGCTGTTATCCATTCTCTGTATAACAGCTTACACCAGCTAACCCAACCTCCCACTCCATCCCTCCTCCAACCCCCTCCCCCTCAGCAACCACCAGTCTGTTCCCTATGTCCATGTAGACTCTTTTTTTTTTTTTAATTTATTTATCTATTTTTGGCTGCTTTGGGTCTTTGTTGCTGCACGCGGGCTCAGTAGTTGTGACTCGCAGGCTCCAGAGCGCAGGCTCAGTAGTTGTGGTGCACGGGCTTAGTTGCTCCGCAGCATGTGGGATCTTCCCAGACCAGGGCTTGAACCCGTGTCCCCTGCATTGGCAGGTGGATTCTTAACCACTGCGCCACCAGGGAAGCCCTCCACGTAGACTCTTGATGTTCTAAATCACAGTCCTGTCTTGTCCCACTCAATTCCCCCTTGATATGAGGGGCGTGGGGTTTTGGAGTGCCCACCTCACCCACGTACCAGCTGCATGAACTTGGGCAAGTTAACTGCACACCTTAAATCCTCCTGCTCTGCATCTGAAAATTGAGCAGAACCACTGCCGTCTCACAGGATTGTTGTGAGGATGGAAGGAGGCCATGCCCAGAACATTCAACCATCAATGGATCCCCGTTACCCTGCTAATTAGGTCTGGCATTCAGGCCTCCACCCCACGTTCCTCCCTAGTTTCTCAGGCTCCCCCACAGGTCCTGCTGTCCAGCCCCCCATGTCAGGTCCTGCGCCTCTGCTCAAGCCTTCCACTGCTTATGCAAGGTCATTTTTTCCTTGGGTTTTTCTTTGTTTTCTGTATTTTTTTAAAAAACAAAAATATTCATTAATTTTATTTTTTATTTTTTAAGGGAACGCTATTTATTTATTTATTTATTTTGGCTGTGTTGGGTCTTCGTTTCTGTGCGAGGGCTTTCTCTAGTTGCGGCGAGCGGGGGCCACTCTTCATTGGGGTGCGCGGGCCTCTCACTGTCGCGGCCTCTCCTGTTGCGGAGCACAGGCTCCAGATGCACAGGCTCAGTAGCTGTGGCTCACGGGCCTAGTTGCTCCGCGGCATGTGGGATCCTCCCAGACCAGGGCTCGAACCCGTGTCCCCTGCATTGGCAGGCAGATTCTCAACCACTGCGCCACCAGGGAAGCCCACCATTAATTTTATAATCAGGAACAAAACTTCACTATTAATGTTCTTTTGAACATCCACCCTTATTTCAAAACCTGTGTCTCCATAAAGTTTTTCTTGATTGCCCATCATTTGTGGTTGCTCGGGCCTTTGAATCACCACCGGATTTTTTAAACCTTTCCTAGAGTTCATAGTATTGAGCCCTTAAAGTATACAAAGTCAAGTATGTATGGGGATATTATACAAATATACAACAAATTGTTATAGAAATCAAAATCGTAAATACTCTGAGGGCAGATCCTTATTTTTTTTAACTCATTGGGTATTTCCACTGCAGTGACCGGTGACTATCAGATTGCCTTGTCCATGGTTTCAGTAAATATTTGTTTAATGGAATTGTTAACTAATGCATGTAAGAACAAGCAGGACCTACATGCCTTGTCTCTTATGAATAGAATAAAAATAACCGATGTAATTCATCAGATTAACTGATAGGAGGTTTTGTTCTTTTGCCTAGAGAGAGGGTTGTTAAGAGAAGCTTTTCTTTTCCAAATCCAGCAGTTTGATGCCACTTGAATGGATGACTAACAACAGCAGTTACAATGATATATCAGTTCATATCTACCTTTTGCCTTTTCCCCCGTGAAAGATACTTGAAGTACTTTACAAGGGCCAGATCCCACGAGGGAACGGGTGCCACCCTCATTCCCTGCCTTGCAGGACAGTAATTGCAAAGAGATGTTTATCCTGCCTCACAGTCTTCACTCTGAGGGTTGCAGTCATTCACTGCTATGGGGGATTTCAGTTTTCCTGCGTCTTACCTTATTTTGTGGGAGCAGTTTCATCAGGAGGTGATGGACCCTTTTCTTACAGATTTTCAGTTCCTCTGTGTGGTTAATACATGAGAGCTAAGCATTGTTGTTTTAATCTTACTGATTTGAACGGAAAGCTGAATAAGACAAATCATCCACTGTTTACTCAATCATCTGTTTAAATGTTCCGTTTTCTTTAGATGTGAGCCAAAAATTCTTGTTACATTTTTAGTGATAGTGATCATCATTAAACAGCCTCTCTGAGCACCTTCCTGTTGTGAAGTCTGTACAAATTAGGTTAGTTCCAATGCAAAAGGAACTTGTAATTTAGAACAGCGTAAAGGCTGGTGTTTCTCAACCAGGGAAAATTTTGCCTTCCTGGAGGATATGTGGCAATGTATAGAGATAGTTTTGGGTGTCGTAACTTTGGAGAGGGTGCTACTGGCATCTACTGGGTTGGCCAGGGATGTTGTTAACCATCCTATTGTATATAAATAGCCCCGCAACAAAGAGTGATCTGGAGCAAAATTTCAATAGTGCTGAGGTTCAGAAACCCTGATATAAACATATGGACTTAAATACACAAATAATTTAAAAATAGTGATGGATTAAGAAATGTCTATGTGCAGACTTCCCTGGTGGCGCAGTGGTTAAGAATCCGCCTGCCAATGCAGGGGACATGGGTTCGAGCCCTGGTCCAGGAGGATCCCACATGCTGCGGAGCAACTAAGCCCATGCGCCACAACTTCTAAGCCTGTGCTCTAGAGCCCACAAGCCACAACTACTGAGCCCACACGCCGCAACTACTGAATCCCACGCACCTAGAGCCCATGCTTTGCAACAAGAGAAGCCACTGCAATGAGAAGCCCGCGCACCGCAATAAAGAGTAGTCCCCTGCTCAATGCAACTAGAGAAAGCCCGCGCGCAGCAGCAAAGACCCAACGCAGCCAAAAATTAAAAAAAAAAAAAAAAAAGAAATGTCTACGTGCTATACAGGAGGTGTAGGCAAGAGACTGGAGGGGCAGCAGACAACTGGATGCCTATTGAAATAGCCCCAGGTGGCAGAGTTAACTACCGTTCTATTGTAGAGGCTTTGGGAAAGGAATAAAGAGGGCGCAGGAGATCTTTGGGGAACCGAGAGATCTTCATGAGAGTGTGTGATGACTTGAAATCATTCTCGGTATTAACATTGAGGTCTACATCTGAGAAAAATGCCAGTCATTTAGGAAACGATCACTACCAGTCAACCCTTTAAATTGGAAGACGTGGACTTTATCCTGGGATTATGAAATTAACTCACAAAAGCCAGAAACAACTTAAAGCTCAGAATCGTATTAATTCAAAGACCAAAAAACAGGAACCATTCAGCCAGCTCAAAGAAATTATTGCATCATTTCCTTGTGTGCGGTTCAGGTTAAAAATAACCTTTAATCCTCATCAAGAGTAAACTGTCTTGTCAAAGAGAATTAGGAAATTACCTCAGAGCGATCTTATAGGGCGGGGGAGAGAAGGAGCAATTCATCAAGGAAGAAATTACTTGCCATGTCTGAAGATGAAAATTTCTCCCTCCTCCTCTTCAGCAGCTGATTCATTTTACTGTACAGTAGGAACAGCACAACATTGTAACACAACTCTACTCCAATAAAAATTAATTTAAAAAATACAAAAAATAAGATGGCAATTTTTGACATGGCTAAGGAAGTGTGGGACTAAGGGGATATGGCCTGTGATGGGAGAAGGAGCAAACGGGCACGGGAAGGTTTTGTATGTTTGTGCGTGGAGTGGTTGGGAGGCACAGGAACGCTGGGGCAGAGGTGGCCGGCTACGGTGTCTTGAACTCTTGGGCAGCCGGGTGTTCTTTTGTTCTCGGTCTTGGGCCATCTGCCTTGGCCTTGAGTGCTCCCAGAGATAGAGGGTGACCCACAAGCTCGGTGCCTATTGGGCCATGAAGTGAAACGCGGGAAAGGCTGACCTTAGACTGAGCCCCAAAGCCATCTCAGCACCCCCGCGTCACCACAACATGCCAGGGACAAGAGTAGACGTGTCCCTTGCAGGGTCACCACTGCTGCCTAGCCTATAATGGAATGGGGTGGGGTGGCACATGTCAAACAAAGGAGGCTTTTTGACCTTTCAGATTAACTGATTAACTGTAGATTTCAGCCAGCTGGCAGTCACCTCCTATTTGCTACTGTGTTAAAAATTCCGTAAAGCAAAAACCAAGCGGAGGTGCTGTAAATGTGTCCTGAATTCTCAGTACGGGCACTCATATATAGGCAAAGATTATCAAAGGTTGCAATGTCCTCTCCCACTGTCCCTCCAGCCTTGTAATTTGGGACAAGCCTTATCGCTCTGGAGGTAATCAACCAGACTCATTCTACCCAATCCATTTCAGAGTACACGTGAATATGCATATTGTGGAAGTCCATACTTGAAAGATTAAGCGGTTTTTGTTTTTTTTTTTGAGGGCACACTATACTGAAGTCAAAGGAAATCTACACATCTGATCTTGTGTGTTTTTTTTTTTAAATAACCAAACCACAATAACCCTGAACATGGTTTTTAGTACTTGAGCAGTTCCACGATGTCCTGTGTAATAAGCAAAAGAAATGTGTTTTTCTTAGAACTACAGTATCTAACCCAGGTGGTGGAGTAGAAAGAACACAGGCTGATCTAGGTTTAAGTCTTACTTCACCACTAATTATATGTCTTTGAGCAGTACCTTTCGTATTTTTTGAGGTTCAAGTATTTCACCAGGAGAATCAGAATAATATTCCTTACTTCCTAGGACTCTAGTGTGAAATGACTAAGCTGATAGGTGTAAGAGCCCTACGTAGTGGGTGCTTAATAAATAGTATTTATTATTTGTTTTCATAATTTTTGTGTTAGAAATACAGGGTCTCTAAGAGACATCTTTTCATCAGTGATTAAATGACACATTATATAATATGCCACAAAACCATACCATCACCGACAGTGCATTGAACAAATACCAACACATTTTTCCTTAGCTTTATCATCAAAACCCTCCGTGAAGCAGTCACCATGTAGAATTAAAACTTGCTTACCTGATTGCAATTTCTGTAAATAGTGGGAAATCAAAGATAATGTGTGCATACGTAGACGTAAGTCAACTGTTAGGAAAATGCACAATAAAGAATATGACATCATTTGGTTTGACGGCTAAGGAGGTTTGGTCGGCAGGAGCATGCAAAACTCCAGGGAGATGCCGGGACTCCAGCCAGTAACTTCTGACCTACAGAGAAGAGACTCTGGGAACTGAAAGGTCGCTTATCACATTTTAACTCAAAAAATAAAATCTTACACTATAGAGTCAGAATCTATAAATGGAATAAGATATCAGGAAGAGTAGTCTTCAGGTGATAAATAGTGCATTTGGCAAAGAGCTTGCCACATGTGGCATCAGTGAAGCACGGAGCTCTTTTTCTGTCTATTCCCACCATGCTTATCATCAAAACAGATGAATGTCTGGACCTTAATGATAATGTCGTGCATTTATTTAGCAGTTGAAATACTGGGGCAGCTTGACGTATAGGACCTTGAAAGTGGGGAAATTTATTGACTGATTGGTCTGTCTGTTCATCTATCCATCCATCCTTCCATCCATCCATCCATCCATCAACCCATCATCCATCCATCCATCAACCCATCTATCCATCCACCTACCCACCCACCTACCTACCCACCCGTCCATCCATTTCTATCCCATTCACCCATGCATCCATTCAACCAACATTAATTGATTGCACACTCTTTGCCAGGCCCTGGGCTGGAGGCCAAGTCTACAAACACGGAAAGGCTCAGTCCTACTCCTCAAAAATCTTTCAAAGCACCGAGAGTCAGGCACAGTCAAAAAGCAGAAATGTTCAAAATTCAGAGTTACCCATGAGTTGGGCACAGAGCAGACTTTCAGTAAATACGGAATGAAAACAATAGAAATGAACCACAGGTTCTCTCTGCCATATTTAATTTGAGAATAAGGGATTTTGAGCCTGACTTTTGGCAATTTGGGTGGAGTAACTGTACCTGTTGGATGGCTCTTGCCTCTCTTTCGCGTCCACGTTCTTCCTCTCCAGAGAGAGTGACTGCTGTGGCTTGAAGCCTTTAATAGAGCCAGGTCTCCCCCATGGGGAGGGCTATTTGCTGTGTGCTTCACCACTGACCATCCCAGTGGAGAGAACCCAGGAATCACAGTCACGTTTAGCCTCTGAGTGTGCTGGACTGGAGCCACCTGTGTTACTCTCCCTTTATCTAACATGTGTGTAAGGGGGAAGCCAGGAATGCATTTTTAAAAGAAATACTCAGAAAAGTTTAAAAAATGGCACAAAATGACATTCCTAGTTCAGTATCAAGTTGTGATTTATTGTTCATTTTAGTTTCTATTTCGTGTGTTTTGCCAAGGACTTAGCCATGTATACTTTGGCTTTTTTGAATTAGAATTTCCAACCACATGGAAACTCTGGTTTTAAACAAACAAACAAAAATTGAGTGCCACGCTTCTCTGTTTTAAACATTAGCAAAAACTGAAATTGATTTTCATATAATTGTGCGTTATAATGACTTTCACCTACTTGGGTTTGGTTTGCAGTTTTGGCATGAACTGGTGAGAGCTAAAATAATGTTAAGCTTTAAAAAAAAACTTCTGGTTTGGATTTGAGAGATTCTGGAGGTTTGAGATTTGAAAGTAATCATTGCAAAACATATGATCATCAATCAAATTACTGAGACCACGGTGTACATGGTGTTCCATTCCAGCTGGTAGAAATCATCCCATCAATTCTAATCTAGCCATTGTCACAGGGGTAGACAAAGAATCAATCAAATCAACAAGTATTTATCTGGGACTTGTTAAACACTTAGCACAGTTCCAGGGTACCATTTGCAAGAGGAACAGGAGGATGTGGAAGATGAATAAGACACATTCCTTCATTATGTGAACAAGTGAGGAGGAAAATGGCAATTGTTTCCTCAAAGCGCTGTCTGCCTTGATCGTTAGCTTTGAATAGCTGTATGATTTTAGGTCACGAGGTTGAAAATATTATAACTGCTTTGTACTTTCAATGTGAGTCGAGTTGTCTGGGGAGGAAAAAGCCCGCAAACTCAGTATACTGGTCTGTTTTCTTCTCTTTACAATTGCTCCTGATTTTGGCAGTGTAGAAAGGACCCTACATCCTGTCTGCTGCAAAGCACCACAGTATAGAAAGGGCTTCAAGGGAATTCTTTCCTCCCTGGCATCCTCACTGTTGCATGAGTGGGCATGGGACCAGCAAGGCCCTGCTTACCAGTTGGTATTGCGGTGTCTCAAAGGCCCACAAACAGCAGGCAGATAGACACTGATTTTCTGTCCATATTCCTTGAAAAGGGGGAATTGGCCGGGTTATGTAATAGTCTGACTTTAAGAAACGTCCACACCCTTTTCTAATAAAGAAAGCCACAACTGAGAAGTATAAGGGAAAATTTCTCTTGTACCACCCAGCCAGAGAGGCGTTTCAAAACACCTATGATTTTTCTAACAGCTTCATGAGGTATAATTTACATAGTATAATTCACCCATTGTAAGTGCACAACTCAACGAGTCCTAATAAATGTATACAGTTGTGCAACCAACACTAGAACCCAGTTTTAGAACACTTCCAACACCCCCTCAGGCCCATTTGCCGTCAAATTCTGCTCCCACCCTCAGGCCCAGGCAACACCTGATCTGCTTTTTGTCTAGAAATTTCGTATAAATGGAATCATACCATAAGCTGTCTTTGGTGTCTGGCTTCTTTCGCTTAGCCTAATGTTTTTAAGGTTTGTTCGTGTTGTTTCGTGTGTCCGTAGTTTATTCCTTTTTATTTCTGAGTATGTTACACTGTATGGAGAGACCATTTTGTTAAAGGTCTCCATCAGTTTATGAACATTTAGATCTTTTTTAGGTTTTGCTGTGATATCACTCGGTCACTGATCATTTTAAGTGAGACATGATACTAGTGTTGAAATGGCAATTTGGTCTAGTTCCAATTTTGAGTTATTCTTGTCACAGCGCCAGTTCTGAAGTGTTCTTATATTAGATCCACACAGTATCAAGCACATTGGAAAGTAGGAAGTTATCAGATGGATATATTGTAAGACTCCAGTTAAAAAAAAAAAGACTTCAGTTATTCCACATGAAACAGATCCTAGCAGCTTGAAATGAGCCAGTTCTTCCCCAAAAGCAAGAGAAATTTGCCCCCAAACCCTCTTACAGTTTTTCTCTTACCTGTTTTCTCACCCTTCAAGTACTTCCTCATTCTAGCCACGCTGCACTTCATTATTCAAACATGCACTTATTCATTCCTCCACAAATACTTAGTGAACATCCCCTCTGTGTTAGGGCACGGTGCTGGGTGCTAGAGGATATGAACAGGAATGAAACGTGAAGATAATAACCAGTTCTTCACAGTTACTCAAGTCAGGTTTTTGAACACTTTTGACTGAGACCCACAGTAAGAAGTACATTTAACTTATATACACATACCTGACACAAAAGTTTCATAAAATGATACTTAACTTTACCATGTGCGATGCACTATGTTATTTCCTGTTTAACTTTTAAAAAATAGTTGATGGCAACCCATGGAACTGATTTTACCGACGCTAATGGGTTGCATCTTGCAATTTTAAAAAGCTTCACTGAAATATTAACTCTTTAGTAGGAAGAAGAAGAGGACAGTGCTTGCCACATAGGAGGAAGAGGCGATGGGAGAATTGTATGGAAGCTGATGGATGGTAGGGGGGAGGGTGAATAGCATATAGAGGGAGAGACAAGGGCCTTCTCAGCGACATAACACCACTCGGAGCACTTGTCACTCTAGTTTCCACCACAAGCATCCCAGCAGTGAATCCTGGGTAATGGAGAAGCTAGGCCTCTGTGGCTTAGCAGAGGTGGGTAGTGAGGAGATGACAGAGAGAGGGATTTTTCTTCCTTCCCGGCTGATAGAACTTCATAAAGCAAACGTGCCCTCACTTATTCTAAATTTACTGCCCTTGGACTTGATAACACTTCTCTCAGAGAAGCTAAAACTCATAAGAACTGAACAGACTTGATGATCTCCCTGGATGATGGAACACTTCAGCCGTATTTCCCTCTCTTTCTGAATCAATAATTATCTTTGGCTTGTTTTCCTTTCCTCTTGGTTCAGTCCTTTAAAAATTCCTTCTCTAGCCTGTTTTCTCTCAGCTGTCTCTCTTATGAACTAACTAAAATTGGGCACTGTAACAAAACAGCTCCTTTTAATAAATGCCACCCAAATCCTTTATCTGGTGGTACTTCTCTCCTTCCCGAAGGCTGGAGGGTGACAGGCACTGTGGCATAAGTGGCTGTCAGGTATGCAGCAGAGGCCTGCCTATCTAAAGAGCATTTATTGAGAGCTTATTATTGACTAAAAAAATTTTTTTAGAAAGCATTTATTGAGAGTTTATTATTGACTAAAATTTTTTAAAAAGCATTTATTGAGAGTTTATTATTGACTAAGCATTTTACATACTTTGTCCCATTTAATTCTCAAAAAGAACCAATGAAACAGACACCCTGACCCTCATTTGCCAACACTGAAAATGGGGCTCAGAGGGGTTAGTTAACTTACCCAAGCCATTAAGTGGTGGAACCAAAATTCCAACTCAGGTCTTCTGACTCGAAAGCACGTGCAGTTGGCAGCGCTGATCCAGTAAACATTAATGGAGACTCTGTCAGGTACAGACATAATCCCTGTCTTGAGGAAGTCATGACACTGTAGTCATGACCTGGAGACAGACTGACCTGGCAGCCGTGGGAAGTTGGTTGGGGAGATCAAGGGGGCAGCTAAGCTGAGGAGTTGGAGGTTTGCTCTGTAGGAGGTGAGGAGCTCCTGGAGGTCTCCGAGCAGGGGAGTCGCTTGGCAGATGTGAACTCCATCTGGCAGCAGGCGGGAGGTGATGGACTTCTGGCTCAGGAAGGCAGCCTTGGGAGGCAGAGGAGAACATTGCGCATGTGGAAGGGAGACGAGCAGACCTGATGGCTGATTCTGTCCAGGCATCGAAGCATTACCAGCCACCGTGGCTGACCGGAGTGACCCCCTGCCTGGGCCATCCAAGATAACCCTTCTGGAAAAGGCCCTGAGCCCTGCTGCCCCTGAATTCTGCCTTTGGGAGAAACCCTGTTGCTTTTCGCCTCTGGCTGCTGCCGGGTTTGGTTGGAGGTCTATTTCCTTGGGTATCCTGAGCTCATTAGCGTGTGTGACAAGTTTAACTGCTCTCGACCACAACGAATTATTTCACATTTTCTCCAGTTGCATTCGAGCGATTTGGGAGCCTGTGATTTTCCTTGCCTTGGTCCAAGTTCCACGGTGCCGGCAGTTGTGCAGCCCCATTCCTGCAATATGTTCCCCCCATCTGCCGCTGTTTCCCACAGTATTTAACTTTAAAAATCTTGAGTAATGCCTTCCACGTTGGTGGATTCCCATTTTCAACATTTTCCTCCAGCCTCATAGTTTCCTCCACCCAAGAAAGAATCTCACGGGGCTCAGACTGGGACTGCCCATCACTTTGACCTTGGTCATTTCGGTCTCTCCCTGAGACCTCTTGGTCTAGGGGAAAGAGGTGAAATGGTCAAAGCACCCCACAATTAGGAAGTGTTGGGATCTAACATTTTTTAAATTAGGAAACAGCTCTAGCAATCTGGTCCAGTTCTGCCTCTGAGAAATGGCAAAATGCGGAGAACCCTGTATTTTCTAACCACAACAGCAACTGTGATTGGTGAGTCTGAATGGGGCTCGCTGGCTGTGGGACCCGGAGAAGCTGGCTTAACAGTCTCTGGACCGCAGGTTCCTTGACTACAGAAACGGGAACCGCATCCTAGAGTTGGGTGCCATAGTTGAATGAGCTAACATTTGCACCTGGTAAGGCCGGGCAGACCCTTACCTTCTTGTCCCTTATTTGCATTCATGTATTTGGTTTCTTAGCCCCTTACCTCCTCTAGGGCAGAATAGCAAGTGGTCAAGAATGTGGTCTCTGGGGTCAGACCATCTAGGTTCAGATCCCGGCCCTGCTTACCAGCCATGTGTGACTTGGGGCAAGTTGACTTCAAAGTGCCTGTGCCTCAGTCTGCCTGTAGGTAAAATGGGGCTGTTGTGAGCATCAAGTGAGCTGATCTTTACAACTTCTTGAATCTTGGGAGCCACAAGTTGGTCAAGGAAGCAGGCCTTTGCTCATCTTTCCTTGGCTTCCAGTTGCTTATTCCTTCTCTCTGATGAAACATCTAACACAACTTGGAATTTAATGACAGTGAGCTCTGCCATTGGTCTTAGATTCTACATGTGACTTCTGAGAAAGCCACAGAGCAATAGTCTCCAGCTTAAGCTGCTCTCCTCCTGGACACATTTCCTATGGCAGTTAAGCTTTTTGAACAGGCAGTTTCCCTTAGAAGAAGAAAAGTTAGGTAACTTCATTTTTTTCCCATTTAAAAAAACTGTGGTAAAATATATATAACAAATTTTGCCATTTTAACCATATTTAAGTGGACAGTTCAATGGCATTAAATACCTTCACAGTTTTATGCAACCATCACCACCATCCATTTCCAGAACTTTGTCATCTTGCAAAACTGAAACTCTGTCCCCATTAAGCACAACTCCTCTTCCCCTCCCCCAACCTCTAGCAGCCACCATCCAGTCCCTGAATGTGACGACTCTAGGCACCTCATAGAAGTGGAGTCACACAGTGTCTGCCCTTTTGTGTCTTGTTTCTTTCACTAGGCTTAATGTTTTTAAGGTTCATTCACTTTGTAGCATATGTCATAATTTCATTCCTTTTTAAGGCTGAATGAGTATGTCATCATATAGCTATACCACATTTTGTTTATCCATTCACGTGTCGATGGTCATTTGGGCTCTTTCCACCTTCCGGCGATTATGAATAATGCTGCTCTGAACATTGGTATACTAATATCTGCTCGAGTTCCTTAAGTAACTTCATTTTAAAGAATTATGGTAAAAAACACAAACTGTATTGTCTTAACCACTTTTAAGTGTATAGTTCAGTAGTGGTAAGTATATTCAAATTGCTGTGAAACAGCTCCAGATCTTTTTCATCTTGCAAATCTGAACTTTTATACCTACTAAACAATAACTCTCCTTTACCCCCTTCCCTAGCCCCTAGTAATCTCTATTTTACTTTCTATTTCTATGAATTTGTCTACCTTAGACACCTCATATAAGTGGAATCATACTGTATTTGTCTTTTTGTGACTGACTTATTTCACTTATCATAATGTCCTCAAGGTTCATCCATGTTGTAGCATGTAACAGGATTTCCTTCCTTTTTAAGGCAGAATAATATTCCATTGTATGTATATACCATATTTTGTTTACCTACTCATCTGTTGGTGAACATTTGGGTTGCTTCCATACCTTGGCTATTGTGAATAGTGCTGCTATGAACATAGGTATACAAATGTCTTTTTGAGATCTACTTTCAATTCTTTTAGGTATATACCTAGAAGTAGAATTGCTGGATCATATGGTGGTTCTATTTTTAATTTTTTGAGGAATTTCCATACTATATTCCATAGCAGTTGCATCACTTTGAAATCCCACCAATAGTGCACAAGTGTTCCAGTTTCTCAACATTCTTGTCAACAATTGTTATTTTCTTGTTTTTTGATAGTAGTCATCCTAGTGGGTGTGAGGTGATATCTCATTGTGGTTTTAATTTTCATTTCTCTGATGATTAGTGATGTTGAGCCTCTTTTCGTATGTTCGTTGACCATTTGTATATTCTCTCTGGAGAAATGTTTATTCAAGTTCTTTGCTCATTTTTATTTTTTATTTTTTTATTTTTTATTTTTATTTTTTTAAAAATTATTTTATTAATTTATTTATTTTTGGCTGTGTTGGGTCTTCGTTTCTGTGCGAGGGCTTTCTCTAGTTGTGGCAAGCGGGGGCCACTCTTCATCGCGGTGCGCGGGCCTCTCACTGTCGCGGCCTCTCTTGTTGCGGAGCACAGGCTCCAGACGTGCAGGCTCAGTAGTTGTGGCTCACGGGCCTAACTGCTCCGTGGCATGTGGGATCTTCCCAGACCAGGGCTTGAACCCGTGTCCCCTGCATTAGCAGGCAGATTCTCAACCACTGCGCCACCAGGGAAGTCCCCTTTGCTCATTTTAAAATCAGGTTATTTGATTTTATGTTGTTAAGATGTAGGAATTCTTTATATATTCTGGATATTATCTCCTTATCAGATATATATGATTTGTAAATATTCTCTCCCATTCTTAGGTTGCCTTTTCACTCTCTTGATTGTGGCCTTTGATGCACAAAAGTTTTAAAGTTTTACATAGTCCCATTTGTCTACTTTTGCTAAGTAACTTCATTTTAAAACAAAAAGAAGTGTGGTTATTTTTTCCAATGTACATGTTATATTCTAAAGAAACTTTTAGATTTTAAAACCAATGAAACAAATCTATGATAATAATAGTAAGTCATAACATCTGTGTATCTTTTCATTTGGTTCAAGAGGAAAAATAGTCCTAATGTTCATTTTAGAACAGAGAGAAATGGGGGCCAGGAGTGCAGGCGTTAAGTGTAGTCACTATAGTCTGTCCGGGTTCTAGGCCCAGTCCTACTCCCTCCAAGCGGTGTAACCTGAGTAGCTTAACCAATTTGCTAAGCCTTAGTTCCTCATCTTTAAAATGGGATAATAATGGCTTCTATGTTATTATGAGAATTAGGTGAGCTCACGTTTGTACAGTGCTTGAGAGAGTACCCAGCACAAAGTAAGGATGTGCTCACAAACCGAGACCATTGCTCTTCTAATCGCGTCCTGACCAGTGTGCCTGACTGTGCCAGAAATTTTCATTTAAAAGCATAGTGGCAAAACCAGAGATAGTAAAATGATCAATGGTTGCCAGTGTTTCAAGGAGGGGGCAGGAGTGAATAGATGGAGTACAGGGGATTTTTATGTCAATGAAATTATTCTGTATGATAATGGTGGATACGTGACATTTTCACGTATGTTAAAACCCATGGAATGTACAACACAAAGAGTGAACCCTAATGTACGCTAGGGACTTCCGTTAATAAAATTGGTTAATCAATTTTGGCTCACCAGTTGTAGCACATGTACCACATTGATGCCGGATGGAAATAACAGGAGACACTTTGTGTGAGGGGAGAGGGGATATGGGGATTCTCTGTACTATCTGCTCCATTTTTCTGCCAACCTAAAACTGCTCTAAAATATAATGTCTATTACATTTTTTAAAGACACGGTAATAAAAAATACAGTATGCCAGCCCACCTTACTCTCCCCCATCCTGGGGGAAACGTCCTCCAAGTGTACCTGCCAACAGGTGTTTTCTTGACTTTCTCTGTCTCTGATTGCCCACCTGACCCATTTTACCCTTCACAAGGTTTCCCTCCTAAGGCACCATCTAATGGGAAAAGGGTTTTGATTGGATCTGTCATCATCTGACAAAGAAAAACAGGACTGTCCTCTCCTTTGGGAAATTTTTCCTTTTCACAGAGACAAATAAGGACAGGCCTTAAGCAGATGCCTCATCCAAAGACAGAGGGGCTGGGACGAACGGTGAGAACACTCACGACTTACCCTTGGTTTACCTTTCAAACAGACGGAGTCATCTGTAAAAGGATCTTGTCCTAATTACAAGACATTATCTCTTATTAGCGGCACTACTGGTCAGCAGTGACTTGTAAATAACGATTAAAACCTCACTTTTCACCAGGGCATTTGGGTCCCACCTGGGCTGACTCCAGAGCCTGCTGTTACATGCTGCCCTCTTTGGCTTCCGCATGTTCTAACTACTCTCAAGTAATACGATTGCCATTTTCCCTTTCGAACCTAATGAAAAGATGGGGAGAGAATATAGCTTGCATTTAACACCAGGGAGACCAGCTGACAGCAAGCACATTCATATAGAGATATTCTGGATCAAGCAAGTTTGCGTTGCTGAGATCAACATTCAGCCTCCGGAACTGAAATGCAGTCACTGGTTATTAACTGTTCTCAGCATTGAACATGCTGCTGTCACACCAACACTGAAGGGTGCCTTTGGAACATTACAGCTGTGCTCCCTGAAAGGCCAGTACATTAAGTTGAAGACAAAGAATATCAAGTGTAGAATACTCTTGGGCGCTTAAGAAATGGGCATCATAAATGATGTGTATCAGTTGTGAACAGCTTTGAAACATTCCTCTGGGTGCCAAGTGCAGCCATCACTGCCACCCCCATATGCCCTTCCTTGGAGTTGCTTTCTATCCACAGCCCTCCAAGAAGGCAGGGGCCAATTTGACAGTGTTTGCCACAGCTGATTGGGCCACAGGGGCTCCTGACCTCAGAGGAGAAATGCTGAATGAGGGGACAGAGAAGATGGAGTCTACCGGGGGCCCCTGGAGCTCTAAGGTCATGTGAAGATGAGGCTTGGGCATGTATCCTGGGAAGCCAGACACTGAGGCTGGGGATGGGAAGCAGAGGTTAAGCGCCTCACACAGGGAGGAGCGGCTGAGCGGGGGGGGGGGGGGGGGGCCGGGGGGGGGGAGAGACAGGACTACACTGTCCCCAGACAGGGACAGGGACAGGGTAGCCGTCTGATGCCTTTCCAGGTCCCGGAGGCCCACTGAACTTCCTGGACCAGGATCCCAAGAGGGGCCCCCTTTGCCTCATAATAACCCTCTTCTTAATGGTGCTTTTTTGGGAATCCATATCTCTTCCTTGTCACCAAATGCTCTGTGTGGAAAGCACTCTGATGCTGAGTGTCTGTCTGTCCCAGCAAAAGCAGATTCTTCCAGCAATCCATTTCAAAAATGGGCAAAAGACTTGAAGAGACATTTCTCCAAAGAAGATATACAAATGACCAAGGAGCACATGAAAAGATGCCCAATGTCATTGGTCATTAAGGAAATGCAAATCAAAACCACCTTATACCCATTAGGATGGCTAAAAAAAAAACACAAAAAACAGAAGGAAAATAACAGGTGTCAATGAAGATGTAGAGAAATGGGAACCCTCTTGTGTTGCTGGTAGGAATGTAAAATGGTGCAATGCTGTGGAAAACAGTTTGGGGGTTCCTTAAAAAATTAAACATAGACTTACCAATATGACCCAGCAATTCCACTGCTAGGTATACACCCAAAAGAAATGAAAGCAAAGTCTCAAGCAGACACTTGCACATGAATGTACAATTGTGTGAAAAAGTGCAGCATTATTCATAATTGTCAAGAGGTGGAAACAACCTAAATGTCCAACAACATTTTTTGTATGAGTAAACAAAATGTGGTGTACCCATACAATGGAATAAAATTCTGACGTATGGTACTACATGGATGAGCCTTGAAAACATTATACCTAGTGAAAGGAGCCAGACACCAAAGGACAAATACTGTCTGATTCCATTGACATGAGGTGCCTAGAGCAGGTGCCAGCATCTGGGAGCAGAGGGAAATGGGAAGCTATTGTTTAATGGGTGCAGAGTTTAAGTTTTGCAGGGCGAAAAATTTCTGGAAAAGGATAATTATGGTTGCACGACAATGTGAATGTACCTAATGCCACTCGATTGTATACTTAAAAATGGTTAAAACGGTAAATTTTGTGTTATGTACGTTTTTCCACAACAAAAACAAACAGATAAGTAAATAAAAGGCAGCGGAGAGCAGACTCCTTTCCCTCCTTCGCCACTTTGTCATGGTCACTGAGCATTTGGCAAATGCTACCCGGTGCTTCCTCATCAGAAAGTTCTTGCTGCTGCTTGTGTGCAAGACTTGGCCACCTGATAAGAGGGATATAGTTGTTGACTGAAAAACACTGTGTTGCATCCACAGTGTTTTTCAAGAGCAATTGGAGTCTCAAGTCCTAAAATGATGAGCAAATGAGGGATGATTTTGTGTGTATTCCACGGAACTGCTCCCTCGGGAGCACAGAGGTCAAAATCTTTGATGGACCGTCTTTTGAAACGTCTTTCAAGTTATGTGGTGCCATATTTCTTCTTGCTGTGTTAGTAATTCTACCCACGCAAGACACAAAGATTCCCCCTAGGTTGTTAAAACATACGTTAGGAGGAGTGTTCATTACAGAACGATTTATAATAATGAAAAGTTGAAAACGATCTAAATGTCTAAGGTAGGGATATAGTTAATTCTGCTGTATCCATGTGATAGAATATTATGCAGCCATTAAAAATCATGTTTCTAAGGCTATTGAATGATGTGAGGAAATGCTCACAATATAATGCTAAGTGAAAAAGCAAGTACAAAACTGGATATTCATCATGGTTCCAATTTTGTTATGACCTATGACCATATCTGTGTAGGAAACCATTTTAAGGAAAAGCACTAAAATGTTAACAGTGATTATTCAGAGCAGAATGATTATAGGTAATTTGATTATTTTCTTTACACTTTTCTGGGGTTTTTTCTATAAGGCATAATTTAGTTATTTTTATTTTAAGAAAGTTAAATATTATTTATTTTTTAAAAGAAAGTGAGATGGGTTCGTCTTGGTGCCTAGAGGGAGTCCAGTACAGCACTCCCAGGACAGTTTTAAAGGCCCCCAGACACTTGACCCTTGGTCTTTGACCCTCGGCCTGGGTCTGCAGCTGTCATGTGTGTTAGGAGAATTGATGAAAAGTGGGTTTTAACGCATTATTCCTCCCAGAGACCTCAGCTTGGTGCATCATTTTATTTGTCAATGACTGGAGGTGGAAACACAGCCACCTGCTTCTTCTGCTAGAATTTGTGTCTGAGTTTAACCACTCACTGTCCTGTTGACACCTTTCCTCTTTCTGACGCTTTCACTACCTGTTCACTGCGCGGCACCCAAAGCTGCACAGCCCTGCCTTCTACTCCAGAGTTCACAGTGGTCCCCATTCTCCAGGGCTTTAGAGTTCCTGATCACTTACTCAAAGAGATGAGTGATTCATGCTTGGAATTCCCGTTCTTGTTTATAATCTACAGAACAGTTATTTGGGGGAACTTTGAATTCATCTTGGTTTGAGTTTTGCGGAAAGGAATAGATTACTCTTCTTCCCCAATAAAATATGTTCCCAGCTTGCTATTGTATGGAATACATAAACTACGAACAAAACAAAAGCTAGTGACATACTTCCTGGTGTTAGCATCACAGGCTTTATTACAATTAAGGAAAGGAAAATTAAGTCAGTAATTCAATCCAAGTGGCATTTTTATACCACTTATTATTGCCATTTTTTGATGCGGCCAGTACTTACGATTCTATGGGAATTAATTCATTTGTGTTTCATAAGTACTGTAAGCCCTGTCAGTGGCCTAAGCATCTTCTCTTGGAATATTTAAAACATTTAGTATGATTTGTGTGTCTTTTTCACTACATGGATCAACATGGGATTGTGCAATAATAATTTTAGTCAAAGTTAATAAATCTATAACCGTGAAGTGAAATACACACTTGCAATGACTCTAAGGAACGTTGTGGTTTTGTTTTGTTTTATTTTAAAATAATAACAGCAGTATATTCTTTGACATTCTTTTAAAAAGCCACCATGTCTAGGCAAAAGAACCATACTCTTTGAAGTCTTTAGAAACAAATCACTTTCCTTAGCCAAAATAGAAGCAACCAGGCCATTAAAATGATTATCTACTTTGAAAACAGAGACTCTAGAAGATTGTAGAAAATACTCCTACACTTAAAAGAGCAAAACCTCAAAATAAAAACTAATCTAGAACACTTGCCAGAAAGAGCAGCCAACGTCATCAAATTCAGTTACACCAGCACAATGCACCCCTGAGAGTCTTGTTTGACATTGTTGAATATTAAGACTGTTTGGACGCAATTATGGCTATTGTTGGTCACAACTCTGGCATGACATTAACAACATACTGGGGCTGTCATTGTCTCAAGGTCAAGTTCAGACCATACCAGAGAGCTTAGAGCTACAGCTGAGAGGGTGACAAGAAGCAAGTACTAGATCAAGACCATTCGCTATGGTGATTGAACACCACCATAGTAAGAACATAATTTTTAATCAAAGTGACATTTTATCTATAAGTGGGGAATAAATCTAAATATTAAAAAACTTAAAAGAAGAGGATACACAGTGGGGAGAGACTGTGAAATACCTCTAACAAGTGGTGCCCTGTCTTCTGAAGGGCACAGCCAGGGAAAACCCCAAAGACACAGAAAATGTTTAGCCTTGAAATGGCAAACTCCTTAACTAATGTTAAAAGTCCATCCTAGAGTCTGGCCAATGAATGTAATTACAAAAGAACACATGAACAAAAGTCTTTGGAGTGTAATCCACCAGGTTACAAAAATCAACTGTTTAGTCAGCTTTTATTAACTGATTTTCATGTTGTTAAAAAAGTCTAAATATATGATGGCATTTAACAAGACAGTATTGATTTATTGATTCTAATTTAACATGCTGAATCCTCCTCTTAAAATGGGATGAAGAAATGATTTAGGGAAAATAGCATATGATTATTGCTTTTAACAACTTTACTGAGATATAATTCACGTATCATCCAATGCATCCATTTAAAATGTGCAATTCAATGACTTTTAACATATTCACAGAGTTGTGCAACCAACACCACAGTCAATTATAGAATATTTTCATCACTCCCAAAAGAAACACTTTATCCCTTAGCCATCAGTCCCTAATCTCCCCCTACCCCCATCATCTTCAGCCTTAAGCAGCCACCAATCTATTTCTATCTCTATAGATTTTCTTATTCTGTATATTTTATATGAATAGAAATAATGCAATATATGATGCTTTGTTATTGGCTTCTTGCATTTGGCATAATATTTTCAAGTTCCATCCATGTTATAGCATGTATCAGTACTTCATTTCTTTTTACGCCAAAACATTCCATGATATGAATATATCACATTTTATTTATCCATTTATTAGTTGATGGACATGTGGGCCTTTTGATGGACATGTTTCCACTTTTTGACTATTATGAATAATGCTGCTGTGGACATTTACATACAAATCTGAAGGTTTGTTTTCAATTCTCTTGGTATACACCTAGGAGTGGAATTGCTAGGTCATCTGTTAACTCTATGTTTAATTTTTTGAGTAATAGTAACTTATAATTATGGCATTCGATTTTCTGAAATATTTGATCCAGCATATTTTTTTTATAACTCAAGCAGACAGCCCTTAGAATCCTCATTATATCTGTAGTTCACCCTATTAAGGCAATTGATTCAGACGCTCCTAGGACATGCAAATCTCTCATTGCTCCAAATCTCTCATTGCTGCAAGTGAATATAGTACTGAAATTTTCTATACTTCAGTATAGATTTGGATTTATGTATGTGACACCTCTCTTCAAAATAACATAGTATAACGTCTTGGAAGTTATCTTGCTAAATGTCAATTATCCAACCTGAGGGGAGGAGAGACAAAGTTAGAGGCAGTAAGATGTTGAGCTGCTTGTAAAAAAATCACAGTAAGTGTGTGGTCGCCTGAAATAAGATCTTGGACAACCTGATCACCATGCCAATACCTAAAAGATGCAGCACCTGATTGTCTTCTAACTTAGGAGAAAGAGCTTTCTCTTTATGAGCCCACATCCCTCTCATTTTTCCTTCCTAGGAATATTGACAGTGTTTTCAGTTGTGTGTGTGTGTGTGTGTGTGTGTGTGTGTACAAATTAACTTGCAAATAGGTGTGAATTCCCTCCTTAGGGCAGTGTGAATACTTTTTCTTTTTTTTTTTTTTAACATCTTTATTGGAGTATAATTGCTTTACAATGGTGTGTTAGTTTCTGCTTTATAACAAAGTGAATCAGTTATACATATACATATGTTCCCACATCTCTTCCCTCTTGCGTCTCCCTCCCTCCCACCCTCCCTATCCCACCCCTCTAGGTGGTCACAAAGCACCAAGCTGATCTCCCTGTGCTATGCGGCTGCTTCCCACTAGCTATCTATTTTACATTTGGTAGTGTATATATGTCCATGCCACTCTCTCACTTTGTCACAGCTTACCCTTCCCCCTCCCCATATCCTCAAGTCCATTCTCTAGTAGGTCTGTGTCTTTATTCCCGTCTTGCCCCTAGGTTCTTCATGAATACTTTTTCAAACAAGGAGTTCTGCAATTTTCAGGAATGGGTATGTGTGTCACCCAGGCACCTTTGAGGAAATTTTAAACAAATACTTTTCATTAGTTCCAGGATTATGCTCTTATTTTTATAGGCATTTTTCCCCTGAAGAGCCTTTAATTCTTCTAAAAATTTTTACCTGAAAATCTTGTATCAAGATTTACTTTCCTGTAAGTCTTGGCATTTCATTCATTCATTCATTCAAAGCCATTCATTTATTGAAAGCCAATGGAGGTTTCAGGGTAATAGGGGAGAGATCCAGAGAGAGACATCTGATGGGATTGGAGAGGTGGGCAGAGGTGGGGCTGGTAGGGCTCAGTAGGTTTGATGTTGTTAATACTATGGGGATTCTCTCTCAGTTCCCCAAGGAGAAAGCCTCAGTGTGGCGCCAGTCCATCTAAAGCGCTTCTCTAACTGCTGTTAATGTCCCTTTTTAATCAAGAGAGATCAGGCTTCAGACCTGGAGCTTTCCATCTGAAATTACATCAATCAGAAATTGAATCACACTGCTTTGCTTTCATTGTACTTACTTTTTTATGATTGTTATAGTTCTGTCAAGTGATACCAGTTTTGCATTTATGTTGGTGATGTGCAATGTCCTTTGAAAATAGAATTGAGTTTTAAAAGTGAGGCAACATCAAGAAAAATCTGTGGTAAATGATATCAACAGCATAGGAAGTATGGGACGTGACCAAGGCAGTGGCCTAGGAAAGACAGAATTGGGAAACATTGCATCCCCTCATGTTGCCTGACCTGGTTTTCATTAGAGTGAGAGTTAGCTTCATCCACTCCTGTAAGTTCACGTCAAAGAGATGAGTCTCGAAGTCCTGGAGGTGGGCTGGGCAGCACTGTGTGATGGGAACCATGCAAATCAACTACTAGCCCAACATCCCAGGAACCACCACACGGCCCAATCTAATGGCAAGAGTTGTTGAGTTAGCAGCGTGATTGGAAACCCCAGGGCAGAGGAGCAGGTGGTGCACCGCAGAGCGCTGTGCTGTCCCCCTCCTGCTACAGAGTCCCTCCTTTCTGCCATCGGCACCCACCTCCCCTCTGCGTTATCATTCTGCTTCAGGACTGTTCTCACAGCATTTCGTGTCAGCTGCCTGCACTGCTATGTAAGAAAGAACACAAGGGAAGTCAAGGACACATTATTTCCAACCAGTCTAACTTCAGCATTGGCCCTTGGTCTCTGTGAGGGCATGGGCATGAACGTTGGATGAATCAGAGGTTCTGGAATTTTCCCAATCAGTGGAGCCTTAAAGGAACATATCGTTTCCTAACTTGAGAGTATGCCCTTCCTGGTAGAAGGAGGAAAAAAGTCCCTTTTCTTTGTTCTCTTCTGGATTTCCAGCCATATATGTAGACTTGCTTCTAACAGAATAGTATCCTGTAGGGTGACCAACTCTTCCCAGTTTGCCTGAGACTGTCCTGATATTAAAACCGCAAGTCCTGTATACCAGGAATTCCCTCAGTCTCGGGAAAACTGGGATGGTTGGTCACCCTAATCTTAGGTCCGGAGACAAGTGTACACTCGTAGCGTGATGTTTCTCTTGGACAGTAAAGAGTATTTGAATGGTTGTGTCCAGAAAATTGTGTTTTGACAAAGTAAAATGGTATTAAGTGATTTCATCATTCAGGTTTAGACTACAGTGAAAATATTAAAACCATGCTGTTTTTGTTAATACTAGTTATGTAATGCGTTAAGAGAAGGGTGTGTTGCATCAGCAGTGGCTTTAATTGGGCTGAGCCAGGAAAACCTGAAAAGAACCATTCTTCAAGTCATGTTTATAAAACCTGCTGTGTTCAGAGTGACACATAAACCCCAATCAGTTTCTTACAGTTGACATTGATCCCACAGTGTGCCTGTCTGCAAAACAGGCTGTGCTTACCCAAAATATTTGGGATTTGCATTGTGTGTTTCCTTAGAGTAATTCTAGCTGCTATGATAAACAACCCCCAAATGTATAATTACTCAACACAATAGAAGTTAATTGCTCATTCATATAAAGTCCAAAACAGATGTTCCTGATTAGCTGGTAATTCTCCTCCACGTGGTGATTCAGGGACCCAGTCTCCTTCCATTGTGTGGTATATACAACATATGGCTTCCAAGGTTGTCTTGATTATCTGCATCAAGCCAATGGAAGGGTAAAAAACATGGAATAACATGCATGGGGGTTTGGGGGAGGGCAAGCTTGGATGTGGCACACATCATCCACTCACATTCCATTGGCTAGACCTTGGTCGGAGGCCACACCCAACTGCAAGGATGGTCTGGGAAATGCTGTCTAGTTAGTGCCCAGGAAGAAGAGAAAATGGGTTTGGTGAAAGCTAGCAGCCTCTGTCACAGATGAGTGTCTTGCGTCTCTCTCACTATAAACCAGAGGCAGATTTAATCTTGAAGGCAAGAAACCTGGGAGTACAGACACAGTGGGATTGAATTCTGTTTTCTTCTTTCTAAACATACTCTGTCTTCACACATAAGCCGTCACACTTTTTTTTTTTCCTCTCTAAAACCATAGCTCATTTGGGTCAAATAAAAATAGAGTCTGTTTCTTAATATGCCATCTCAAACTCTTTAGGAATAGAAGTGAGGTCATAATTATAAACAAATACACTTGAAACATGTGAATAATGGTTCTGGTTGAACAGGGCTGGAAATGTCCCCTCTCCCTAAGGGTAACTTTGTAAGACCCATGGAAGTCTGTACTAGTTTCCTATTGCTGCAGTAAATTACAGCAATAGGAAACTAGTAATTAATAAATTACCACAAACTTAAAACAACACAAATTTATTATCCTAGGGTTCTGAGGGTCAGAAGTCCAGAATCAGTCTCAGTGGGTTAAAAATCAAAGTGTCAGCAGAGCTGCTTTCCTTCTGGAGGCTCTAGGGGAGAATCTGTTTCCCTGATTCCACCAGCTTCTAGAGGCTGCTCACATTCCTCGGCTCATGGTTTCATATCATGCTGACCTCTGCATCCATCAACACATCTCCATTTCTCTGACTCTCCTGCCTCCCTTTTATAAGGGAAAATACAATCTTTAGAGTAGCCTTCTGTACAGATTAGGAAACTTTGGTACAAGCAAATTCCATGACTCAACAAGGTGATATTCCCAATAAGTGGTAGAGCCAGGATTCAAATTCATGGCTGCCTGGATCCAAAATCCATTTATGATTTCATGAGAGCCAAGGACAGGGAAAGTTTTGTAGTGAAAACACACAATCTAGACTTTAAGGAAGCAGATTTCCCAAAGGTCAGAGGAGAGATAGGCCAGATGTCACGATCAGAGACTTTCAAATGACTCATGTCTCAAGAGGGTTGGGACACTCTCAGAAATGTCACTCTGAATCTGCAATTGCAAGTGATCCTCTTGCAGGAGGAAAGGGAAGGGAGCTAGTAAAAGCAGAGGCTGCACAGGACATCCTTTGATGCTCTCGGACTTTAAAAGGGCAGGAACAAAAATGGGAAGGAAGAGCACTTAGCCAAGTACAAATAGAAACCAGTGGCGGAGAATTGTAGGAATAGCAGCAGGAAACGTTACACCCCAAATGGTTTCAGGGAGAATGTTTGGGAAAACAAGGCAGGGCAACACTTGCTTCTTTGGGTCACCAGCATAACATTTATGGGTCAGAAAAGGAAGGAACTCTTCCAAGACAATGACCTTGAAACTAAAACAACCTCTGAGACACAGGAGATGATCAATCCATATTGGTTCAATGCATGAATGAACAGGCAAATATATTTAGGAGGGGAATGAAGTTATGCCAGGATTGGCCACAGGAAGAAAGAACCAAGTTCTTTTACATGGAGCTTTGGTGCAGAGGATCTATAGCCAGGTGGGATGCTAAGAGTAGAGGTGATAAAGGAAAGAAAAGTAAGATGAGCAAACATCAGTCTAATGTCTGGAAGGAATAATCAATGACAATTAAAATGGGTTACTTGGCAAAAGTTAGAACCACTATTCCATTGAAGAATTGGCAAAAGAAGTTTTGACTCAGAAGTATCTTTGGCTTTAAAGGGTTAAAATTTAAAATATAGACATTTGTTTTAAAGGATTGTCTTGTTTTAGTATACTGTAATTTAAAAAATCTTCTAATTCTGTATTTTTTTGCTAGGGAGAAACTTTTAGTTCAATTTCTTGCTAGAGAGGTACCAAACTTTAATTTTTACTCAGACCCCCAGGTTTAAGTGTAATTTACTAACAAAACGCATTGTTTTGTAACTATTTCAATATTTAGTTCTCAAAAAAACAGGGGATTTTTTCTGTGAATTGGATACTATGATACAATCAAAGGTTTGGTTTTGGTTTGGTTGTGCTTTTAAAATGTGTTGATAAAAGTAATTTGACTAATGTAATCAATAAATGCTTTGTCTTTTCCTTTATAGACTTTATGAATAAATGCTAGCGTTTTCCCATTAAGCCCTTGTGAGATTTGCATTCAAAACTCCTGCAGTTGAAACCATTTTAGCTTATTTTGGTATTCAGAAATCTGTTGATAGACACCGAAAATAAAAGACATCAAATATATTTATTCAATCATTATTATTTTTTTTAATTCCTACCATGTGCAGTCTGGGTTCTAGGCACTGGAGATAAAGCAATGAATAGGATGAGCCCTGGTAAGCAAGTAATCAAATAAATTTAAAAAAAATAAGCTCAAAGAGTAATATATGCCATAAACAAACAAACAAACAGGTGAGGTGATATGAAGTGACTGCAGAAACTTCTGTTTTAGATATTTAGGTAAGGTTTCTTTATAAGATGGTGACATATGAGACTAGATTAGAAGATAAGGAGCCAGCCATTATGTACACAATAAGTATAATAAAAATATATTATCCTTATAATAAATCCTATAAAAAAACTTCCTTAGTTAGTTGGTTCATTCATTCGTTATTTAGGGACTTAGCCTCACAGCACCGTGGCAGCTGGTAACTAGTTGATGTGAGCCTGTTGCTTCTGTATCCTGTGCTCCATCCTGAAGTCAGCAGCGCAGGCAGTTGAGAATGATGTGATGTGATGTGAGGGAAGGAGGGATGAGCGGCAAGCTGCAAGGGTGAGCTGGAACCTGATTGGTCTCTCAACGCCTTCATGCCTCCATCCTCAGTGCCCTTGGTCACAGGGCTAAGCGTGCACCTGGCCAGGAGCTGGAGTTGCTGAAGGAAGAGATCCTGTGGGAACCAAAGGAGCTATGGCTCAGCCACTGGCTGACAAAACAAAGCCAGCAGAGAAGCATCCATCAACGTGAGCGAGCTGCACCTGCACCTGGTACCCCGCACCACCTTCCTAGCAAAAAGGAATAACGCTGCGGCTTCGTTTCTGCCTTCCAAACCTCATGCACAACTGTGGGCCATGCTAACCTGGAACTATGCGTGGAACTAGGCTATTCTAAGCAACAGATGTCCAAGTTGGCTGAGTTGACACAATACAACCCAGCCCAGTTGGTTCTAGGCACGGCAAGATGACCGTGGGTGGCTCACTTCCTCATCTTAGATCAGGTCCTGCCCCCTCGGTGAGGCCCTACCTAACACTGCAGCCGGCTCTCGCTGGGCCAAGCTCACCCCTTCCAATTCCTCTCTAACGTCTCTTTACTTTCCGTAGCACTCATCACCTTCTTATACACTCTATTATTAATTATTACCACGTTTACTGCTCACTGTTTGTTTCCCATCAGTAGAACAGAAGCTCCACAAGAGCATAAATATTTTTCCATTTTGTGTCCCAAACACCCTGAACAGCCCTGTCCCCGAGCAGGCACTTAGTACCTGCTGTTGAAGGAAAGAGAGTAATTGGGAGAGTGTCAGAGATGAGTCTGGAAAAGTCAGCAGTGGCCGGGTCAGGTAGCATGGATTTTATTTTAAATGTGGTGAGAAGCCTTTGGGAGGGTCTCAGCGGAGGAGTCATGTGGTCTGTTTGACATTTTTTAAAGATCACTCTGACAATGTGTGTGTGTGAAAGGGCGGGCGGGACGGCTGCGGGAGAGCCTGGAAGCGGGAAGACCAGGTAGGAAGTGACCACTGTTGTCCAGCTGAGAATGGTTTGGACTATGGTGTTTGCAGAGAAGCAGAGGCAAGTCGTCGGATTCAAGATATATTTTCATGGTCAAGCTGTTGGCACTTGCTAGTAGAAGATGAGGGCGGGTCAGAATTTTATCCTGAAACACTGAGTGAAATGGTGGGCCCATCGGCAGAGTGGAGACTGGGAGAAGAGCAGGTTTGAGGACAGAGACCAAGATTTTCATTTCTTTATTCAACAAATATTTACTGAGCCTCTACTATGTGCTGGGTGCTGTGCTGCGTCTTAGGGATACCACACTGAACAAACTGAACTGAAATCCTTGCCCTCGGGGAGCTTACATTCTAGTGGGAGGAAAAGCAATAAACAGGAAAGTCAGTAAGATATAGTGTGTTGAGAGGTGACAGGAGGTGGGGTTGGGGAGGGCGTAAGAAGCGTGACGGATGTAATTCAAAATAAGGTGGTCAAGGGAGGCCTGTTTAACAAGGGGCCTTTTGTAAAGACTTGAGGAGGTGAGGGAGGAAGCCATGTGGACACCTGGTGAAAGAACTTTCCAGGCAGATGCAATAGCAAGTTCTCCTAAAGTGAAGCCTGTCTGCCATGTTTCAGAAATAGCGAAGAGACCAGCATGACAGTGGAGAGAGCAGTGAGAGAGGAGGACAGGGAAGTGATGGGCTGGGGACGTAGATCAGACCATTTTAGGGATTTGTATTTGGCATGAGATGAGAAGACACCAGAAGCAGAGGAGTGACACGAGCCAGTGTAACCTTTTGAAAGGTTTGAGACACCCATGGGACATCCTAGTGGAGATGTCAAGGAGGAAGCTGGATATGAGTCTGGAGCTCAGGGGAGAAATCACAACTGGATTTGGGTGCGATCAGTGCACAACAGTATCTAATGCCATGGATGCCATGGGACGAGATAAGGTCAACCAGGAAAACATTACAGAGAAGAGCAAATAAAAGGCAGTGAAAATCCGAAAAGAAAGTGTCATGCACGGAGGCTCAGGCCATCTGTAGTTATTCTGGTTCGGCTTCTTTTACACTGGGGGACCACTGTTAGGAACTGTGGTTGATCTAATTCATATGCAGTGCTCTGGGCACCCATAGTCATGGAAAATTACAAATTCAAAATGCAGATTATACATGTGTGCATATTGCAATCCTTCGTAAGAAAAGCTGTGACTCTTAAGTGGTTTCAGGTGGGCAGAGGTAGCTAACAAGACCCAGAAGTGACCAAGATTCGCAGCTACAGGTAATGGCCAACCTTTGTTCCGGGGACCATAGGCTGCTCGTGGCAGAGGCTGGTGCTTTGCACAATAAGGCCTGTCAAGGTCACAGTCAGCTTGAAGCTTTTGCTCAAAACTTGCTCTAGCCTGTGCACAGATGGTCAGATGTTAGCAGTCGTGTTCTGGTAAACCAGCTCTCCTACATGAGACGGGGTGGGAGGAAACTGATTTGCAGTGTTTGCTGATTTCCATGGTGTAAATATTCTTACCGCAGCCGATCTCAAGGTACCAATGATTTGACAACTGGCTCTCAAAATTCCTGCAATTTTCCTGAATATGTAACAGCTGGCTCTGTGGTACCAACCTTTTTCCTCTCCGTAACCCATGGCTAGGCTATACTTCTAAAGCCGCAATTCCTGTGGCTTCTCAGAGTTTCCCCACTCCCTGTTTCCATGCCTGTGGTTCACATTGAAGATGGCCAAGTGGCCAGCACAATGGCATTTACCATTGGAATTAGGAGCTCTGAAATTAGGAGCTCCTTTTCTGTGCCAGTCGCTTTTAGCCATGATCCCGGGGAGACATCAGCAAGTGTTTTCTTAATTGAACTGCTGTCCTTGTCATTTCCTACTGCAAGATACTTGTCCTCCCTTGGGATGGGCCATATATCCATATATAAATGGATCTTTCTGCATTATTAAATTATTTTGAGACCTTCTGTAGGGAGGGCCCTCAACTTGATGCTGGGGATACAATAGGCACAAATCTGCCTGCCCTCCAGGGCCTTATTGGAGAATCGAGAAAAATGCAAAGAATATCTAGGAAGGTTATTATTATTATTCTTAGAGTTAGCAAATGTTCCACGCAAAATGAGGGAATACAGCTGGTGGATGCTGCAGGAGTTCACAGTGGGCAAACTCAGGCAAGCGTTCACGGAGGATGTGGGGCTGGCATCTGAGCATAATGCAAAGCTTGGGACTAGGAATCCATTTGCTTTTCACATTTTCAGTTACCATTTCGCATCAAAGAAAACACCATTCCCCAAAGCGCTTTAATGATCAGCCAAATGCCATGGACCTCAGGATTGTACATTGGAACAAAGACAGACAATATATATAAATATATATACACACACACACACACATATATATATATATTTTTAAAAATTTAATTCGATGCACTGCTCTCCCCACCCCCACCCAAAATTCCATCCCATTTCTAAAAGTCATGTATGGAAAGTTTAACAACCTTTGGGACTCAGTGCTACTTAGGAGTGGGAAAGGGACTCTTTACTAAGCCGATTCACCGCCTTTAGAGTCCAGTGACTTTCTTCTCATGGGCATATTATTTGGAGAAATGATTCCAGCTCAGTTAGCCAGTCAGCCAGTTCCCCACTGGTCACACTTCTGGCATGCTCATCAGCAGACGTGGCATGAAGCATCTCAGGTGGGTCATGCGGCTGGGAGAAGGGAGACACAGCCACCCCAAAGTGCCACCATGTCCAGGTCTCCAGGACAGGAGGCATTTTGTGATCAGTGGAAGACATGAATGTCTCCCAACACCTTTTCTGTATATGTGATGGTGAAAATGGGGGAAAAGGCACAAGCTAGAAGACATCCAGACAGTGGGCTGTTCTCACTGACGACATTTGTGCCGCATTCTTCCTTGCCCAAGGAGTGCATTGCGACACTCAGCCTGGGGACTCTGGGAGCCAAATGGCTGATTGGGAACCCCAGGAGGCAGCAAATACAAATTAATCTTCAGGCCCACCAGTTCCTCTGAAACACACCACTTGCTAAACTGTGAATTTCAAGCCAAGAGCAGCAATTTTTCACAGCTCGAGTCTGGAAAAGGCTATGGAACCACATGGGTCAGAAAACCAAAGTTGGTTTTTTGCTATTTTGCATGGAACACCAGAGGGACAATTCCAGAATTCCAGATGTGCAGCAGCGGAGAAAAGTCCGTGTCCACACATCTGCATAGCAGCTTCGGAAAGGCAACTGCTGGCAGCTTCTAAAAGCAGACCACTGACATCCTTCTTTCTCTGTCTGAACCTCTGGACTTACTTGTTTGGAAAGAAAGAAAAAGAAAAAAAACTGGCACTCATGGTTTTGTTTTCTCAATTTTCTTGTCAACTGACTCATGATAAAAGAATGTCAATTTCAATCAATTTCGATTCCACCAGACAGAAAAATAGAGAATTTGTAGGCAACTATTGGAAACAAAGGAACCATCTTTTTTTTAAGTATAATTTTTCTCTGAAACAGTTCTCTCCAAGTACCAGGATCATTTATTTTTCCTCACTGCACCACTGTGAATAGTCCAATTTTTCCAGAGAACCACAAAGCCCTACCCAGGTGGGTTTCTTTGAAAAGACCCCTCCTCCCCAGAGTGGGTGGGCTTCTGGAGCAGAAGGTCGGTAGGGTAATCGGGACATCTGTCTCTTATGTGGGGAGGGCTTTGTTATCATGGGAAGTAGCCCGGGCGACTGGTGGAGGTCATCCAACCCTGGTTATTCCGATTCATTTGTCATTTTATAGTGACAGTTGTCACTTTCGTCCAGGAATCTCCAGGGACATTTTACAACATTGTGACTAACATTCAGTCATGTGCTGGTAGCTTCCATTGACTAAAGACTTACTTGCCCAAAAGCCAGAGGTGGCTCTGTAAATGGGGATAAGTCTTATGTAACCCATGTGATGGCATCACGTTGTCTCTAAATCTTCCAGCATCTGGGGTCCGTCCTTCCTTCCTTTTAATACGATGCTCGCTGGCTCGCAGTGCCTTCCCACATTCAGGAACCATCTTGCATCCACTCCAAGGTTGCTGGAGCTTCCTGATGGAGTCTTGCGTGCTGCTCACCAGCCCGCGCCTCAGAGACTTCCCCAGCTCAGACTTGCCCTGCTCAGCAGCTTGCCTTCCCAGACCTTCTCTTCTCTCCGCCTCTCTCTCTCTCTCATCCACCCGAAGGTTGAATGCAGCTCCCTTTCCACGAGACACACTATCACAAGATTGTGGCACTTGGCCGACTTTCCTGCAGGCTCGGGAGTGGGGGCGTGGAGTTCCAATAGAATATTACACCATCGTGACCTGCGCCCGACTTGCCTTTTCAGGCCCTTGGTCTTCTGCTCTGCTGCTGGGTCCTCTTCTCTTCCCCAGAACTGGTCTTATCACTCACAGCTTCTCTCCCATGTCTCCTGTTCCCCGCCCATCCTACCCCTCCCGAGGCTGCCCTGAAATCTTCACATTCTACCGACTTCATTTTGCCTCAGTACTTTCTAAACCCACCCTTTCCAGGGAGACTATACCCAGGGGGGCCTCTCCTCCCGTGACCAAAAGGCCCATCAAACCCATGAGGATATTTCCATCCTCAAGGATGAAAGAAGCAATAGTGGACAGCAGAGAGGAATTTGGGGGCTCTCCTATAAGGCCATGACCAGTAGTTTGGGTATTAGCTTACTTCTCACTAAACTCAGATTGCACTGTTAAGACCATGCAGGCTCTTTGTTGCACTTTGATTTAGGTTCAAATACATATCAGGTGCCTATTCTGTGTCAGACGTTCCAGTGAGCACTGCATATACAACAGCAGCCAAGAACAGCGTGTTCCCTGAATGCACACAGCTGATGAAGAAAGCCGTGCGAGGGCTGCAGAGAACCCCAGAATGTGTTTAGGCCCCTCACTCTGGCAACATTCTATTTCACCTCTGGGAATTCAAGGTAGACTCCCAGGTCAGGCCTGGAGAAGAACCTGTGCCTCACGAGCTGGGAGACCACCTTGCTCAGAACATCCTTGTGGACTCTGGAGCCCCGGAAGTCAAGGTAAAGTCTTGGAGTCACCACCCAATGTTCACTCCAGCTCTGGCTTAGGCTCTGGCCGGGGGCTGGTGGCCAAAGCTGGAGAAATACCTTCACGGGGTGATGCCTGGAGAAGGGGGGAGGGAGGATCTGGGGCCCAGAGGGAGGTCAAGGCTGGGGCCACAGAACACCTACAGAAGCAGCAGATGCAAGTTTCTGTTTTGTGACCAAATCTATGGTCACAGTGTGATCCCCCAGAGTTAGGTGTGGGAGGAACCACAAAAGCCAAGGATGGTGTGATTGTGGCTCTCAGCGGTTGTGTCCTCATTACTGTGGTCAGGCAGAGAGGCTGGGAACATGGGAGATGAATGATCTTGTGCTGCCAGCTCAGTGCCAAGGGCAGAGAAGCAGGTTGAGGTGGCCTCAGGAAGGAGAACCAGGTCCTTCCCTGGCTCCCATGGAATTGGCTGCAGGGAAAACCACTGGTCTTTATTCTACACTTTAAAATTCCATATGCCTTTTTTCCATTTCTTCTAGCCCCATCTGCTGGGGTTTCATTTCTGTTTTAAAAAGGCATGAAAATAAAACCACTGGTTAGTGACAAAGAAGCCTCCTAAATCTTCAGTTCTGACCAACGTGTGGTCGGAAATAAACTTCTCAAACTTTGACATACACATGCGTCCCCTGGGAATCTTGTTAAACTGCAAATTCTGATTCAGCGACTCCAGGATGGGACCTGAGAGTCTGCATTTCTGACAAGCTCCTGGGTGATGCTGAAGCTGCTGGCCTGTGGACCACTCTTTAAGTGGTAAAGCTTGATATTCTAATGGGTTCTACTTGTTAGTAGATGTGAACACGTCCACAGTTCTGAGTCATGATGAAAGGGACAAGGACAACAGGAGCACCCAAGACAAGGCCAAGAGGCCTATGTCAGTGACCAAGAGAGAACCAGCATTTCTTTCCCTGCTTCTCTTCCCAGATTTCACGCTCCCATAACTGGATTTGAGCTGATCATTCTCTCCCTTGGCAGACACCCTGCTCTCCTAAAATGTTTTCATCTTTCAAGGATGGAGTCACTTTTCCAAGACACTTTCCAGTTAGAAAGAAGAGCAACTCTGACTCCCAAGATAGAATCTGAATTTTTCTTGCACCAAAGTTCTACAGCCTTGGCTTGAGGAGGTATTGCTCTTCTCACGTTGCGGAAGGGTAGATATGACTTATGGAGGGCCTGCTTTTTGCCTTATTTATTCTGCAAGGAGTTTTTCCTATCCCCATTTACAGGTGAGGAAACTGAGGCTTGGAGAGAAATCAGGTAACATGTCCAAGGTCATGCAGCTGACCACTTGCAGAGCTGACACCGCAGGCTATGTTCCTTCCACCACATGTCACTGTCTTTAAATGTATTCAAAAAGCTCAGGGCTTTCCTGGATTTCAGACACCCTGAAATCCATTATTTGTGATTCTGCTACCAAACAGGGTGACCTTAAATTACTATAGACAAGAGATGGGAAAGGATCAGTAAGTACCAGGCAAAATTTATTACATAGACCAATAGATTTGCCGTAATTAATTTTCTTGAATTTCAAGGGTAAAGAAAAAAACAAAACAAGCAAAACATGTAAGCTTCAAGGAAAGTTACTACAAATGAGTATGTATCAGTGTGCTTTTAGATTTCTCTTCCCTTACATGAAACAAAAGAAGTAATTGAACAACATCTACATCATTTTTAGGGGAAATGTTTATGAATCAATAATTCTACATTCAGCCAAGTTAATGTTCACAAAAATATTATCAGATATTCTAGACCTCAGAAAGTCAACTACTTACATGCTCTGCCTGAGGGAATTACCCAGAGAAGAATACCAATCAACTGGCAGATTAAGTGAAACAAATACTTTAAAATGGGGAAGACACTGTGTAAGTGCACGAGTGTTAAAGTATGTGACCAGTTAAATACAAATCAGTCTAAGTAATTATTGCTGATGTGGTCATAAAACTTAATGTAAATATCAATAATTATTGAAATAGAAGGTATATATTATTAGTAATAATAATTTAAGCCCCAAATTCCATATTAAATGAACCAAAGCTGGGAATGGTTGAAAAAAGTAGAAATTAAGTAATAATGTACCAAATACCATGTCTTCCATAAGAGAAAGGCAATAGGTACTATTTAATTCTTGCCATTGATAGAGAAAAATGAATTCAAATTAATGTGAACCAGTAGCATAGTAAAGAGAGGATGCATTGTATTCCCTCCCAAACTACTAGAAAGGGAAAAATAAAACAGATCAGAGAAATACGCCTCAAAGTGTACACAGCTGTTGACCCTAAATAGTGGAATTATGAGTGATTTTATTGTCATTGCTTTTTTCTGCAAATTTTCTATAATAAACATGAATTATTTTATAATATAAAAATGAAAGCTACAAAATTATTATGGGAAAGTTTTGCTCCTTTCAAAAAAAAACTATACATGCATCCAATAAACCATTTTTACACAGTTCATCACACTTAATAGCCACGCTAACTGGATTTTTCTCTTTTTAATCATTTGTAGTCCCAGTATGAAATTTATCTGTCTCAAAGCCTCAAATGTGGGAATGAATAATTGATGTGCCTGGAACCTTCTATGAATAAAGCAGATGACCTTTGCTTTTGTAAATAGCATCTGATGAAGGGAAAACTCAATTACCTGACATTGAGAGCTGTGGTCCCTCAACCACCTGGGCAGAACCTTCTCTTTTTAGCACTTAATTTTTAGCTGGTTGAAAGTCATAATTTTTGCCATTACTGTTACCACTACTACCACCATCACCATCATCGTTATTATCACCATCATCATTGTCCTTTCTTTTATTGAGCACCTACTGTGTGCCAGGCTAGATACCCGATATCTTAACACACACCATCTCATATGAATATGAATTCTCACTACAACTCTATGAAGTAAGAATCCTGTCCCCTCCTTATAGCTGAGGAAACAGGCTCAGAGAAGTTAAATTGCTTGCTTGATCATTGATGACCCAGCATGAACTATAGTGATTTTAAAAAATTATATAAATATTTTACTTTAACAATAAAATAGATATTACAGATTTTGGAGATTAGGAAAGAAAGAAAATGTCTAATTCCACTGTCCTCACCCAACAATATAACACAGCAACTAATTATATTACTATGATTCATTCATTCATTCATCCACTAGGATGTTCAACAAATACCTGGTACCCCATCTGTGGGAGGCATAGCCCTAGGAATTAGAAGTCTGCACAGACCAAAAAGACAAGTTCCCCAGGCAAATTTAGGAGAAGAAATAAGCCAAGGATAACTATAACGCATGTCCAAATGTGGCAGACGTGTTAATAAAGACAAATGCGAAATGGTATGAGAGTTCAAAGAAGAAACTACCGGTTGGGGATGAGTCTGTGTAAAGGAGGTCTTCATGGAAGATACTGTGTTTATTCATTGAACTGACTAGCAACTCAATATATTTCAGATGAGGGAATGACAGGGCTAGGGAGTTCATAAGGCACGCAAAGGGAATTGCAAGGAATCCAATCTGGCTGGAGCAAGGGGTAGCCGTGTGTGGGTGAGCAGGGAACGGCTGATGGTGGAGGGGGCCCTAAGTGATTCACCTGAGGCTTTAAACCTTATTTCAAAGGTGCTGGGGACAGGTGGTGGAGGAGGACATGACCACAGCTGTACTTTAGGGAGAGTAATCTACCGATGGTAAGGTTGGGGGGGGGGATTGGATAAAATGGAGAGTGGGGATGAGTCAAGAGACTTCAAGAGGGTCAGCCCTGGAGACTGGGTGAATGGAGAGGCACAGAGGCGAGAGACCAGCCCTACATTCCAAGCCCGGGTGACCAAAGCCCTCACGATGGCCTGGGCGGCCTGCCATTCTAGACTCTCATCTCCTCCTGATCTCCCCCCTTGCTCACCCTGCTCTGGCCATTGTGGTTTCTCTAAACGTCAAATGCTGGACACACTCAGCCATGAGGACTTCTCCGTTGTCTTGGAAGCTCCTCCCCGGGTATGAGCATGGTTCACTCTCTTCCTTGAAGCCTTTGTCCTGATATCACCTTCTTTGTGGGCCCACCTAAGTACCCCTCTCCTACGCTCTGCATTCCCCTTATCTTGCTATGTTCTTCTCTGTAGTGAATATTACTTTCTAACATAGTATGTATTTTACTTGTTGATTATGTTTGAGTGTCCATCTATCCTCACTAGAACGTCAGCTCCACAAAAACAGAGATTTTCGTCTGGCTTGTCCCCTGCTGTATCCCCGCAGCTGGCACAGAGTAAGTGCTCGTTAAATATTTGTTCAGTGGTGATTCAAACATGAACAAAAACTGGGATGTCAGGGAAGAAAGCTAGCATGGGTAGGAGGAGAAGATAGGGCTGGTCTAGAACATTTGGTCTTAGGTGCTGAGGGATGCTAGGTGGATGGAGAAGTCCTTCAGGTAGCTGGGAATATGTGTCCTGAATGCAGGAGCCAGGTCCAGCCTGGGAGCCTGGGTTTGGGAGCTGTTCAAATAGAGAGAGAGAGGAAGACAACTGATGCTTGGAGGGCAGCAAGAGCGCCATGAGGACACCATTGGAGAGACAGGGAAGGAACTGAGAACGTCAGGTTTTGTAACTCAAGGGAGGAGAAAATTTCGGGGAGTGGGTAATCAAATGTGCCTCACATAGCAGAGACTTCAAAGAGAATTCGGAGGAGGCTTGTGTGTGAGAAGAGACCATTTGGCTTAGGAGGTCACTGGTGTCCAGTCAGAGAAGAGTTTCAGTTGAGTGGCATAGGCGGAGACCAGACCCGCGATGTCCAATATAGTGGCCACACATGACCATCGAGTGCTTGAAATGTGGCCAGCTCAAGCTGAGATGCGCTCCAAGTGCCAAAAACACCCTGAACTGTGATGATTTAGAAAAGTCAGGGGAAAAAAAGAATGCAGTATGTCTTCATAATTTTTATATTGATCACGTGTTGAAATGATCTTTTCATTTCAAATATATTAGATGAGGTTTGGTTATATTAAGTTAAGTAAAATATATTTTTAAAAAGTAGTTTGTACACACTGCTAGATCTAAAATAGATAACAAAAAAGGACGTACTGTATAGCACAGGGAACTCTGCTCAATATTCTGTAATAACTTAAATGGGAAAAGAATTTGAAAAAGAATAGATACATGCATATGTATAACTGTATCACTTTGCTGTACACCTGAAACTAATACAACGTTGTTAATCAACTATACTCCAATATAAAAGATTAAAAAAAATTTTTTTTAAAGTAGTTTCAACTTCTTTTTTTTTGCTTTTTTAATACACTTACTAGATACTTTCAAATTACACACGTGGCTCACATTATATTTCTTCTTTTATTTTTCTGAATGATATTATTTTGAACATAAGCATTTCTTGCGATTTTGTGTATGTGTGTGGCTGTCTCTTTCTCTCCTACAGATTAGTGGACATTCTGAAGGGATGATGGAATGTGTCAACAAGGAGTCCATCTGCTGTTATTTGAGCATCTCTATGCTCACTAAGAGAGAATGGTCCTAAGGTCTAGTTATAAAGAGCCATGACAAAAAAAAAAAAAAAAAGAAAATCAAAAATTTCTAGGCAAGAGGCAGGCTGTTTAGTTGATTTAAAATAAATATTTTAGTGAGAGTGGTTTTGTTCCAGCATACTGAAAATGCTAAGTGCTAAATTGTAACACCCCATTATATATTATAAGTAGATCAGAAGGGCATGTGGGATATGATCTCATTCCTTAATTCGCTCATTCATTTGCTCAAAAAATATTTACATTTCTTCAATGTTTCAAGTAATGCTTAATGTAGTATGGTAGATATTCAGTGAATATGACTTGAATTTATTCGTGTATGCCATCTCGCATTTATATTTATAGAGCAGTCACTTCATGCCAGACAATGTTAAGTCTTAGGGATATATTGGTGATCAATGGAGATAGTCTCTGCCATCATATTTCTATTGGACACAGCTGGCTAGTCAGCTGGGGTTAAAATTCAACAGCATATATACATTTGGCTTTCTGCCTTTCTTTCCTTCTACCTCCCTCCCTCCTTCCCTTTCTTCCTTCTTCCCTTTTGTTCTTTCATCCACTTCCTTCCTTTTTTCCTCCCTCCCTCCCTTTCTCAACCATGCCTTCTAACAGCTACATTATTTTCTGAATGGACACCTGATTAGTTGATTTCCCATTCTCAATAAAAATGGCTGCTTTTTATGATATCAAATCATCCCATTGCTTTAGCATTAAGTTGCCTGGGACTATATTAAAGCCAGTGATATATGTAGTCCATTAGCTGTACTGAGCTCTTAACCTCCCTGGGAGAAAAAGAAACTACATAAATGAGGTTTCTTTTACATCAAGCAGCAAATAAATGAAGGCCTTTGAAGAAACCACCTACATGAACTCCTGGAATTGTAATTGCCCAACTCTCCAATTTGGCAAACAGAGGTTTTCTTACAATATAGCCATCTCCCAAATAATGTGCCCTCCCAGTGGGAGGTAACAAGCCTGTGGGTCTCATGGGTCCAAGACAAAGATGTTACTGATTTGGACACTTGAACTGCTGCTTAAGAAGGATATTCCCAATGTTCCCTGTGGGTCTCATGGGTCCAAGACAAAGATGTTACTGATTTGGACACTTGAACTGCTGCTTAAGAAGGATATTCCCAGTGTTCCCTGTGGGTCTCATGGGTCCAAGACAAAGATGTTACTGATTTGGACACTTGAACTGCTGCTTAAGAAGGATATTCCCAATGTTCCCTGTGGGTCTCATGGGTCCAAGACAAAGATGTTACTGATTTGGACACTTGAACTGCTGCTTAGGAAGGATATTCCCAATGTTCATCTTGGCTGGGGTCAGGCATTGTCCTTGTAAAGCTGTGAGGTCAACCTTTAGTCTTTAGGGATCTACTTGCAGTGCAGTGACTTTGCTTACTTCTCAGAAAAGTAAAAGGACACTTAATAAAATAAGTTGCTTCTACTCCCCTCTGGTTTCTGTGAAAAAATAAAATTCAGTGCTCTGTAGCAATGTGGACATTCTTCCCAGGAGAGATGGAGAACTTTGGAGCTGGACAGGACCCATGAGGCAATCATTTCAATAGATGAGGAAGTGGATTCAGAGAGGTCCTATGGTCCCATGATGGCTCAGCTCGTCCGGCAGCAGCGGAGTGGAAAGGAGACCTCCTATCCATCCTGCCGTCTACTCCCCGCGGCTCACCTCTCTGCTCTGTGTCCTCTACCTGCCCTTCCCCAGGAAACACTGTGGGCACCAGGGCTGCCCAGATGCTCCTGTGCCTCAGGGTGCCTCTCTCCACCAGAGTGGTCTTTTTTTTTTTTTTTTTAAAGTTAATGAAAGGAAAGGGTTCTTTCCTCAAATATTTATTTAGGAACTTGTGGTTTAAGTGGACTCCTCTGGTGACTGTTAGGATTGGTTTGGCCAAAAAGTTAGTTTGGTCTTAAGTAAAAATAAAAGACACATCTTTCATTTTCACCAAGAACTTTATTGAACAACGTATTCCTTAACCGAATGAACTTTTTGTCCAACCCAATATTTTCTAATCAAAGAGCAGTGAAAATAAAACCAAGATTAATTGATGCTCTCTTAGGTTTGCATGACTTTAATCTGAGTATAAGGACAAAGAAGGAATTATAAAAGCTCCCTGTGTAATGATCTCCTTTTAAAAAAGGAGGAAACCAGTTTGCATCCAGAATCCTAGCTCAGAGGTGGGACTCACCTGGATATTGACAATGTCACGTTCCAAGTGAGCCAGAGTAGAGGCCGGGATTCTCATTGGCTGTGAACACTTCTGGCCATTTCAGTATCTCCAGGATTCTCGGAAGCAGACCCAGAGATGAGGATTTGTGTGCAAATGATTTATTAAAAGTCGTCCCAGGTACTGGGGGAGCAGGTCAAGGAGGGGGAGAAGCCAAGGAGTGGGGGAGAGATATGCTCTCGGGTCAAGTCCCAGCCTCAGCTGGATCCCACATGGAAGCCCTGCAGTGTCAATTATACCTCAGAGTTAGTCCACACCTGAGTCAGGAGAGCTGGCCTTTCATCCCCCTGCACTGGTCAGTCATTGGTCAAGAGCCAACCTGGCCAAGGTGAGCTCCCAGGTAGCCCAGCGCTCTGCGAGTGTAAGCACCCAGGGTAGTCTTCTGCTGCAGGCCAGAAGCCAAGCACATGGGGCCAGGGGATGGATACAGGAAACAGGAAGGAGGATGGAGGGAATCTTTGTGTGGTACTGTCAGTGTCTTCTGCACCACAGTTTTGGCCTGGACAGAATCTTGACATCTTCCACTATTCCGTTTATGTCTTCCAGGGCTCCTTACCCTGACATCTGAGTTGGGATGTGTAGTGGACATTTGTGTTTTTTGGTTGCCCAATCTCCATTCCCCCTTTCCCTTGATAATTGTAATTTAATTATTATTAGAGTAATTTAGCAATACTAAAGTAATAGTAATTTCAGGAAATTATTCTTTGTAGTCTGTATCTTTTGGCAGAGATGACTAACCCAGACTCTGTGGGTGGGCATGTGCCCAAGGCCCGGGCAATCAGCATGTTCCTTTCCCTCTGGCCCAGTGATTGGTTCAGGGATGGGGCCTTGGTCAGGAGTCAGACACAGGGAGTAGGAATGACTCAGTGGTTTTGAAACAGAAATATATTTACTGGCGGGAAACAGGTGTTCATGGAAAAACTCTGGCTGGGTCTCCAGGAAAGATGCTTTTTGCCCACCAGGGATTAAGGTGGAGGGAGAGAAGCACCACCCTCCACCCTGCCATCCTATTCAAGAATATACCCAGTTGCTGCAATCCAGGCTTCAGAAGCTTCTGGACACCCATGGAGCTGGAGACTCTACCTGGAACCTTGGCCAGGAGCCACAGCTGAAGCAGCAAGAGAATGGGACCCGTCTCACTGCTGCCTTCCAAATCTCACGCTAGGACATGTGATGAATGGCACCTAATTTGCATGCAGAACCCTAGCTGAGTGGGGCTGAGGATGCAGATTTCCATTTTGCAGGCTTTGAAGCACAGGGATGCAGCCTGAAGGGATCCTGAATGGGGACTGGTTCACCGTGACCCCCACAGGTGGGTGCATAGCTCCTCTAGTAACAAAGTCAGCAGTTTGGTTTGGCCAACAAGGGGGAAGAGAAGCTCTCTGTGTTTCCTGCTAGATGTGACCATCAGAAGAGGAAGGTTAGTAGCTACTGGAAGCCATCTTGACATCATGTAAGGTCTGAGAATGAAGCCACTGTGAGGTGGAGAACAGAGCCAATTTGAGAGATCTGAAAGATCAGATGCCAATTAAAGGCTCAGACAAGGGAGGCAGCTTATTCAAGGTCACATACCTTGAGTGAGGGGCGGAGCCGGAACAGGACCACCAACTACCTGACTCCCAGTGCAGACTTGGCCCCATCATGTGATCCTTGGTCTCCTTAGAGCTGCCATCCTTCCCCCGACCCCGGCAGCCCTCCCTCTGCAGCTGGCAGGGTTCCACAGGCCCTGCTTATTAAAGGAGCTGATTGGCCCGACCCCTCTGAGCATGCAGAGCTCCCGTAGCAGAAAAGCACTCAGAACACACTTCCGCTGCCAGCCTGGTGGAGCCCGGGTGTGTAAGAATAACTCCTAACTGGAGCCTGGCTAGTGAGGAGCTCAGAGGTGGCTTGAAAACACCCTGTGGGTGGGAGAGATCCGAGGGGTGCTGAAATGCGGCCACACCGGTTCAGGCTACTTTAAGCTTTGGAAACCAAGGGAGGTGAGGTGGGGTGAACCGGCGGTGAGCTCTGAGGGCAGATGAGTCCCAGGCCAGCTTTCTCTGTGCCTCCAAGGTCACCTTGGGCCCTTACTCTGCCACCTGTGATCTTGTTCTTCTCTCCCCGCTTCTCCCTGGAAGGATGGGAAGGAAGGACCCTTCTGACCTCAGGAGGAGTGGGCTGGGAAGGAGGGGGTTGGGAAGGAGGCGCCTAACTGGGCAGGCGCCTCAGTGAGACCCTGAGATGGGCGAAGCTGTCGTCTGCCAGATCCTGAGTGCTTCCCCTACATTTATTTACGTACATTGATTTTTTAAAAATCCTCCCAACAACACTTTGACGTACGTACAACCGTTATCTCCATTTGTCACAGGAGGAAACAGAGGCTCAGAGAAAGTAAGGAGCTTGCTCAAGGTGACACAGCAGAACTGGGATTTGAACCAGGTGGGTCTGCGTTCCAAATTACTATGCCCTGTGGCCTCAACTCCCAATAATAATCAGAGCTACCCTCTCCTACACATTGGCTACTTTCTATTCCTCCCGAGAGCTCTGCAACTTCCATTTATAAGCCCCATTTTTCAGACGGGAAAACTGAAGCTCAAAGAGCTTAAGGAATCTGCCCAAGGACGCTCAAGGACATAGAGTCAGACGTGGCAGTGCCAGGACTGAACCCAGTCTTCTCCCTCCGTGGCCCGGTTCTGACCTTTATACTGTGCCAGACTTTCATTCTCTGAAACGATTGCACAGTCTCTCGTAGGACACCTACTCTGATCCCTCCTCATTTTACACTGAAGGAAGTGAGGTTCTCAAAGTTTGGGCGACTTGCCCCAGGTCAACAGCGAATGGCTGGTAGGGCTAGAACCCAGACTCTGGACTCTTCAGTGGTGTGTACACAAACTCTGTTTCCTGACTCATGTTGTAATTTCAGGGATTTTTTAAAAATTTATTTATTTCTTTATTTATTTTTGGCTGTGTTGGGTCTTCGTTTCTATGCGAGGGCTTTCTCTAGTTGCGGCAAGCAGAGACCACTCTTCATTGCGGTGCACGGGCCTCTCACTATCGCGGCCTCTCTTGTTGCAGAGTACAGGCTCCAGACGCGCAGGCTCAGTAGTTGTGGCTCATGGGCCCAGTTGCTCCGCGGCATGTGGGATCTTCCCAGACCAGGGCTCGAACCCGTGTCCCCTGCATTGGCAGGCAGACTCTCAACCACTGCGCCACCAGGGAAGCCCCTCAGGGATGTTTTATCTCCATTTCTAGCTAATCTTCATTGGGCAATGGCTTCTACCACTTTGGCTTAGTTTTTCCCTTATACTCTGTCAAGTAGTTAATGATCTATAATTGCCTGAAGAGGAGATTGGGCTAGGGCTTCTGTAATTGCAATGGATACTCTATGAGAAGAAGACTCCTTTTCAAAACAGGAACCCTCCTATAATACAGTGTTGACACCCGTAATCTTTTGCCATGGAGGTCCTGAGCACAGCTACACTAAAACTCAAACAGCAAAATTCCTCTAGGTACCTCTGTGTATGTTCTTTACAAAAACACTTATTGGAATGCGGGAGGGGGCCTGGGAGCATGAGCAGGGGGAGAGAGAAAAAGCCTAGAATCTGGGAACCAACAGGCACTGCATGTGATTTGGCTTTCCTTGAGGATTTTATTTATTTATTTATTTATTTGGTTTTGTTTTGTTTTGTTTTGTTTTTATCCTTGAGGATTTTAGATGATCCCTTTTCTTTTAATTTTATTTTTCATTGTGCTGAAGTGGACGATGCAGTTCTAAATAATATGACAAGTATGGCAGAAAGTCACATTTTAATTCCTTGATTTATTCCTCCTCTTCTGAAATCAACAATATTTACTGAACATCTCCCCTGTGCCGGGCACTGCAGGAGCCACATGCTGAGGATCCAGAAATGAATGAAACCAGGCCCCTGCCCTCCTGAAGCCCATAGTCTAGTGAGAGAGACAAATGCGGGGCACCCAGCTCCAAAGCCCCGTGTACAGTGCTGTGATGTGGATGGGGTCAGCGTCAAGACCAAGCGCAAGGCCAGCAGCGTTTCCTTGGGTGGGGAAGTGTGGGATGCTTGAGCTTCACAGAGGCTGGGAGGCTGGGAGGCTGGGAGGTGGGGGCATTTCAGGCAAAGGGAACGGCTGGAATAAAGGCCTGTGGCTGGAATGAGTGACTTGGGAGCCTGCAAGCTGCAGTGGCTGTGGGGAGAGCTGCTGAGGAAGGAGAGGGGAAGAGCTTGGCAGGTTTGGTTCTGAAGAGCCCTGCGGGTTATGGAAAGGAATTTAAATTGTCTCCTGGAGGCAATGTAGAGCTATTGAAGAGGTTGGGCAGGAATGTGCCGTGACAGGGTTCCTATTTTAGAAAGTTACTCTGGCTGCCATTGGAGGATGGACTGCATGATGAGTGGGACCAGCAACGGGGAAGCCATGTAGGGGAGGACGTCAGTGCTCAGAAGAGGGTTGAAACAGCCCCAAGTGTCTGCACTAAGGACCGGAAGGTGGAGATAGAGAAGAGAGGATGCCTGGATTGAGGTGTTTAAGGAGAAGAAAAGAAAGGCCTCAAGAATGAGTGCCAAAATTTCTAACTAGGTGTTTGGGTGGCTGATATGCTAAAGAAAAAGTGGGGGTGGATCTTTTTTTTTTTTTTTTAATGGTATACAGGAAGTTAGGAAAATAGAGAGAAGGAAAAAAATACCCAGGAATCCCTTCATCGTACCACAACTCATGTGCATATTTTGATTTATTTCCAATATCTCCCCCCAGTTTGTAACTCAAATTCTTAGGTGACACTTTGAGTGTTGGGTGGTAATGGGAAGCACTGCATGCTTCCTGAAGCCTGTGGAAGACTCACTTTTAGACCAGTTGCTGGAGGCTCCATCCTCATTTCTTATTTTAAGGGAGGCTGAATTTCTTGCATATCTAAGAGACAGTCACTTTGATCCGGGACTTGACCGTGAGCATTTTACTGTTTCATTTGTTCCACAGCTTGGTGCATCCAATTATTTTTTTCTCTTCTACCTCCCCACCGGTCATAAAAATGACCAAGATGATACAACATCTCATGTCTTTGTGTCCAGGAAAATTCATCCTGAGATGCCAAGAAATGGCCATGTTCAAATTAATCCTTGCTGTGTCTGGTGAGGCCCACTCGTTGGAGAAGTTGGTGGGGAGAGCATAGATTTTTCGCTTAGCACTCTGGTGTTTTCACTGCCAGGATATTCTCTGAGCATAGTTTGGCTTCCAGCTTTGCTCCACAGGGAGTGTCCAGCCTGGAAAATAAGTAATTGATGAGAAGCCTACAGAAATGTCCTGACTAGTGGGCTCCCACGGGTCAGAACCGTTTGCTATGAGCAAGCTCCGTGTTTTGCAGAGGCACGGAGAGAAAGCTGCAGCCTTCCTTGGGGGAGGTATTATGCAGAATGTCAGCACACTTGGCTTTGAATGAAAGGCCTCAGGGACAACCAGACAGTGGCCTTATTCTGTGTTATCAGGCTGAAGGGTGATCTTTGGCAAAGTAGACATTGGATGGAGAGAGCCGAGCCTGGAAGGGGAGCCAAGTTAGTTTGCTAATCCGGAGCACAGATGTGGTTTCAATGGAACCTTGGCAAATAGGAGGCCACTGGGTTCATTCCTTGGCTTCTCTCTGCACACCATGGCCACCAGGAGACTTCCCTCTCCTGGGCAGCCTCTGGGAGGAAATTCAGTGATCAAGGAATCCAGGGCAGGAAGAAGAGTAAAAGTAGGAGATGGATAGTGAAAACTGGGAAAATGCTGATGACCAATGCAGGAGTTGGAACCATTTTTATCTGTCACATGTTCTTGTGTGGGGAGAGCAGGATGGCATCCAATGGTATGTTCTCTGGGGCTTTGCCCGGGCTAATTTTACATGACAAAGGCTGCTCTGTGTTCTTTCATGGAGCTTTGGAATGATTTTGCAGGCCCCATGAGGCCTGGTGGCCAGAGTTGGAAAAGGCTCCCTCTTGGACTTCCGGCAGCAGGTGAGGGACACAGGCTGTGATTACCCAGGAGGCTAGACCAGAATTTCCCCTGGCCGCGCCCGCTGTTCTTCCAGTAGGAGGCCTTTACCGGTCACTGGAGGGGCTGCCCAGGACACGATGGGTCACCGTCCTGAACACCAGGCTCTTTCATACAGGCCGGAATGAAGGTTGGACTTTTCACTCCATGTGGGTCACCGAGAGATTTTTGCAAGATGGTGTGGCAGAACGTTTCTGTGTCTTTCTGTGGGTCTAGCCCTTCACGTTCTGTCCATGTGGAAATGCCCAGTGTGGCCAGAGGAAGAAAGATGCCTGGGAGCCAATGTGAGGTTGAGCCAGACTGGCAAGAGTGGAAGCTCCGTGGTCAGCCAAGTTGCAAGCTAGTTTAGAAATTTACTGATCTCTTTAAAAATAGGTAAAGTAAACCAAGTGACTTCTTTTTTTTTTTTTGAAAGGAAACCACTGATAAAGAGAAAGAAAAATGTAAGCACTCTGTTCTTCTGAGAGCAATAAAGGCAGCGAACAGGGAAATGCCAGAAGCTGTGACCCATAGTGTGTGCTCTCTCTTCAAAGCTCATTTCCATTTGCACATGAAGGGGAGATTCTTGTTTTCAGGTCACCTTCGTAAAAAGATATAACTCAGGGAAGGAAATGAGTTATAATTATTATTATTAATTTTTAGTTTGTTCTTTCAATCAAAATAGCTCTTCAGTAGACTGTTCCAGTGCAACCTAATCTCTTACGTCAACACACAGCCCGGAGAGCCGGCAGGGGCCCTACACTCACACCTAGGGCATAGGCGTCTGGGGAAGAATCTCTCCATAAGGAAGGCAATCTCCATTAATTCCACGGGCCCCTCCACTTACAGGGCTTCTCGGTTTCCTCTGTGGTGTGTTCCTGAAGCCAGAGACAGAACCAAGTAGAACCTTCCTAACTCTTTGGTGGCAAGTGACAGAAATCAAATTTAAAGGACATGGTAATCACACAAAAAGGATGGGAAGGAGTGCGGGTTGAAAGTGATTATGTCATGTAGCTGAGAAGAGGCAATTCCTTTCCCCCAGTTTTTATCTCCAGAAGAAAGGGAAGAGGAGCAATGTGGGTAGAAATAATAGACACCCACCACAGCCTCTGCCTTAGCCTCAAAGGGGACAGTAGCATCGACCTCCTCCACCCTCGAATCCCGAGATGCTACTGCTTGTCTGTAGTCACTGGGTGTGTCCTACTCGGGAGCTCTTCTTTGATCTCAACTCATCTTCCCCCTCTTTGAGCACCTGGCATACAACCCACTGAAAATCCTCATCTTTCTAATACATATTCTAGGAAGACCAGAGTCCACAAGATCTCTTTGGACTTGTAGTAACCTGAGTACTGAATGGATGGGACGTTGCAGTATTAGAATCTTGTATCAGGGCTGAAGTTGCTGCAGCAAGCAGATGCAACTAAAACATCTTCCCTTTCCATCTCAGTAAAGTCCCCTATTCCCAAGATTCCAAGGAGGGGGCTTTTGACTGTAGTTAATTTGCACTGCTGCAAATGATCCCAAACTCCATAATTATTGACTTCTTTCTGAGCTAAGGAATAGAAGAGAAGACTATTTTGGTTGGATTCTTGATCACACAAATCAGAGATCTGCTCAGTTGAGCTCAGATAAGGATTCCTATTGTTCAGTTTCAGGGAGATCCAAGAACAGGGCTGTCTGAGCACTGGGCATCACAAAGAATGGAGATGGGAGGTGACTCTAGATTCACGTGAGACATGTCACTAATGGGTTTCTTCATTTTCATACCACTCACTGGAAATGTGGGGGGGGTTTTTGCTTCGTTTTGTTTTTAGCTCTAAACTCCTGCTAGGCTACAAGAAAGGTGTTCATCTCATTCACTGTTATGTTCTCCCAAACCAGCCTAGAGTGCACAAAACACAAGGAAGTGTCTCTTGCATTTTTGTTCAATGAGTTAATGAGTTTTCACTGTATGTTTCACCATTTCAGTGAGCAGCTAACTCGGTGTGTTTGCTTCTATCAAGTCTGCTCTCAATGGTCCTCTATGGTTCCTCTGATGACCCAGTGTTTTCTCCCACAACTCTGGATTGTACCTGGCCCATCATGAGCTTCTCAACCTCTTTTCCATCATGACCTTTTGGTTTTAGCTTCCAAGACTAACTGACCAATTCTATCCTAATTTATTCAAATTTTTGAGAGGGAGGGAGAAAGACAGAGAGAAAACCAATTAGCCGGGTCATCTGTATGTACCAGGTCATAGGTCACGAGCCAACCAGAAGACTGTCCTTGGGACTGATGCCCACTTTGCTTGTCAGCTGAGGTGAAGGTCAGGGGTCAGTGTCAACTGATTCAAAACATAGGTTCCTAGGCAGCAGGGTCTGTGGGCAAGGCGATTTCTCAAAGAACGGAGTATGAGTGTGGCAGGCAATTTTTGACCTTGTTTTTTTGTGTGCTTGGTTATTTTTTACCATGACCTGCCCATTTTCCTTGGGAAATTATTTGTAAGACGTTTTCCCTAGGCGAGGGATGCATTTTATCAAAAAAGATTTGTGTTTGCTTCTGCCAGGTACTTGGAAACTATATTAGTTTAGGACCTCTTTCAATTATATTAACGGCTTCAGATTTTTTTTGACCATCCAGGTGATATGAATGTGGGCTCCTGTGGTGGGCTGAATGGTGGCCTCCAAAAGATATGCCCACTTTCTAACCTCTGGAACCTATGAATATTACCTTATTTGGAAAAAGGGTATTTTACAGATGTAATTAAGCTAAGGATCTTAAGATGAGATCACCCTGGATTATCTAGGTGGGTCCTAAATCCAATGATAAGTGTCCTTATAAAGGACACATGGAGGAGAAATACACACAGTAGGGGAGTCCAAGATCACACAGCCACAAGCTAGGAAATGCCAACAGCTACCAGGAGCTGGAAGGAGGACAGCCCTGCTGAAACCTTGATTTCAGACTTCTGACCTCCAGAACTGTGAGAGAACAAATTTCTATTGTTTAAAGCTACCAGTTTGTGGTATTTGCTACAGTAGCTGCAGGAAACCAGCTCAGCCTCTAAATCCGCACAAGGACTGACCTGTTATTATAGCTTCTCTAGGACTTCCCCCCTTCCTACCCTGTTTAGCACCTACACAACATTATTTGCCATCCTCTGGGGGTAGAGAATGTCCAACATTGTGAGGGGTGTTTCACCTACAAACAGTTCCATGGATGTTGGCAGAAGATACACAATTCCTGGGTCAGAGACAAAGGATGTTTTCGTACTCGTCACAGTGGCAGTAGCCAGAGTATCAGCTTTGTGTCAGTTCTCCGCCCCCCAATTCCCATAGAGTGACATGAACACACAGTGGGTTGTATTAGGAAAGAAACTTTGAGTTTAGGGAACTGAAATTTTTATATTGGTCAGTAAACATGCCTATCTTTTGTAGGACAAGGAGATATCTTTTTTATACGGGATGGTAAGTCTGCATGTCCTTTGCTCTGGAGGGAGAAACTATTCTTCTAAGGCTGTTCATTATACAAGCATCCTTGAAAAAATAATCCAGAATGAAGGTAGTCAGTGCTTCTGCTCTAACTTGTGTAGAAGTGGAAGAGATCCATGGAGAATTGTCTGCCAGCGAAGAGGCGGGAAAGAGTGGGCTGGAGTTACTTCTCGTTCATTCTTGTTATATCACCAGAAATGGACTAGGGCAGCTTGTGTATAACTGCCTAAGGGTAACACAAACCGTAACATCAGGATTGGATGATTCCTCACATGAAATGGCAGTGAGAACTGTGCCACTTCAAAGGGTGTGCCTATCTGTGCTTTGCAAACTGCTAAGAGATTTAGCACCAGTTATTATAGCCCATTGTCCTGTAAGACTCTGTGAGCAGCCATAGCATTGTTTAAAAACAGGATGGAGAGCTTCCCAGGGTGATTACTTTGAAGAAGGCCTCACTTATCTGGATACAGGGTTCAGTGTGGTTGTTACACAGCAAACAGCAAGCTCACTGGTTTATGATTCGCCCTCTTCTTTACTGAGAGCCCCCCAGCAGTCAACTGTGAGGTGGAAGGCAGGCAGAAGCACGGATGAGGGATAAAATAAGAGAATGTAAGCTGCACTCGGGACCTCTCCTTGCGTGATGGTACATTCCCACCTAGAGGGTCTCGGTAACCCGCCCTTTGATCAAGGCTTGAGTAGAAGCCGAAGGAGCTAGAATGTGGAAAACCCCACCACAGCCCCTGTCATTTGTTTTTTTTTTGAAATTAATTAATTATTTATTGATTTTTGGCTGTGTGGGTCTTCGTTTCTGCGCGAGGGCTTTCTCCAGTTGCGGCGAGCGGGGGCCACTCTTCACTGCGGTGCGCGGGCCTCTCACTATCGCGGCCTCTCTTGTTGCGGAGCACAGGCTCCAGACGCGCAGGCTCAGTAGTCGTGGCTCACGGGCCTAGTTGCTCCGCGGCATGTGGGATCTTCCCAGACCAGGGCTCGAACCCGTGTCCCCTGCATCGGCAGGCAGATTCTCAACCACTGCGCCACCAGGGAAGCCCCTGTCATTTGTTGTTATTTGTTGTTTCCGTATTCGAGGTGCTCTCTGGGTTGGGCAGCTCTTCCACCCCTCTGCCTCTGTTGAGTATTTTATCACCTACCAACCTATACCGTTCCTTCAGAGCCCTTTTGGGAATGGCGGTGCTCAAGCCAAGATGGAGTTACCCCTTAGTTCAACAAAAACGCCCGCTTTCTCCCAGCTCCATTGATTCCATTGGTATGAGACCAAACTCTACTGAGGCAGAAAGCCACTAGAGCAGAAGCAGACGAAATGCAGGTATAGTCAACTGATTGAGCGAGGAGGAGAAGCGGAGAGAGAAAGAGACAGAGACAGAGACACAGAGAGAAAGAAGATCCAAATTGCCTTTGTTAATTGAAATAAAACATTTCTGAATTCATTACCTAAGCCAGAATAAACCCAACCCTTGAGATGTGAACTTTCTTTTTCTTCTTCTGTTTTCCCTTTTTATTTTTGAGAGCAAAGCACATGTTTCCCCCTGCGTCAGCAAGCAGGGCAAATGCTGAGTCTAAGGCAACCAAAGGACATGAACTTGAACTAAAGCTTGAAAATATAGACTGTCCTAGATAGAATCTCAAGATTAGGAGACATTTTGATGTAGAGCTGAACGTAAGTCTTTTCTCCTCCAAAGAACCAGTTACCCTTTATTCTGGAAGCAAAAAGGGATAGTCTGTATTTCCCAGGGTGAAAAAAAACCTGAGGCTCCAAATGAGCAAAAATCACAATTTTCCCAAGAGTTATTTTGGTCCTTTATCTTGGGGCAGGGAGGACATTAGACCTTGAATTGGAAGGTACATTTGTAAGGGTGAAGGTGTCTCCAGGGATGATACTTGCAGGCTTTACTTAGAGTTTTCTAGAAATGCCGATGACCCTTGATAGCTATGGGTTAACTTGTGGTCCAGTGGCATTGTGAGTGGTCACATGCAAAATACTGAAGCAGGGGACATAGGAAAGAGCCCGGCCACCATCTCTGTAACAGGACAGATCCTGTAACAGGACAAAAGGGCCCTTATGCACTTACTCTGCTCTAGATCAAGGTCTGGTATCTTCAGAGTGAGACCTGTGAAAGTGGGCTAGCTCAGAGGGCAGGGCCCAGCCTCAGCTGGAAAGTCAGTCTGGACCAGCCTCCGGACCAGCTAAACTAGGAGCAGAATGGAACTCTCTATAGAGAGTGTCTGAGCGACCATCCTCACTTCACCATAGGGGCGAGGAGACCTGGAAAGAAGTATTTTACCCAAGGCCTTGCGTTATTCCAGTCCTCCAATAAGCAGACTCCAAGACAGGATTCAAGATGCCAGGATTTCATTAGAGGAAACAACTGAGTGTGGGAAAATGAGGAGGGAGTGGGGGAAGACCACCAGGGAAGTCTGATCTGAGTGAAAGGTTGAATGGAGCGCCTTAGACCACCGTGCAGTCCGAGGAAGGGTCATGCGTGTGTCTGTGTGTGGGTCCCCCTGCCAAATTCGGCTGAGAGAGGAATCTGGTGTCTCCCAGGAAGGCGACTGCCTTAGGATCCTGACCACATCCTTCCAGGAGCAGCCGTGGGATGTGTGGCCTCTGGGCAAGGGCAGCGGCGGGTTTCAGGAGCAGCAGTGGGCCCTTGGTTGATTACGCTCCCTATACTTGGAGGTCTGCTGATGCATTCTCGCGGCCACCTTCGTGCATTTGGTCTTACAGTCACAGCTGGTACTCATCCTCTCCCTCCTCCACTATCCATTCTAAATCCCTCTCACCCTCAGCTATCCCCTTGGCAGGTGCTGGTAGCATCCTTGGTGGTTTGAGCCAAGTCTGCATTCCTAGGGGGATCTGAACCCTTGATAACATGCCCTTTTCAGGCCCTCCACCATGTAAAAGCATCCCTCCATCCTTCGGATTATCAAGGTCAATAGCCCCTGGCAGTATAATGATTTCTCTCCTCACCTGCTGATCCTTGGGCAAGGAGTTCAAAGCACACTGCTGGCAGCAATAAATTATAGTTCAATGGGACCCTTGCTGTGTTCCCTGCCATGAGCGGGTCCCTTTGGGAGACCAGGACCTTCAAGAAGTCAGAGTCCAGGGTTGCAAGGACAGGAAGGACGGTGGGTCACTAGGAGTGATGGTAGGCGGGGCCAATGCTGCTTCTTCCCCCTGTTTTCTGAACTCAGGTATCCTTCCTATTGGAGACACGGCGCCATATAGGAGCCTCTGACTTAATAAACATACTGTATCCTGAAGGATGCACCCCACCCTTTCTGAGGGTTTCCTTTGAGCTGGCACTTCAGCTGCACCTTTAGAAGACGGTTCCAGCATTTGGGAGGTAGGCTGTTCTTGTACAGGTCACCAAGTCAGCTGCCTAAGCAGATATCCAATTGGAGAATGACATGCCAGTGTCCCTCTTTTGCAGGTATCCCCAATTTTCAAGAGTGATTTACTTGACTTCAGAGAAGGTGTTAAATATTGTGTAATTTACTTTAAAATCCCATACACGGTATGATCTATGCATGGGTGTTGGTATTAAACTCAGGGAAGTTAGTGGACATTTGGAGTACACTCATTAGGAACCACACTCCAGGGATGATGAGTTTGCATTTGAAAACTCTAAAGGTTACTACAAGCCTTCAACTATGATGTCGGATGACCTCCAGATCCACTCCCTGTCCTCCACGCTGATGCGTGGGCCCTAAGAACTGATCTTTCAGAGCTGCATCAACCCAGCCCCCTTGCCTCTGGCTTCCTGTTGGGTTCAGCTAGTGGGAGGCACCAGCAGGAGATTGGAGGCTGGAAGGGAGAGACTGGGGTGTTTACCCCTCCTCCCCACCCACAATCCAAACGAGTCCTTTTAGGCTACAGATTGGCAGTGGCCACATTCCTCTACCTAAGGCTGCAGCTGTTATTGGTAACCCTCTGCGCCACCTAAAGCTTCTTCCAGGTTCCAAGAACAACTTCTTATGTCCCTTCGGGCTCAGGAGAAGAGTAACAAAGGCTCTCAGAGTTGCTAGCCCTGGGTGCTTCTCCATCCTTTGTTAGTTTCTCCTAAACCTGACCACACCTTTGCGATAGTCTCTTCATTGAACTTTCTTTCATTACCTCATTGGAATGTGCTGTTTTCTGCCAGAACTTTAACAGATAGAAATACTTTTATCTCCAACAACACCAGTGGGTTTATTAATTAGAGGAGGGATTTTTAGAAGTGACTTTTATACTTGTGAAATGAATAGTGTTCAAGATACATGAATTAATGGACAGCAATGCTGTACAGGCACCACTGTCCTACATAGAATAAAAACCTAGAAGTTCAATTGCCTATTACTTCCAGGTTGACATTTTAGCCCCTTAACATAGGAATCTTGATGATGACTAGACAGTTGGCTGAAACATGCCAGTAGAATATTCTTGCATTTACCTCAGGAGAATCCAAGGACAGATTGTAGGGACTTTACCAAGCTTACAGGCAGGTTGGAGGATAGTGTTTTGTTTTATTTTGTTTTGTTATGCCTGCTTGTTTATAAAATTAGTGTGTGTGTGTGTGTGTGTATCAGAATTTGGCTAGGACTTCTGGATTGTGGAGTGAGAGATTGCTAGCTCTACCCTATTGCAAACTATTAAAAGCTACACTGATACGTGGAAAAAATAACTCAGTAATTCTGAACCATCAAAGTAGCTTAGATCAGACCCTGACAGAGAGAAGCACTCTTCTCTCCTCTGCGATCAGAGGGACGAGAATCGCCTTTCCCAAACACTCAGCCTCCCCAAAGACCAAAGGCCTCAGTGGCACTGCGCCCATTGTGCCCTGAGTGTGGAGGAGGGTGGAAGGGTTTGCCATTTCTTATTCTGGAGGGGGCACCTGGCCCCATACCTGATGGCTCTTTTCAGAGGATGGGTACATAACAACTCTGTTTTCATCTCTGAGCCCTCATTACTGGTTTGGGGCCCCAAGTAACCTCAACACCTTGTTACAACTTATATTTACAAGTGCAGCATTTCAGCACAGGAAACCCCAGATTGTATGACTAACACACTCCAATTGCTGAAGCAGAAAAAGAGGCCCAGGGAGGCTGAGCCACTTGTCTTGGGCCACTCTTATTTGGACCCCAGGTTACCCACCATATCCAATGTTCTGTGTACAGCTGAGCTGACCGTTCAGGGAAGCTGGTAGAGGAAGTTTAAGTGCAGGGATCATATGAAAGTACATTCATCATCACCAAGCATTCACCCAACAGTTACTAGGTGCCCAGAACTATGCCATATGGGCTACAGGAAGAAGAGAAGACATGGGCTTCCCTGGTGGCGCAGTGGTTGAGAATCTGCCTGCCGATGCAGGGGACACGGGTTCGAGCCCTGGTCTGGGAAGATCCCACATGCTGCGGAGCAACTAGGCCCGTGAGCCACAACTACTGAGCCTGTGCGTCTGGAGCCTGTGCTCTGCAACAAGAGAGGCCACGATAGTGAAGAGGCCCGCGCACCGCGATGAGGAGTGGCCCCCGCTTGCCACAACTACAGAAAGCCCTCGCACAGAAACGAAGACCCATCACAGCCAAAAATAAATATAAATATAAATAAATAAATAAAAGATTACTTTAAAAAAAAAAAAAAAAAAAGAGAAGACAGGGTCCATTCCCTGGAAAGTTCACTGTCTGGTTGGAGACTACAACTAACACAGAAAGAGCAATGGACTAGCTCACTGGAGCGGGATAGCTCTAGCTCGAAGAATGTAGGAGCACAGAGAAAGGTAACTCGGGTGGTGGTTAGAGGTCTACTCCAGTCTCAGACAGACCTGGTCTGAATCCTAGTTCCCCTCAGTCAAGTCACTTCACCTTTCTGAACCTCCTGTTGCCTATCTACATTGGAATAATGAGGGCCTCTGTCATGAGATAGTGAAATTAATAAGATCTTGCCTGCTAAGATGCTCTCTGCAGAGCAGAGCGAGCCACAACTGCTGAGCCCGCGTTCCACAACTACTGAAGCCTGCGCACCTAGAACCCATGCTCCGCAACAAGAGAAGCCACCGCAATGAGAAGCCCACGCACCGCAACGAAGAGTAGCCCCCGCTCGCAGCAACTAGAGAAAGCCCATGTGCAGCAATGAAGACCCCACGCAGCCAAAAGTAAATAAATAAAATAAATTTATAAATAAATAATATAATTTTAAAAATCAACATAATAAATGCTTCAACAAGCTAAGATAAATTGACAGATGGAAGAATGGACAGATGGACAGATAGATGATAAAGCAGGTATAATAAAATGTTAATTGTGGATAGGTGGTGGGTATACGGGTGCTTACTGTAAAAATTTCCTCAACTTTTCATATGCTTGAAATTTTTTATAATAAGATATTGGCAAAGAGTGAAAAAATCAATGTAGTAATTAAGATTTATATGCATGCCTCTACATAATGATACCTATATTATACATATGCAGCTAATACATATGTGATACATTTTTCTTAGAATTAAACCTCCCTGAGAGAGTAGAATATCGTAGAAATAAAAGAGGGACACTTCTTTACATTAATTTGCTCAACGTCCTTTTTCCCATCAGACAAGACATACACATTGTCTTTTAGAAAATCAGTTGGGGTAGTGAGTAATAAATGACCTCTGCTCAACCCTCTGCAACCCCAATCCTGCTCCCGAGAGCTAACTGCATTTCCTCCTTTTTGTTTCTCCGTTTCTGGTGGTGAGTTCCCTATCTTTAAATAAAATGCTTATGCCACGATTTCTCATTTTATCAGCTTTAGACATTGTCTGCTGACTTCCTGCCCTGACAGGTGCGGATTCGGCTCCCGTATACAATCCCCACACACCATCTGCACCACCCCCGCATCACCGCCTTTCCCCCTCCTTCTTCCCTGCCAAACACCCTACCCTCCGTTCTTCCACCTACACCTCCATCTTTTGTGCCATCAACCATCCCCATCGCCTCTTGATTCTCTGTTGTAAGGTGGGATTTTTTTTATTCCCATCCTCCCCCATGCTTCTCCTCCCACTCACCTTCCACCCCTTGGACTGTTCACCACGCCTTTACTTTTATATCATTACATCAGTTTGAATACGTCAAAACAAAACCAAAACCCCTGTCACAGCGCCATGTTGAAAGTCCTGTTCCAACCTGGCGGAACGCGCACACACTGCTAAGAACACGGTAGGTACTTTATAAACACCTGGACATACCGGGTATTAGTCATGTTTGCCAACACTAAGCCCAGGCAACAGAGGCCCCACCGTAGCCTCTTTACCCCTGGGAGGCAGTGAGCCAGTTCATCATGATCCCAACTGAGAACAAAGACAAAAGGCATTTCACAAACTTATACTAAAAAAAAAAAAAACAAAAAAGGTACCACATCTACTCTGCATCCTTTCAGGATTCTGAAAGGTCTCTACAACAGCACTAGATTTTTAAAAACAGGATTAAATACATTAAAGCAAGATAGAAAGAACCAAAATGGACTATTAGAAGGAAATTAAGAACATTTAGAGAATGTCCCCGCCCTTCTCAATTTGGCTGAATTGTCTGCAAAACTGTTCCTTTGTGTCTTTAACAAACAGAGACACAAAATAGTGTGGATGGACCACAGGCATGAGCCCTTTGGCACATTCCTCCTGAGCTGCAGCCCCTGTTTCATCCTGTCACGCATCCGAGTTATGCATGTGCTTGATGCCGTCACTAAATTATAGATCACTTCCATCCAGGGACTCAAGGGGTTCAATCATCTTTGTTTTCTGCTCACCTCCCAGCATCATCCCCTTCCTGTCACTGCACCGGAGCCCAAGTCTCCTGAAATGCAAGCCAGTCCAGTCTACAACTTTGCTTGAAACCCAGCAGATTGATCTGGTAGCTATTTTATCAGAAGCTGGTCGTTTATGACGTGCTCTGACATGCATTGTGCTCTCTCTGTGATCTGCTTCCCCCAGGGCACAGAAAGCAGCCTCTTCCCAGGAATTCATATAATGCTTCAGGAGTGTGACGACCTCAGATTGCTGTCTGACATGGCCCATGAGGTAGAGAACTCCTGTTTTTCTTATTTGATTGGAGGGAAAAGCACAATTGCAGAGCGATTCCATACCACACTCTAGTCCTGCAGTAGTTTGCTGACATTGCTTAAGCTTGAATTGACCTGCTGATTCCACGTCTAGAATCCTAGCCTCTATTTCCCACCCCCTACCCCCAAGGGGTGTCCATCTCCGAATCCCTGGAACCTGTGAACATGTTACCTTACTAGGCGAAAAGGACTTTCCAATGTGATTAAGGTTAAGGACTTTGAGATGGGGAGATTTTTCTGGATTATCCAGGCAAGTACAATCTAATCACACGAATCCTTAAAAACGGAGACTCTTTCCTGGTTACGGAGAGGAGGTGTGACTGCCGAAGGAAGGGGCAGGTTGATGTAATATAGGAAGGACTCAGCTTGCCATTGCTGGCTTTGAAGAGTCAGGAAGGGGGCCATAAGCCAAGGAATGTGGGTGGTTTCTAGAAGCTGGAAAAGGCATGGAAACAGTTTCTCCCCTAGAGTCTGCAGAAGAGCACAGTCCTGCCAACACCTTGAATTTAGCTCATTATGACCCGTTTTGGACTACTGACCTACAGAACTGTAAGATAATAAGTGTGTCTGGTTTTAAATGACTACATTTGTTGTAATTTGTTATAGCAACATTAGACAACTAATACACTGCTCTAGTCCTTCTATCTTTTGGCATGCCCTCAAAAGATAGAAAAGCAACCAGTTCTTCATAACTACTAGACACTGGACAATTGTTTATAAATTATGTAGGGAAAAGTCTCAGCTATCTGGGACTCTTGCAAAATATGTCTTGATGATAACTGAGTTTTTCTCAAAAAGCTGAGGGTTTACTCATTTAAGACCTGAAACATTTTTTATTTTAAACATTTTGTAAGATGAACATTTTTAACTTTTAGGAAGTTTCAATTTTAACATTTTGAGTTAAACATTCAAGTTTAACATTTTAATCTTTAGGAAGATTAAATTCTTTATGAATCATACCTATGAGTCATATATATCATATTTACCATATATATTCCTTCATATATATATATGAATATATACATATACATATATATTCCTTTCTACTTAAACAGAATACATTAAACTTTATTAACATTTTTGTGATGCGTGAGGGGATTTCTTATTTTTAGCATTAACTATTATCCAATATAATAGCATCACCCTTGAGGATCACTAAGTATTTGAAATCTACCATATGTTGCAGATTTTCTGGAATGATCCCAATTTTAAATATTCTGTCCTACTTTCCTTATTCTTGTCAGATTACCTTTTCTGATTTTCAGTTCAGGTACAACGGTCACTATAGCTGTAAGGCTACTTGCCTTTACAATAAGTGGCCCCAAACTACCATCCAGCAGGGAATCATAAACCATGTGTTTGCCTTGAATGAATTAAAATGAAATAAAAATATCTTGAAGTTTCCTGTTTGTTACCTTTCAACCCTGATAAATAAGTTTCTGCACAAATGTTTTCGTTGGTGGTATCACCCATACGGGTCTGTTGGCATGGTGAGAATAGGTAACCGAGGCCAGGAGAAGTTAACTGGCAGTGGTGTCAAGCAGTTGATCTATAGCAAGGCCCTGCTGAAAACTTGGAATCCCTTAGGTCTCTATTCTTTGGCCTGGTGAAGCTACCAGCTTGCTTTCAACTTACGTAGCAAAACCTGCATCTCTAGTCTTACGTCTCAGGACTAGAGCCGCCAATCAAACAAACCAGTGTGATTATGATCTCCCTCCTCAAAATAGTGCTTCCTTTCTAAACCCAGGCTCGGAAAATCTAAACCAACACAGGCCTCCAAACTCTAACCACAACCATCTTCAAAAGGCATGTGAGATGCTCCAGTTCTTAGCAGTCTGATTGCGGCTGCTGGAGTGGCCACCTACTCAAGTGGCTGAGGCAGGAGGCTCCTTTCCAGGAGATGATGTGGCTGGAACAAGTTTCGTATACGAGGCTTCCCAACTTATTGGTCCTGAGCCTCAGTTATCTGACTGACCAAGACGCCCCTATGGTTACTAATCGCTCTTAATACAAAGAGGTGTCAACAAGCCTGTGGGTACCCAGCTGGTCTTCTGAGTTTATTAGCTTAGCCTCGACAGAAGGGGGGGAGTGTGGGTGTGCATGTTTCTGTGGATGTGTGAGAGTGTGAGTCTGGGTGAGTGTGAGCTGTGTGGGATTGTGTATGTGTGCATGTGTGTATTGTATGTGCATGCGTGTGCCATGTGTGTGGCTCTGTGAGCGTGAACTTGTGTGGGGTTGTGCTTGTGTGCGCATGTATGTGTGCAAGTGACCAAAGGGAAAACAGAGAGATGGAAGCACAGCAGGGAAAGAGAACCACAGGGACTTCCCTGGTGGTCCAGTGGTTAGGACTCAGTGCTTCCACTACAGCACTGCAGGGGGCCCCTGGTTCGATCCCTGGTGGGGGAACTAAGATCCCACGTGCGGCACAGCTCAGCCAAAAAGAAAAAAAAAGAGAGAGAGAGAGAACCACAGAGAAATGGGCATACGTAGGCACAGATACAGAGAGAACAAGTGAGTGGAAAAAGCAGGGAGTTGGGAAACAAGTGACTGAGGACAAAGGCAGGGAGCAAGAGAACAGAAAAAGAAGAGAGAGCACAAGACAGAGAAAAGGAGAGATTCAGAGATGCCAGGTCTGCCTTGTTTCCGGGGGTAAGAAATGCCCTTTGGGTGGGCCAGGTAGCCTGCCCAAATTGTAGTGTCATTCCCTTGTCACTTTTCTGTCTCCTCATCACACGGCTACTGTCTTCAGCCCCCCGTGGTTCCCATCACCCAGCCTCGGCCCCGGCTCCAAGCCCCCTGGCCTTGGGAGACGGTGCTGTGCAGTCACATCTAAAACCGCACTGTGGAGCCTGTGGTTTTATTTATTTATTTTTCTAAGAACTTAGCAACATCAGACAAAGAAAGTCACGCTCATCTTCTGCCTCAGCAAGGCAAACAGTGGCTGCCCCAGCCTGGGTGCCACCCTCCCAGGACACACACAGGTGGCGCTTTGGGGCTGTGGTGCTGAAGGGGCAGGAGCTTGAGTCTGAGAACAGCAAAAACCAGGTGTGGCATTTAGTGTGGAGCCATGGCCAAGGAGAGGGGCTGACCTAGGAAGAGACACAGCCCCAGTAGGAGCCTTGTGAAGCCTGTGGGACAGGCCACCTGCCTGGGGACACAGGAGAACCTCAGGCCCACTCCCTCACAAACCCGCTGTGACTTGGAAACACAGCTTTCCCTTTTAGGCCGGGGTTTTCTTTTCTTTCCTTCTTTCTTCTTTTTTTTTTTTTTTTTTTCAAAGAGTAAAATTCTATGAGCTTTTTAAAATTATTACTGAAGTATAGTTGACTTGCAATATTATATTAGTTTCAGGTGTACAATATAGTAATTCAAACTTTTTATAGATTATACTCCATTTAAAGTTATTAGAAAATATTGATAATACTCCCTGTGCTGTACAGTATATCCTTGTTGCTTATTTATTTTATGCATAGTAGTTTGTGCCTCTTAATCCCCTGCCCCATCTTGCTCCTCCCCTCTTCCCTCTCCCCACTGGGAGCCACTAGTTAGCTCTCTCTATCTGTGAGTCTGATTCTGTTTTGTTATCCTCACTGGTTTGTTTTAGTTTCTGGATTCCACGCATAAGTGATAACATGCAGTCTTTGTCTTTCACTGTCTGACCGATTTCACCAAGCATAACACCCTCCAGGTCCATCCATGTTGTTGCAAATGGCAGAATTTCATTTCTTTTCCTTTTTTATGGCTGAGTAATATTCCATTGTATCCAGGGTTTTCTTTATGCACATAAAAAGGAGTTGCACTGGATCAGTGGTTTCCGGATGGCTCTGGGGATTCCAGGGGGTTCCAGGGCTTGTGGATGGGGGTAGGCCAGTGAGCCTGGAGTCAGTCTCCCCTCTGCTCTGACCTGAGCCGCCCCACATTCATGGTTTACTTTTGTTTGACAACCGCTAAGCAAAAGCAAGCATGGAGCCCCCTGAGCTGGACAATGTCAGCATCCCTGCCAGCCCCAACACTTTATGACTCACCTTCCTACTCCAGAGGGTGGCCTGGTGCGGGGGAAGCTCCATTGGGACCTTGGGACAGAGTTGGCAGTGAACTTTGGCAGAGGAGAAAGCTTGTTTTTTCACGCGATTGAGGGATCCGGACTCTTCCTGGCTGGCCCCCAGCGCTGGAAACTCACCCACAAAGGCTGATTCCTTGGGGACCAAGGCACATCTGTACACAGGCTGGAGGAGGCGGAAGGGTGCGCCCCACCCTGAAGGACGCAGTCTCATCACTCTGGAATTTCTGAGCTGGACAAACCATTAGTTTACACAGTGCTCGGCCATAAAGGAACAGAGAAATTTCTTCCTTGAAATCAGTGCTGCCTTGATGATTACAAATGGTGCAAGAAACCAGGGGGAAACCCACATGAGATGACTCATTGGGTTAGAAGGTCAGGTTCAAGCTCCCTTGGATGGCAGTGGCTGTGCCTTCCTGCCAGCTGACTCTGGGGTGTGAGCCAAGGCCTCCCAGCTGGTTGGGCCCAGCTCTGTCCTTCCACGCCTCACTGAGACCTTCCCTCTTTGTCAGTGAGCAGGTATTATCCCTCAGCGCATGTCACTGACACATGTGTCACTGGGCTCCTAAGCTGCCCCCGCCCCCCAATGTCACATTGAATTGGCCAGTTGCATTTTCTGGAAGGATCAGAAAGCAGGGAGCCAATGGGAAAACCAACCATCCTGTGTTGAGTTCTCCTTGACTTTACTGTAGGATCTGGGAGCTTGGGGTGGGAGGGACCAGCCTGTGTGCCGAGGTAGGTGGGGGAAGCGTTCACCACCAGACTGAAAAGTGACCAACTGCTCAAAAGCCAGGTGGATAAATCTGCAAAATCAGTGAAACGGCATCCTGTTCCATTTGGAGGGTACGGCAAACACAGATGTACAAAGCAGAGTGATAATTACATCCACTGCCGAAGAAGATGCTAACTCTTTAAATGCCTGTCTGGTGCCGATTCTTATCAGGGAATTTTGTGATGTTGGGTTTTACAAGCAGTAAGCTTGTATACTGAGTTATTTTTTCCTCTCTCTTAAAAAGTGCTGTGTCCATATTTTACCACGGAGCAGGTAATTACTCCGTTCCCTCCATGTCAATCATCAGTTACCTTCACCCCCTTAGCCTCCGTTCTCACACTGGAAAGTTCTTTACCGCAGCTGTCCCTTAGCTAGGGAAATCACTTCATCGCTGGACCATAGTTCATTTCTGTTTCCAGGAACAGAAACAACCAGAACAGGAACAACCACTTCAGCTTCCTGGCCTGGGAATGCTTTCCATATGTGAGTCACACAGGTGTGACATTCCTTCCAAAGAACCAGTCGTGTATCCTTTGACCGGACCAGGACCCTCATTGCCAAGCTGCCTTGCCTGGGAGGCTGCCCCACCCCGGGACGGGGCACAGGGCCAGCACCCTTGCCTTACTGGACGCCGTGACTGCCGTATGGAAACGCTCTGGTGGCCCTCGTGCCTCAGTCACAGGTCACCCTTACCTGAGAGCTGCCCCTGCCCCGCCCTCCTTCCTGCCCTCCCGTGGAGGGTTTCCTAAAAGGCACCTCCGCCATAAGTCACTTGTCTCAAATTCCTGTCTCAAGCTCTGCTGCCAGGACCTGAACTAAACCAGTAAGCCTCCACCCTCATAACCCAGTTACCTCCCAAAAGCCCACCTCCAAATACGACCCCTATGTCGGGGATTAGGTTCCGACATATGAACTTTGGGGGCACACAAACATTCTGTCTATACAGGCAGTTATCTGCAATTCTCCTTTTAGAGATTTAGTCCTCTATATGAAAACACAATGTGACTTATCATGTTGTCAGCTGTTAGCAGTTTTATGTGAATTAGGTTGTTCCAGAGTCCATTGTGACAGTTGGTCCAGTCATCTTTGGAAGGGGGAGGCGGGGGAGTCAGGACCAGAACAGAAGCTTGGATGAAGGCCTCTCTGCCAGCCATGGGCCTGGGTGACACGAGAGGGCCTAGCCACGTTTGGCTTCTTTCCAGATTTGCTAATGGTATTGGTGGTGAAGACAACACCCCCGGTTTTCACCTTCCCCTCCTTCCATATTTCACGGTCACACACAGTAATGGACACATTAGCAGGTCTTAAAAATGCATGCTCTTCAACAAAGGCAAATACTGTATGATCCCACTCATATGAGGTCAAACTCATAGAAACAAAAAGTAGAGTAAGAGTTGCCAGGGGCTGGAGAGAGGGGGAACTGGGGAGTTTAATGAGTATGAAAAAATTCTGGAGATTGGTTACACAACAAGGTGAATGCACTTATTACTACTGAACTGTACACTAAAAAATGGTTACGATGATAAATTTTATGTTATGTGTATTTTACTGCAATTAAAAATGCTCTTCAAAGACCATTTGGGCTTTTCATATAGTAGGTCCTCATACAGTAGTCAACTGTTTGTTGACTTTGTGATCTCTCAAATGTAAGAGAAAAGCTCAATAAACAACTAAACAAAACCAGTGTGAAGGACCTGAAGACCCTCAGAACCTGCTTCCAATTTCTCCATGTTGAGGCTGTTCCCATCTTGACTTCTCCCCTTTCCAGACTCTTCCCACCATGGCTCTGCCCACATTCTGTCTCTTCTGTCCCTTCCTTCCTTTTAGATCCCCTTTTACCTTCTAGGGTGTTAACTTTTGGCCTTTTCCAAAGCTCATCTGTTTCCTTGTCACCTTGTTCATTGCTCTGATTCATTATTTGATCAGCATAAAGCCCAGAGGTTGATTTGGGGGTGTTTCCTGAATTCTTCTTGGCCAGGCCGGGGTGGGGTGTAGGGATGGGGTGGAAATAGAGGCCATCGGGGAAGGGATAGTGAATACACTTCCTATTTACTGTCCCTTAGAAAGAATGTTTTTCCTGTCCAATCAGGGTTTTTATCCTTTGCTTCTCAGACTTTATGTGTTTGGGTCCTTGTTCATATTCTCATGAAATAGTGAAATGCAATTCAGTTCATCAAATTCAGCAGACCTGACTGGAATCTACTGTGTCCCAGATGCCATTCAAAGGGTCAGAAATAGCATCAGCCCTCAAGATGCTTATGGTCTGGGCAGAAGGACACAGATGTAAGCAGAGGATTCTTCCCAAGTCACTCAGACTCTGTAGAAGTTCTCACTTAAGCAGAAAGGGGGCTGTAGAATATACCAGTTTGTTAGAATGGGGCTCTTGTGCCCTAGTTTTGATGACCAGTGTTTCTCCAGGAGGAGGGTCGCTACTGACATTTGGGGCAGTGAGTAGGGATGTCCCATGCATTTCAGAATATTTAGCCACCCTGTTCCAGGCACTAAAATGCTAGGAGAATCTTCCAACCCATTGTTTCAGCAATCCTCGGAAAGGTCCTCATGCATTTCCCTGTGCTTCCTAGGGGGCGGTGTTGCCTGACTGAGAACCACTGGACCCAAGGGTGGATATAGATCCCTCCCCGTAGGTCGCTTTCCAAACGATGTGACCGTAGGAACTGCTCACAACTTCTAGACCCCAAGGCCAGAACAAAAATGAGAAAGAGGAGATCAGATACAGGGGAATGAGTGCTCAGGGGCAATAGGAGTTGTGCGGTGAATCCCCCCTACCCCTAACCCAAGCCCAAGCCCATGGGATTTCCAGAGGAGCCCTTGAGAGCTTTGGCAATGGGTCGATGTAGTTGGGAGACCCAGGGGACTAGCCTGTGACTCCATGGGCTGGGGTCTAAGTGCTGCTGGAAATCTGAAGGCCAGAGAGGACTAAGTGTGTCAGAGGTGCTGGAGTGGGGCCCCCTGGCTCCCCACAGGTCTCTGTGCAAAACTGCTTCAGAGAAACACTATCAGCTTGCTTAATAGGCAGCAGAAATTTTGGCAATGGCACAGGTTTTAGAATTGTCCCCACCCCCCCTGACCAATTCAGGCAATTAGGCCATATCAGTCTTCATTTAGATGAACAGTGCAAACTTCTGAAATTAGCATATTGTCATCAACTGGACGGTCTGCCTGGACTGAAAAACGCAATGTGTAATTTATTGTGACTGGTTTTCATTGAATGGGATCAGAAAAAAAGTAAATTAGCCATAAATTTAGAGAGATGGTACATGGTGAAACTCTATGGAAACTGCAACACCAGCAATCAGGGAAAAGGCCAGCTCCCAAGAACATACAAGAAGAAAAATTTACTTCCTGTGAAGCTCCACCAAATCTATGAGTGTAAGAAATGTTGGTGTGAGCTTTAGATGTATAAGGACTGGTGCTTCCAGTTTGTCTAAGAGAGAAAGAAATGACATGAAGGCTCTGAGATCCTCAGGGCAGAAATAGGCTGCACCAGTCCTAGGCACTCGGCAAGGAGCTAATGGAAACCCATCAGAGCTGTTTGTGGTCCATGTACATGATTTGCCAGGTGGCTTGACGGCAAGATTGCTGGGAGGTTTGCTGCTTTACCTTCAATTTCTGTCCAGCGCTCGGGCTGCTATAACAGAAGACCACAGACTGGGTGGCTTAAGCAACACACATTTATACTTCTCAGTTCCGGAGGCTGGGAAATCCAAGGTGCTAGCAGATTCAGTTCTTAGTGAGGGCCCTCTTCCTGGCTGGCAGACTGCCCACTTCTTGATGTGTCTTCCCATGGTGGGATCTCTCCTTTTTTTTTGGCCATGCTGCATGGCTTGTGGGATCTTTGTTCCCTGACCAGGGATCGAACTCGGGCCCCCCTGCAGTGGAAGCACGGAGTCCTAACCACTGGACCGCCAGGGAAGTCCCTCTCTTTCTCTTCTTATAAGAGCACTGATCCATCTTGGGGACTCCACTCTCAGGACCTCATCTAAACCTATTTTCCTCCCAAAGGACTATTGACTGAAATAAAAATGCACAACGTGAGAGGTATGAGTTTCAGTTTTATGTGGGGACTTACTGAGGACTATAGCCCAGGAGACAGCCTCTCAGATAGCTCTGAGGAACTTCTCCAAAGAGGTGGGGTGGAGGGTCAGTATATATGTGAGTTTGGAGAAGGGGCACGTGCAATCAAGCGCACATTTCGGTAGAAGGCTGCTGCTTGTCATGAGGAAAAGACATCTTAGTTAATGGTTTTAGTGTTTTTCTCAGTATGGTAGATACTTTTCTAAGAATTGGGGTTCATAAAATTTCCTGCTGAAAATATCTCACCATCTGAAGGCCTATTCTGCCAGTTTTCCCAGAGCACGGAGTGTCTCATTTCTGATCTCCACCCTCAATTCCTTTCAGGTGTGTTAAAAGTCAGCGACTGCAGTGGCTAATGACTTAATTCTTGTAGAACCAGATGGCAAGGGACATTCTTTAGTTGGCTGGACCCACCTCCAAATACCACTACATTAGAGGTCAGGGCTTCAACATTTGGGGGGAACACAAACATTCAGCCCATAATACATGGTAACAATCTTGGGACATAGATAACAGACCCTCTGTTGGATGTTCTCTGTACTTCACTTCTGCCAACACCCAGTTGGGAATACAGTTGCACCTCGGTATCTGTGGGTTCTACATCCATGGGTTCTGCATCCTGATTCAACCAACCTTGGATTGAAAATATTCAGAAAAAAAATTCCAGAGAGTTCCAAAAAGCAAAACTTGAATTTGCCAAGCACCAGCAACTATTTACATAGCATTTCCGTCGTATTTATACTTCTTTACATAACACTTACATTGTTAGGTATTATAAGTAACCTAGAGAGGATTTAAAGTATACAGACAGATGTACGGTACGAAGTTATATGCAAATACTACGCCATTCCATAGAAGGGGCTTGAGCATCCTTGCATTTGGTATCCCATGAGGGTGGGGGTAGGGCGAGGATCCTGGAACCAATGCCACATGGATATGGAGGGACTTGAATAGATGGTTAAGACCCGAGCTGTTTCCTTTCGCACACACCAGGCTTTCAGGAGACAAGGTGGAGGGAAGAAAAAAGCCTGAGCAGCGGCATGATCAATGAGGGCTTTCGAATACTATTTGTTGGGATATGTATGTCTGTATGTGTGTCTTGTTCTAAAAACAATTTAAGGTGGCTTGCAAAGGTTAAAAATATTAGAAGTCAGTGGAAGACACAAGGTAAAAGACAACAAGGGTAGGGACGAAATACAGGACCAAAGCTTAAAATAGAAGTCGAAAGAAATCTATTTTGCTTCCGTAGGGAAAACTGCCCTGTTTTCTGGGAAGCTAGTGGCATCCTATTCCATCTCTCTTTTAAATTAAGAGTTAAACACTGTTAGTCTCAATTTAGGGGCCTGCATTTTGATGAGTTTGTTCTGTTTTGGTTTTTGTTTGGTTCCCTGACCTTAAATCTCCATTTCAATAAGAAAATCAGGCTCCATCACAGCCAGTTGACAGTTTTCTTGTAACTGCCTTCCTCTAGGGATCTTTTGGTGGGGAACTTGGCAACTCGTGAGGGTAGCAGAGGAAGTCAAAGGTTAAGGAAGAATCGGACAGCCTGTACAATACAAGAACTCAAAAAAAAAAAAAATTCTGGAAGGAACATCCATTTTACCTCTAACATTTCGAGGGCTCAGGATTTAATTATTTTCTAAAAGGGAATAGGACTAGATAGGCATCCTCCACGAGAGCTTAAAACTTCTTAAATAAAACAGGATTATCTGGATAATTGACTTGACTTTTTGCTTTGGCTGTGTAGGCACCGTGAAACAGAGTTGTCTTTGTTCAAGTCTGTGATATTTTTATTTGATGGAACAAAGGCTATCTTTTCTTTCAACCCCAAGACTTGTTTGCCAAGATGATTTAAATGCTCCGTATTAATAAGTGACACCTCTGAAGTCTCACGTAATATAGTCATTTTTAGCCTCCAGAATTAAAAAACAAAACAAATAAAAAACAGGGAAGTTACACGAGTGTTTTATTAACATTGTCTAATGATTCTCTATTATCTACAGAGTTATGTCCAATTTCTTATTCAAGGATGAAAGGATTTGCTGGATTCTAATTCTTCTAATGTGGTACCTCACTTTTCCTCCAAAAACATCCCTAAAGGGACCTTTGGCACCATTTAAAAGTCTTTGATTGGTGTCTCGGATTCAGATTCTGACACATCCCCTCTGGCAGGTGGGGAGGGGGGTGGTGTTGGCAGGAAGTGCCGGACAATTAACGCCACTCCCTGCTCCTCCGCTGGGATCCATTAGGATAACTCGGAGATTTTAGGTCCATGGAATCACTTGGGATCAGTATTGTTATGGGCTGAATTGTGTCCCCTCAAAATTCACATGTCGAAGCCCTAAACCCCAGTACCCCAGAAAGTGACTGTATTTGGAGACAGGGTCTTTAAAGAGGTGATTAAGTTAGAATGAGTCTCTTAGAGTGGGACTTATTCCAATATGAATGGGGTCCTTATAAGAAGAGGAGATTTAGACACACAAAGAGCCACGAGGGATGCACACACACAGGAAAGGCCGTGTGAGGACACAGCGAGAAGGTAGCCATGTGAAAGCCGTGGAGAGAGGCCTCTGGAGAAACCAAACCTGCCGACAACTTGACCTCGGACTTCCAGCCTCCAGAACTGTGAGAAATACACTTCTACTGCTTAAGCCACCTGGTCTGTGGTATTTGTATGGCAGCCCTGACAAACCAACACAGGTGTCCTCCATAAAGACTTATTTTTCAGCTGAAGTTCATTGTAATTATTCTTCCTCTCAACTCATCATTGTACCATTCATTTGAAAATTAATCCTGAAAAATTAAAAGTTTTTAAAATTTAACTCTTCATGATTTTATTTTTTTCTCCAATTCTTCATTCAATCATTAACCAAACCTTTACTGAGCACTTCTATGTCCTGTTCTAAAGCACATAGATTGCCATGTTCTCCACTTCAGCCATGAATCCATCACAGAACCAAATAAAGCCTTGAACACTGTAGGGCTTAGAAAATTCGATGGCTTTCTTTTTTAAAGTCATTTTTTCTGATTATCATGGTAATTGGAATTATTAAAGAATTTGGAAAATATATAGAAGAGTATGACTATGAAAATAAAAATCACTCATAAATGCCACTACTTGGGGAAAATTACTGTTAGGATTGAAGAATTTTCTTCCAATTTAAAAAATAGAAGAAACACTTTCCCATGTTGTGAAATAGCTTTCTAAAGCAATTTTTAATGCTGTAACAATATCCTACTGTATGGGTTTACTTTATCCATCTATTTTTACTGTTTACCTGCTACTGGACATCTGATCTTTCTTATTTTTATTGTTATGATTATTATATGTTAAGTAGCCTGGCTTATTAACTCTCCATACAAATCATTTTTAAATTTAATTTTTATTTTATATTGGAGTATAGTTGATTTACAATATTGTGTCTCCATGCAAATCTTTCTTCACATTTCTGTAACTTCCTTATGATGGATTCCAAGAAGGGATCACAGGAGAAGAGCTTTGTCGTTCTTGATATTTATTACCAAACTGCTACCCTGGGGTGACTGCACAAACTGGATGTGGTTTTTACTATAAAATAATCAGGAACGTGCTATAGGTCCTTCTACTGCTTAGATTTGATAACCCCAAACTTAAAAGAGGAAAGAGCTTTATAAGGTAATCAGAAACACCTGCATAATATCAAAAAGCTGACTACAAAAGTTCAATTTTTTGTTATTGCATCTTGAGTGTTTTATTTTCAAGTCTTAGAATGTTAAATCCAGTAAGAAGGGTAGAAGGACTTTTAGAAGCCACCTGACAACTTTATCGATGACAAAATTGCAGCCCAGGGAAGTGGCTTTCTTAAGGTCGTGCAGTTATAAGTCAAAGAGCTGGTGCTGACATTCGTGTCTCCCGAATCCCAGTCTTAGAAACTGCTCTTAGGAGGTTCAAGTTAAGGCAGCACGTAGCAATAAGGATATGACTTATTCTTAAACATTTCCAGCAGAGATATCCCTAACTCAGCTGCTCATAAATGGCTTTCCAAGCACTTTCTACTAATTGGTTAATTAGTAGAACAGTGTTTTTACAAAGAAGATTCTGAAATAATGAGTATTTCTAAGTAAGAGGTACAGCTGGAAATGAAGGTCGCCCATGGCAGAAACTACCATAGCTTCCCTGCGGAGGAAAATGCGAACTTAATTCCTCTTGGAACTTGACTAATTGATGAAAGTCCTGTGCTCACCTCCCTTCTCGGGACTTTTGGAGTAAATAGCAAGAAATAAAGGACTGCTCTTTCTCATCATACAACCTGGGAAATATGGATTGAATATCCAAGGAAGCAAGGCAAAATGTTGGTCTTCCTTGTTTGAATTTAGAGACTAGAAATAATTCTAAGAAAACAAGAAATAATTCTATACCAGCACAATCCAATAGAGTGTAATCTGAGCCATATACAAAATTTTAAATTTCCTAGTAGTCACATTTAAATAAGTAAAAATTAATTGCCGTAATATATTTTATTTAACCCAATATATCCCTAGCATTATCATGTCCACGTGTAATCAATATAAAACTTACTACTGAGCTATTTTACATATTGGTCGTATTAAGCCTTTGGAATCTGGTGTATATTTACACTTACAGCCCATCTTAGCTTGGACTAATCACATTTCCAGTGTTCAGGAAGCCACATGTGGCAGGTGGCTTCCATCCTGGATGGCAATTCTGTCCTATACAGCAGAATTCAGCCTCTGGCGGGTCCAGGCCTGTCGGTTTTATTACCAAAGTGAAAGAGGTATCTTAGAATAGAAAAGATAATATGATCATTTTTATCTTTTTAAAATGCCTAGCAGGCAATGTGTATAAGTTGTTATTAAAAGTGGTTATGGGGCTGCCCTGGTGGTGCAGTGGTTAAGAATCCTCCTGCCAATGCAGGGGACACAGGTTCGAGCCCTGGTCCGGGAAGATCCCACATGCTGTGGAGCAACTGAGCCCGTGCACCACAACTACTGAGCTTGTGCTCTAGAGCCCACAAGCCACAACTACTGAGCCCGCGAGCCACAACTACTGAAGCCTGTGTGCCTAGAGCCCATGCTCTGCAACAAGGGAAGCCACCGCAATGAGAAAGAAGCCTGTGCACCGCAACGAAGAGTAGCCCCTGCTCGCCGCAACTAGAGAAAACCTGCACGTAGCAACGAAGACCCAATATAGCCAAAAAATTAAAAAAAAAAAAAAAAAAAAAGTGGTTATGGGAGAGAGACACAGTGGCCTTGCCAAGGAGAGGGTTAGCAGGCAGGTCCAGAACAGGATGCCACAACTGGCAGAGGGTTTTTCTTATCAGGGACTCACAGTCAGAGAAAGAAAGTCTCCTTGTTCAGGGAGGGTTTCTTTTGTTTGCTTTTTCTTTTTTAGCTGAAGGGAGTTCCTGGGAAAGATGAATGCCATTAGAAATGGAAATTCTCGGAAATAAGAAAAAAAACCCTGCCCATGCAGACACTTGCCCCACCCAAGCAACTATCGCAGCTTCAAAGGATTCAGCAAATGTCCAGGCTCTGCTGCTTGGGGTTGCACGAGGGCCAGTCCTGAGAGAGCTGGCCGGGGCGGCCAGAGAGGCCCGTTCATTTCCCTTCCTCTCCATGGGGCTAGGGCTGCATTGAGAGCAGCTGTATCCAGAGCTGCTCTTGCTGATTTAAATCAGGTGTAACGGGGAAGGCCAGGGAGACCTCGGTGTTCTTGGGTTCTGCAAGTAAGCAAAGCTTGAAGCCGCGACAGAGGAAGCTGGGAGAGGCCTGGAGACCACCATGCCCAAGAGGAGGGTCCCAAGAGGCAGAGGGCCTTGCCCAAGGCCCACACCTAGACAGAGGCCAAGCTGGGCCTTGAATGTGGCTCTCACTGGTAGCCCAACTAGCGCCTGCGGGCAGAAGTGGAATCTTTTCTGTGATTTGCCTCTGAAGTGTCACTGCGTATTTGTGGGTGTTGGGAGTGGGAGCTTAGAGAGGGAGGGCTGTCCACCGGAGGCCACACCCCAGGTCATCACCCAGGCCAGTATGTGGTGGTACTCACAGCCACCAAGGTGATGCTGAATCCCAGGTTTGCCACTTCATCATTTAATAAATATTTATTGTGCCCTACTGTGTGCTAGGCACTGTTCCAGACCTTGGGGGATACAGCAGTGAACAAAATGGACAGAAAACTGTGCCCTTGCCTTCCCCCTAGTGAGGGGAACAAATAATGAACAAAACGAGTAAATTACACAGTCGGTTAAAAGATGACAAGCAGGGAAGGGGGCAAAGAATACAGAGAAGAAAGGTTGCCATTTACATAGGGTGGTCAGGGAAGGCTTCACTGAGGAGGTGACGTTTGAGCATGATCTTCCTAGATATGGAATGTTTAGGCAAATTCCTTATCCTTCTGGACTCAGAACAGTAGTAATAGTAATAATAATAGATAAATCTATTTAAAGTGCTTACTCTGTACCTTTTAAAGTTCTTTATATGCATGAAGCTCACTTAATCCTCATAATCCTGTGAGACAGGTGCTATTGTTAACCCCATTTTACAGAGTAGAAAACAGGCAGAGAAAAGTGAAGCAGGTTTGCCTGAGGTCACACAGTTAATCACTCAGACAGGCAGGTGGTCTCCAGAGCCCGCCCCTTTCTTACCAGCCCTAATAGGGGTGGTCTCTTAAGCCCTTTTCAGTTTCACCGAGGAAAACCGAGAGGAAGCGTCTGGAAGCTGAGCGTTGCCCGTGGCTTGTGATTTATCTGGGCAGGTTGCTCTTGCTGCTTCCATTTTTCTGGCTGAAAATTGAGTGACTAAAAGTTCTTCAAACATTTGTTTCTCAAGCATCCTGCTGGACTTGGCAGAGGATACAGGGTGGCATCGGATGTGAGCCCAGTCCTAAGAAACAGATCATCGCTTTAGGCAAAAAGAAGCAAACCCGTTAAAAAGGTAGGCAGGACAAGATGCCACCAAAAGGCTACACAGCCGAGGTCCAAGGGGAGGTCAGACCTTGGGGTGGCGGGGGGGATCCAATAAGACTTGCTCAGAGGCTTAGGTGGGGCGTCTTGAGTAGTAGTGGGGGGGTGGTACATCTCACAGATGAGAACAGCATAGGTACAAGGTGAGATGCGGCGAGGCACGCTAGGAGAGTGGAGAGTTGGTTTACCTAAAACAACACTATTCTGATGTCTGTTTCCCAGAGGCATTGAGATTAATAAGTGCAAAACTTCTCCAAATCCTGATTATCTCTTCTGACTTAAGGGACTAGAAAGCTAGATAATCAACGTCAACAAGTCCAAAAGTAGTTTCCAGTTGGTTTGGAACTCAGCTGATTTGACTTCCTAATTACATCGGACGCACATCACCTCAGCCAGGTGGGAAACTATCATGGACTGCAAGCATTCCCGTGGTAGAGAAGGAAGAGCCTTGAGGGCGGGGCACATCCAGGTGAGTCCTGTACGCCTTGTTATTTACACTGAGTGTGTGACCTTGGGCATAGCTTCTCTTTATCTTAGCTCCTGTGTTCTGTAAATGAAGGATGCATTCCCTCCTGTTGTTTAAGGACCAAGTGAGCTAGCCCAGGTGTAGCAGACACTATGGGTGCTGAATCCAGACCTCCTTAGAGCCCTCTGACTGGTTCCGTGTGCCTGTCCCCCAGTTTCTGAGTGCTTTGCTTCCGAAAGCTCCAACCTGAGACCTCCTTTGGAGGATGGTCCTTGGGCTGCTGGAGCTGCTCCCACCCCCTGGCTGGTTTCTCCTGGGAGCATCTCCACTGTAAATTATTGATACCTGCATGTGACTCTTCTCCTGAGTCTGTATCTGGGGACCCAACTGAAGATAGTTTATGAAAGCATTTTGAAAATTTACAAGTGAAACATGTAATGTAAGGAATTACCATTTGAAATAACTGCAGAACTGACTGTACTTGAAATAACTGCAGAACTGACTGTACAAATCTTACATCTCTGAATTATTGGGGTCAGGACAGAACAAGAGTTCAAAAGATGACCTGAATCTAATTTTTCCATAATGTACTCAGCACAGTCAGCCTCTGTGTGCCATCCCATCAACTAGGAGCTTTCATCTTCTTGGGTCTCTGGGGACCTCCACCACTGCTCTGTCTGCTAAGCCGGCACTGTTTTCCACCCAGGGGTCATCAGCTTATTTCCACTCCATTCCCTGTGTGACCTTTATCAGGGCTCCAGAAGAAAGGCAAAGTCCTGAGGACAAGGGCCCAGACTAGATTCACTTTTGAGAGCTGTGTAAAGAAGTCACGTACTTTTGGAAATTGTCAAGGGGGCAAATCATGAACCCAGATTTTTATCAACAAAACTTAAATAGAAATGGAGGCCATTTTATTATATCACCAGATTTAGTACTTTTCACAACGAACACATACACACATGCTTTAAAAACAGGTCCTCAAAATTCAAAGTCTTGTTTTGAAATCTTTCCTACGGTTGATGAGTTTCCACATGTCAGTGACATCCATGTGCGCCTGGGGACAGGAGAGACCCATCACCATTGTCAGATCCTCAGTTTTCATCTTCTTCATTTAGTGGGTACATTTCAACTCCCATATAAACCCAGATCACTCTAAAGACATTAATAAATAATCAAACTTACCTTAGGAACCCAATAGCCTTGTTTTTTCTAATGGCCAAATTCTTCTCACCCTGTCCTTTACGCCTGTCATACCAACAACCAGAGAAATCATTCGTGTGCTTGCATATTAGTGTATGACAGCACTTCTTTAAATCAGGTGTGTCCAGCCTAGCCTCCTTGGCTTCCATAAGACAGGGTGGGCTTAATCTAGAACTGGACCCACCCAAGGGCTGAAGGAGGAATGGGAGGGGCAGAGGGGGGCAGGCAAACCTATCTGAGACCAGGAGGGAAGCCAGAGAGCTGTTGAGCCTAGTGGTCCCCAGTCCTGATGGGACATCAGATTGGGAACCTGCATGTGCACAGATGTATAGAATCCAAACCACCAGGCACTTCACTTCAACCCAGCCGGGTTAACCTTTGGCACTGGAGAGGTCTAGCCCAAGATTGTCCCATGTTCTGAGAGGCGGGCAGGACCCAAGGACAGGGAATCCAGAACCCAGCACTAGGGACGTCTGTCACAGACAGGGTTGTGGGAGAGAATGAGTGTGCAGAGGAGAGCAAAGCAGGGAGCCTGGTAGATGATGCCGTGGAGGTTACCCCTTGGGCACAGAAGAGCAGAGCACAGATGCCAACCTTGGAAATGGGCAGTTGGCACAAGTTGAAGCTGAGAGCCAAGGGCAAATCTACTTAAATCCCTCCTGGCTTCTGCAAGCCAGGCCAGGACTGAGGCTTTCCAAAGGAGCGAGGCAGGGATGGACCAGATCCACACTCAGACCCAGGTCCCCCTGACTTCTAGGTCAATGGTTCCATTAACTGAAGCCCCCAGGACAAAATACCAGAAAACTCTAGTTCTAATCTGCTACTCATGTCAGCCTGCCTCAGGGGACCAGAAGGCGTTTGACACCTGGGTCCTTTCTGGGGGCTGCAGAAGCAGGAGAAATGGACTAGACGTTTGTAGAACATTTACTGGGTATGAGTCTGGTAACGGAGTACAAAACACTCAACTGGGGTGAACTAAATAAACAGATCACTTATAGAAAAGTCAAAAATCATCTTTTCCCAGTTGGACACATCCGACCACATGAATGCAAATTTCAAAATCTCTAGGTTCTAATGGAATTCTGTCGTAGCAAATATTGACTGAAATTTGTGGACCTCTGTCAGGGTCTTGTCAGTGTTTTGGTTCTCTGGAAACTCTGCTGGGCTGTAGTGGGAAGATCCAGTTGTGGGGAGTCAGGAGGCATGGCTGGGTTCTGTCCCTGTCTCTGTTACCAACCAGAAGGTGTCCTTCGATGACCCTTTTCAATTCACTGTTGTAGGATGAGGGTGTTGACCTTGAAGATCTCCGGGATTCTTTCTAGCTCTAAAAATGCATGATTTTATAACATAAATGGGGGCAACTGTGGCAAAAACCATCTGATGTTAATTTGGGCTTCAAATCATTCTGATGAATGTTTTCAGGCTTGGGAGGTGGCCTGCAGTGCACTTGCCAGAACCAAACTGACCTCTTCCAAACCCCAAGTCTACATGAGGTTCGTGGCCTTGGGGAGCTATTTGGAGTCTCCAGGCTGGGCAGATGGTGCAGAATTTGGTGCCACTGACAATAAAGTTAGGTCTGTATCTGCCTGGACCTTGCAGTAAAGAACACATCAAGTATTTTCTTTCCCTTTTTAGCTGGATGGGGCTCAGTGCAAACACAGAGCTGGAAACTCCAAATGAGGACGCAATATTTTAATAGATAGTCTGTCAAGAGCATTAAAACGCCTCCAAGGGATACTGCAGACCTGGAACTACACTGGCATTGGCCTGAGTCCAGGCTGTCAGAACAGTCTCTCAAACCTTGCTTTGGAGACACTGGGGAGAAACAGGACAACTCCCACGTGGGAACTGTCTTGCGGAAAAACTGGTCTCTAACAGCATCTGACCCCACATCAAACATCTGCTGCTCTCCTTTAAAAAAAAAAGGGGGGGGAATAAAGTGAAAAAAAGTTTAAAATAAAATTTTTATTAGAGTATAGTTGACTTACAATGTCATGTTAGTTTCAGGTGTACAGCAAAGTGAATTAGTTACATGTATACATATACCCACTCTTTTTTAGATTCTTTTCCTATATAGGTCATTACATAGTATTGAGTAGAGTTCCCTGTGCTATACAGTAGGTCCTTATTAGTTATCTGTTTTATACATAGTAGCGTGTATATGTCAATCCCAAATCTCCCAATTTATCCCTCCCCCAACTTACGCCCTCGTAACCATAAGTTTGTTTTCTACATCTGTAACTATATTTTGTAGATAAGGTCGTTTGTACCCTTATTTTAGATTCCACATATAAGCAATATCATATGATATTTGTCTTTCTCTATGTCACTTAGTATGACAATCTCTAGGTCCATCCATGTTGCTGCAAATGGCATTATTTCATTCTTTTTAATGGCTGAGTAATATTCCATTGTATGTAAGTACCACATCTTCTTCATCCATTCATCTGTTGATGGACATTTAGGCTGATTCCATGTCTTGGCTATTGCAAACAGTGCTGCTATGAACATTGGGGTGCAAGTATATTTTCTAATTAGAGTTTTCTCCAGATATGTGCCCAGGAGTGGGATTGCTGGATCATATGGCAGTTCTATTTTTAGTTTTTTAAGGAATCTACATACTGTTCTCCATAATGGTTTTACCCACCAACCATTTACATTCCCACCAACAGTGTAGGGAGGGTTCCCTTTTCTCCACACCCTCTCCAGCATTTGTTGTTTGTAGATTTTTTTGATGATGGCCATTCTGACTGGTGTGAGGTGATATCTCAATGTAGTTTTGATTTGCATTTCTCTAATAATTAGCTATGTTTAGCATCTTTTCATGTGCCTCTTGGCCATCTGTATGTCTTCTTTGGAGAAATGTCTATTTAGATCTTCTGCCCATTTTTTGATTGGGTTGATTGGGTTTTTTGGGGGTTTTTTTGACACAGAGCTGTAAAATGTTTTCCTTGTAGGGGAAGAGCAAAGCAGGCATGACCATGGGTGGCCACCCTTTTGCATGAGCTTTAGACAAACCATCTAGTGTGACTGTAGAGGGAACTTTGCTCAAAGAAAACGCTGTTCACAAAAATTTTAATTCACATAGTAAAGAGTGAAGCGTAAAGGGATTTTTCACTTCTCTAAAGGATTTACTGTAAGTTCATTTGAGTAGGATGGGGTTTCCCAACAGGCTGCTTACAGGTAGAAAGGAAGCCCATCTCCCAGGGTGTGGCGAGCAGAGGTTGTCTGGGATCTGGATGCACAGAAGGGGGTTTGGCAGCATCAGATTCTGGGCCAGGCACCAGCCCAGCCTTGGCTGGTGGTAACGGGTGACCAGCTCTCTCCAATACTCCCTATGTGAGGCCATCCCCTTACCGTGTCTGCCACGTGTGTATGCATTTCTGACATGGGAGGAGACTTTTTTCCAGTTATGAAAAGGTTATACAGTGTAGAGAATGTCCCAGGACTAAAAGTGGGCTTGCCAAAACTCTGGGACACCTCATTAAACATACCTCTTACTTATATGGTAGTAAAGAGTGACCTGGATATTTCAAAACCACAGATAGTCCAAAAATAAGTTATATCAGGCACACATGTGATTGTCTTGTATTGTTTCTTGAGTCCTGTTATGAAATCACATATTTTTAGAATGGGAAGATCAGTTAGTTCCTTTACTTAAAAAAAAATATGTGGTTAATACACACATGGCATAAATTTACCTTCTAACAATTTTAAAGTGTACATTACAGTATTGTTAACTATATGCATCTTGTTGTATAACAGATCTCTAGAACGTTTTCATCTTGCAAAATTGAAACTCTGTACCCATTGAATAGTTCCACCTTTCCCGCCTCTCCCTAACCCCTGGCAACCACCATTCTACTTCCTGTGTCTAAGAGGTTGATGACTTCAGATACCTCATATAAATGGAAGCACGCAGTGTTTGTCTTTTGTGACTGGTTTATTTCATTTAGCATAATATGCTCAATGCTCATCCATGTTGTAACATGAGACAGGATTTCCTTCTTTTTTAAGGCTGCATAATAGTCCATTGTATGTATATACCACATTTTGTTTATCCATTTATCTGTTGATGGACATTTAAGTTGCTTCTACCTCCTGGCTATTGTAAGCAGTGTGGCAGTGAACATGGATGTGCAAATATCTCTTCAAAATCCTGTTTTCAATTATTTTGGATAAATACCCAGAAATGGAATTGTTGGATCATATTGTAATTCTATTTTTAATATTTTGAGGAAACTCCATAGTGCTTTCCATAGCACCAATTTACATTCTCACCAGCAGTACACAGGGTTCCCTTTTCTCCACATTCTCACTGACATTTTTTATTTCTTGTATTTTTGATAATAGCCATTCTATCAGATGTGAGGTGATATCTCATTGTGGGTTTGATTTGCATTTCCCTGATGATTAGTGATGTTGGGCATCTTTTCATGTGCCTGTTGGCCATCTGTATGTTTTCTTTGGAAAAATGTCTATTTAGAGCCTCTGTCCATTTTAAAAATCAGATTCTTTATTTTTTTGCTACTGAGTTGCACTAGTTCTTTATATATTTTGGGTATTAAACCCTTGTTAGATACATGATTTGCAAATATTTTCTCCCATTCTGTAGGTTGCCTTTTCATTCTGTTGATGGTTTTCTTTGTGCAGAAGCTTTTTAGTTTGATGTAGTCCCACTTGTTTACTTTTGCTTTTGTTACCTTTGCTTTTGGTGTCAAATCCAAAAAAAATCCTCACCAAGACCAATGCCAAAGAGTTTACCACCTATGTTTTCTTCTAGGTGTTTTATGGTTTCAGGTCTTATATTAAAGTCTTTAATCCATTTCAAGTTAATTTTTGTGTGTGGTGTAAGATAGTGGTCCAATTTCATCCTTTTACATGTGGCTGTCCAGTTTTCCTAACATTTTTTATTGAAGAGACTGTTCTTTCCCCATTGTGTATTCTTGGGGTTTTTTGTCATAAGTTAAATATATATATTATATACACACACACACACACACATATATACACACACACACACATATATATATTTATATTTACTTCTCTCTATTCTGTTCCATTGGTCTATGTGTCTTTTTATGCCAATACCGTGCTGTTTTGATTATTATAGCTTTGTAATATAGTTTGAAATCAGGAAGCATGATATCTCTACCTTTGTTCTTTTTTCTCAAGATTGCTTTGGTTATTTGGGGTCTTTTGTGGTTCCATACAAATTTTGAGGTTGTTTGTTCTATTTCTGTGAAAAATGCCATGGAAATTTTGGTAGGCATTGCATTGAATCTGTAGTATGGATATTTTAACAATATTCTTATCTATGAGCATGGAATATCTTTGTTTATCTGTGTCGTCTTCAGTTTTGTTCATTAATGTCTTATAGCTTCACCTCCTTAGTTAAATTTATTCCTGGGAATTTTATTCTTTTGATGCAGTTGTAAATGGGATTGTTTTCTTAATTTCTCTTTCTGATAGTCCATTATTAGTGTATAGAAATGCAACTGATTTTTTTATATTGATTATAGTTTTGTAAAATCGATTTTTTATCCTGTAATTTTACCAAAATCGATTTTTCATCCTGTAACTTTACCGAATTTGTTTATTCTAACAGTTTTTTGGTGGAGTCTTTAGGGTTTTCTGTATATAACGTCAGGTCATCTGAAAATAGAGACAGTTTTACTTCTTCCTTTTCAATTTGGATGCCTTTTATTTCTTTTTCTTGCCTAATTGCTCTGGCTAGGACTTCAATACTATGTTGAATAAAAGGCAAGAATGGGCATCCTTGTCTTGTTCCTGATCTTAGAAGAAAAGCTTTCAGCTTTTTATTGTTTTTTTAAAATACATCTTTCTTGGAGTATAATTGCTTCACAGTGCTGTGTTAGTTTCTGTTGTACAACAAAGTGAATCAGCCATATGCATATATATATCCCCATATCCCCTCCCTCTTGATCCTCCCTCCCACCCTCCCTATCCCGCCCCTCTAGGTCGTCACAAAGCACCAAGCTGATCTCCCTGTGCTAAGCTGCTGCTTCCCACTAGCTATCTGTTTTACATTTGGTAGTGTACATATGTCTATGCTACTCTCACTTCACCCCAGCTTCCCCCTCCCCCCGCCATATCCTCAAGTCCATTCTCTATGTCTACATCTTTATTCCTGCCCTGCCACTAGGTTCATCAGTACCATTTTTTTTTTTTTTTGATTCCATATATGTGCGTTAGCATACGGTCAGCTTTTTATTGTTGAGTATGATGTTAGCTGTGGGCTTGTCATATCTGGTCTTTATTATGTTGAGGTATGTTCCCTCTATACCCACTTTTTTAAAGAGTTTTTAATTGTAATTTTTTAAAATTAATGTGCAAAGATGGGTCTTTAGTTGGGGAGGGATTCAGAGCAAATTTCTTGATATCATAAAGTTAGATGAATTGTGGTTTTCCCTTGGTGGGTAAGGAAACTGGAGTTTGGGGACCATCAAACATGGAGATAACGTTCCTGGTGGAGAGAAGCCCATGGAGAAAAGGAGCAGGGAGAGATCCCCAGTGATGGGAATTAATATATCAGGGAAGTGATGCCTGATGTTGAATTATTACTGATTCCTGTGCTGTTCTCCCACCCATTTGCTCCAAACCCTTGGCAAAGATATATTGCTGTGTCCATGGTTCTGTGGGGAACAAAGGAGGAGCAGTGGGAGCTGATGTGGGACAGAAAGAGGACAGCGGCAGCAGGGGGAGGCCAGGAGTCAGAACAGGAGTAGGGAAGATGGTGAGAACGTGAGCCCCTTGGAGACCCAGGAAGTCTGGAGATGGTGCTGGGTCTCACACTGGGAGGGGAGTTGCATTTTGCTCAGTTATTTAAGAAAAGGGGGGCTCAGGAAGGCTAAAGGGGGACACCAGCCCTGCTCCTAAAACTGGCAACAACCCAAGTTAGGAGGAGAAGGTGCACACGCATGCGCACACACAGGAAATATTCCTGATAACTAAGGGAGCAAAAGCTAAATGCCCATTTATTGAATAGAAAAGACAGGAAGTGCTATACGAGTTTAGAATTCAGAGAGATTACTTTGGTTGGGGTCAGTGGTCGTGCTGGTAAATGTTTAACAACTGGCTCTCTGGGAGGAAGAGAAAAGTTTTCCTGTGTTACATTTGCCAATTTCCATGGTGTAAATACCATACTTCCACCATGGTCAACTTCAAGTCACCAAGATGACTTCATGGAATGTGGAGTTGGGAAGAGACACACAAGGGCATACCATGATAAAGTAGTTCCACCACAAAGGCACAATGAATGTAAATAAATGCGAGCACAGATTACAGTCAAATGTATTATAATAATTCAGAAGTGATGAGTTCTGAACATTTACTACCTTCTTAAAAAATTATTTCATTGTAAGTTTACATATATTTAATTTTTAATTATGCCTGTGTTCAATAATCAGCTTGCAAAATTCCTGAAAAAATTACCAACTGGCTTTTTTCAGCTGGTATGAACCAAATTCAGCATAAACTGGCTACAGTGTCAGGGCAGGCATTCTGGAGAAGGTGAGACTTAAGCTGGGCTTTGGAGGATGGATAGGAGTTTGATGGTCATGGCAAAGAGTATTCAAGGCAAGGTAAAAGATGTGGCAAAGGGTGGCCAGTAAAGTAGATGACATGAGAAACAATAATGAGAGTTTCTCCTACTTCTGTATTTTGAGGTTAAGAAAGTACTTTTCAAAAAAATATTTATTTATTTGGTTGCACTGGGTCTTAGTTGTGGCAGGCAGGCTCCTTAATTGTGGCATGCAAACTCTTGGTTGTGGCATGCATTGGGGATCTAGTTCCCCGACCAGGGATCAAACCCAGGCCCCCTGCACTATGAGTGTGGAGTCTCATCCACTGTGCCACCAGGGAAGTCCCAGAAAGTACTTTTTTAACCAGAAAAAACCCCAGAAGGGATGGAAAGACCAAGTAGGATTAAGTATTCGTAATACACATAAAACATACATGGCACCAAATATTCATGATACACTAAACATACATAAGTACATACATATGAGACACTCAATATTCATGAGGTCTTAAAATGGCCACACATTCTGGTCCCATATGTCCTCTGCCAGATAAAATTCATAGCTGCTCAACAGGCTAACTGAGAAGGTACAGCTGTGGCCCTGAGTGCTTGCCCCTGCATCTCCCCGTGGAGCAAGTGTGCATTATTGGCCCAGGTACCTTCTGTCTATGGGTCCCTTTGCTCAAAACCTCAACTTTCGTCCTCCTAATCAAACCATCAGTGAAGAAGCCTAATATGGCTGACAGAGGCTGGATATGTGAATATTGCATAATCCAAGGTTCAGGTAATGTGGTCTTGCATTCCACTCAGACCTACCCCATCTCCTTCCTCTTGTTTCTTAATTTTTAAATTGCTTTAATAAACTGTATTAATGGCTCAGTCCATTCTGGCTGCTGTAACATAATACGATAGGCTGGGTGGCTTATAAACAACAGAAATTTCTCATAGTTCTGGAGACTGGGAATTCCAAGATAAGAGTGTTGGCAGATTCAGTGTCCGGTGAAGGCCTGATTCATAGATGACTATCTTCTTGGTGTGTCCTCATGTGGTGGAAAGGATGAGGGAGCAACCTGGGGTCTCTTTTATAAGGGCACTAATCCCATTCATGAGGGCTCCACCCTCATGACCTCATCACCTCCGAAAGGCTCCACTTCCCAATTCCATCACACTTGGGATTAGGGTTCAACATATGAATTTTGGGAGAGACAGAAACATTCAGTCCATAGCAGTTCATTATCTATGGTTGTGTAACAAATTACCCCCAAATTAGTGACTTTAAATAAATATGTAAGATTTCATAATTTCTGTGAGTTAGGATACAGTCCTCTGCTCAGGGTCTCTCACAGGCTGTAATCAGGTGTTGGCAGGGACTGCAGTCCTCCCAAGGCTAACTGGGGAGGATTTACTTCTAAGCCTGCATAAGTGGTATTGGCAGGATCCTCCAGTTTCTCACAGGCTGGAGAGAGACCTCCCTCAGTTTCTTGCCATGTGGGCCTCTCCATAGGGCTGCTTACAACATGAACCTGCCTTCCATCACAGGGAGGGAGTGAGAAAGCAAGAGTCTCTTCATAACCTAATCTCAGGATTCACATCCCATCACTTTTGCCAGATTCATTAGAAGTAAGTCATGAGGTCCAGTCAGTACTCAAGGGGAGGGGATTACACAAGGATGTGAATACCAGGAGGTGGGAATTCCTGGGGGTCATCTTAGAAGCTGCCTGCCACCTAACGTTCTGTGACTTCTGGTTTAGCCAGCCTGGTGGTAGACTTGGAGGCTGCTGTTGCGTCGAGGTCATTCCCACACCACAGACCCTGCAGTCGTTCCCACTCTAGTCTTACGACAGCCTTGAGTGTAGGTATTATTACTGCCGTTGTTATTATTTCCATTTTATAGCAAAAGCATTGAGAGTTAAATGACTTGTTTAACTCCTCAAAATTAGTAAGTGGGGTCAAGCCAGACCTTGAACCCAGGTCTTCTGACTTCTAGGCTATGGCCTTTGCAATTTACTGTATTGTACTCGGTTGACTATGTCCCCCCCAAATTCATGTCTACCCAGAACCTCCGAATATGACCTTATTTGGAACTAGGGTCTTTGCAGATGTATTTAAGGTGAAGTCATACTGGATTAGAGTGGGCCCTAAATCTAATGACTAGTGTCCTTATAAGAGGACCCTGTGAAGACACACACAGAGGGAAGATAGCCATGTGAAAGTGGAGACAGAAATTGGAGTGATGCTGCTACAACCCAAGGAATGCCAGCAGTGCCAGCAGCTAGGAAGAGGCAAGGTAGGACTCTTTCTTAGAGCCCCCAGAGGGAACACGGCCCTGCCATCACCTTGATTTCAGACTTCTAGCCCCCAGAATCATGAGACAATAGATCTGTGTTGTTTTAAGCTCCCCAGTTTGTGGTTATTTGTTATGGCAGCCCTAGAAACAGGACATGTATTATCTCCCTGGAAAGATTCCAGCCAAACTTCCCCAGTGTCTACAGTGTGTTGAAGGGGCTTCTGACAGTGAGTCAAGATGCACACCTATCCTGGTTTAGGCCCCATCTACCAACCCCCCGGAGGCTCCATCTAGAATTCAGTCTCCAGTTCCCCTCCTGGGGAGGGACATCCTGTCTTCTGTAATCCCAGGCCAGAGCCCTAACCCAGGGCTGGAGGAGGAGAAGGGACACAGTGAGTAGATTCATTGCCTGTGATCTCAGATGGTAAACATCACAGGACAGAAGCATGGGTACGTGAGATTTTCTTTCTTCTTCTATGTGACAGACCAAAGATTAGAATCCCTCCTCCCTTCTCCCCCTCACGTTCTTGAACTTGAATGCACTCGGGGCAATTTGTTCACAGCAGCTCTGTGTACGTGTGTGTAAAGTTTTTGGTCATCTCAGCTTCCTCGTAATTGTGCTGGTTTATAATAAGAAGCAGAGGTCAGGGTTCAGAGGGAATAGAGGTCGGTGTGGGGAGTGGCTGTGGGACACATCGTTCTGTGCATTCAAGTTGGCAGGTTCACACAGAGGAGTCAGCAGCGTTGTGCAACGGAGAGGGAGGCTAGAAGGATGTTCTCCAGATTCAGTGCCATGGCAAGGGGCTTGTGTTCCTATTTGCAGAGTCTTGGAACTGCGAGAATTTCAGAGGAGGACAAATAGCTCATCATGTGAATTATGATTAAGATTTAAGGATTATCTTTAAAATAGTGCTTAAAAATGACCGCTACTCTCCATCTCCTGGTGAAAGTAGTTGGGCCACTTGTGTCCACCAGCTCCCAGTGACTAGTAATTCACAATCCATGCCCCAAAAGGCTCTCGGGCTGCAAGGGACCTTAGAGTGATCTGCCTACTCATTTGGCAGACAGAGTAGTAAAGGCACAGAAACCCTCTCCTGTCTACTCAGCACCTTCCCTGTCCTACCCCCGAGCCAGATGGGCCAAGGGCTCTGCTCTGTTTCTCTCCCTACTTGCCTCTCTGCTGTCTTCTTCTTAAATTCAATCTCCATTCCTACAGCACCTACAGTTTAAGTTGTGGGCTCCAGTGGGGTGTAACCATCCATCCAGCATCCATTCATCCACCCATCACATAGTTATTGAGCAAACTGCTACGAGTCTTCCACTATGAACCATGGATATGGAGATTATTAGGACAAGATCCTTGCTCAACGAGCTTATAGTGTAATCAGAGAGAGAAAGCTTGTCTGCAAGTAGCTGGACCCCCAACAGGACTCCTTCAATGGAGTACAGACTAGCTCCCCATCTATCAAACCATTTGAAGAAGTGGAGAAGAAATTGTAACTAGAGGACATGGTCCTCTATTGACCTATATAATTTGAAAAATTAGTGGAATATGTATTTGAATTTTTCAAAATAGCTCTGATTTTAAATATTCTTTTCAGTTCATGCGTCCTGACTATTGGTCAGGAAAAGCTGGATGTCATGCAGTCAAGGGTTTTCTCTACCCAGTCTATCTTCTCTGCTGCGTTCCTTCTCTGACTCAGACAGATTCATTCTTTGGACTTCAATCTTGTTACAATGTATCTGTCCTTGGAAGGGCAATGCCCTAAGCCATATATCAGGTCCATCTTCATCCATCACCTGAAGCCCTGCTCTGGATGGGCTTTGGATGGGGTACTGCACAGGTGATACAAAGGTGCTTAAGTATGTCCAGGAGCCCTGGGCTACTGGGCTGAATAGGGGATGGAATCTTATAAATATCATGAAAGAGGCACCAACTGAATGCTTAGGGAATATTACCACTGGGACTTGGAACAAGTATTGGGGATGACTGGGAAGAAACTGAGAGAAGATCATGGGAAGTGGGAGAGAATCAGAGAGATTCTTTTGGCCATTTCCTCACTTTGCCCAGCGTCAGCTCTGTTGGACAGGAGCTTACCAGATGGGGGCCTGGAGACAAACCATTACAAGGCAGCGTCTTTCAAGTCTCTGTGTTTCGGTTTTGTAGATAAAGGGAGCCCTGCTCTCTCTTTCCCCAACAGCTTAGAGAGAAAACAAGTCAACATTGCTTTTTAAGTTAGTGCAAATACCTTTTCTCTATGTGTAGGGACAAATGGTTCCCTGAGAGACAAATATTCACACAATCATGGAAAAATTTAACCAGAAATCAGGCAGCATGCCAGGGAGTGGCCACAAGGCATCAGAGCTTTATCCAGCCTGGTAACCCTGACACATGTCGCTGTGCTGTCACAGAGGTCCTCATCCCCCCAAAGACTTTGCCTTACTGCTGTTTCAACTCCAATTGTCAAGGTAATTTAAAAATAAATATGTTCTATAATGTGCATATCTAAGTGGATGTACAAGTTTAGCATAGAGTTGTTATAAACAGACATTTTCCCTCAAGAAAACATACTCTGGACTTCCCTGGTGGCGCAGTGGTTAAGAATCCGCCTGCCAATGCAGGGGACACGGATTCGATCCCTGGTCCGGGAAGATCCCACATGCTGCGGAGCAGCTGAGCCCATGTGCCACAACTACTGAGCCCGCGTGCCACAACTATGAAGCCTGCACACCCTAGAACCCGTGCTCCTCAACAAGGGAAGCCACCGCAATGAGAAACCCGCGCACCATAACGAAGAGTAGCCCCTGCTTGCCACAACTAGAGAAAGCCCGCGCACAGCAACGAAGACCCAATGCAGCCCAAAATAAATTAATTAATTAAAAAAAAACATATTCTGTTCATCTAAACATATTTGGAGCACCAACTGTTTACCAAACACTAATGGGGCTGAAAAGCCAAGAGTCACCGACGTGAGGCGTGGTGTCACAGTCTTCTGGGAAAGAAGCAGGAGTTGTGATTCATGCCTGCTGGGGGCGTTTCCTCTTTAGACCTAAAACTGCTCTATAAGCTACACCATCAACTCAAGGCTCCTGATGGACTCTCTTAAATGCCATGACAAGGAATCTAAAGTGTTGTACCAATATTCCTCTCCACTGATATTGTCTGAAACGAAGTTCAGAAAACCTCTCTTTTATAAATGTTTCGACTTCAGTCAAATGACCTGTTGCTTTCCGCAGTGGTGCTTCAAGCACTCGGTGGGCTGTGTTCTCCCAGTCAGCAATCTTGTCAGGAAGACCGAGGTCAGAAAAGACCTTGGAGCAAGGTCCAGAGAAGGTCAGTGACCTCTTCCAGGTTGGACAGCGAGTGAGGATGCCGGGCATGGCCTCCCACATACGCCAATTTACCAGGCGATACGTTTATCTCACCTCTGGCTGGGAAGAACCTTAGATGTCTATTGTGTATCAAAGCCCTCACTTTCCAGATAAGAAAACTGAGACAACTGAGACCAGAGTGGGCTACTGACTGTCCAAAGCCATGGAAGTATATGTTTTTAGAAAGGGAAGCCACCTTTGGTCTTTTACGATGTAGTTTCATCTCTAACCCAAAGGAGAATCACTTTTCACACGCTCTTCACCAGGTGATCACCCAGCCCCTGCTTGAACACCTCTGGTGGGGACGGCATGGTTTTTCCTGCCCATTCCATTCACAGATGTGTCTAATTGTTGTCTTGCCCTTCTCTATAATAAGAGGGCGTCTGCTTTCCTGCTGCATCCACGGACAGCTGCTTCCAAAGCTACCAGAACAAAACCTGGAGACTTCTGTGCCCCAGGGGAGTTACTCCCCCCATGGATCCCTTTACTGACTTGACTGCTAAGCTTGCCTTGCCTTAGTCTCCAGTGAGGGTTAGGTCCAGATGGACTTTATTTAGTGTAGCTTAGTATGTTTGTTTATTTTGCTTTTATTTATTTATTTTTATTTTTTTAAACATCTTTATTGGAGTATAATTGCTTTACAATGGTGTGTTAGTTTCTGCTTTATAACAAAGTGAATCAGCTATACATATACATATATCCCCATATCTCCTCCCTGTTGCATATCCCTACCACCCTCCCTATCCCACCCCTCTAGGTGGTCACGAAGCACCAAGCTGATCTCCCTATACTATGTGGCTGCTTCCCACTAGCTATCTATTTTACATTTGGTAGTGTGTATATGTCCATGCCACTCTCTCACTTCGTCCCAGCTTCCCCTTCCCCCTCCCTGTGTCCTCAAGTACATTCTCTACATCTGTGTCTTTATTCCTGTCCTGCCCCTAGGTTCTTCAGAACCTTTCTTTTTTTTAGATTCCATATAGATATGTTAGCATACGGTATTTGTTTTTCTCGTTCTGACATACTTCACTCTGTATGACAGACTCTAGCTCCATCCACCGCACTACAAATAGCTCAGTTCTTTTTGTGGCTGAGTAATATTCCATTGTATATATGTGCCACATCTTCTATATCCATTCATCTGTCAATGGGCACTCAGGTTGCTTCCATGTCCTGGCTATTGTAAATAGAGCTGCAATGAACATTGTGGTACATGACTCTTCTTGAATTATGGTTTTCTCAGGGTATATGCCCAGTAGTGGGATTGCTGGGTCGTATGGTAGTTCTATTTTTAGTTTTTTAAGGATCCTCCATACTGTTCTCCATAGTGGCTGTATCAATTTACATTCCCACCAACAGTGCAAGACTGTTCCCTTTTCTCCACACCCTCTCTAGCATTTATTGTTTCTACATTTTTTGATGATGGCCATTCTGACCGGTGTGAGGTGATACCACATTGCAGTTTTGATTTGCATTTCTCTAATGATTAGTGATGTTGAGCATTCTTTCATATATTTGTTGGCAATCTGTATATCTTCTTTGGGGAAGTGTCTCTTTAGGTCTTCTGCCCAGTTTTTGGTTGGTTGTTTTTTTGATGTTGCGTTGCATGAGCTGCTTGTAAATTTTGGAAGTTAATCCTTTGTCAGTTGCTTCATTTGCAAATATTTTCTCCCATTCTGAGGGTCGTCTTTTGGTCTTGTTTATGGTTTCCTTTGCTGTGCAAAAGCTTTTAAGTTTCATTAGGTCCCATTTGTTTATTTTTGTTTTTATTTCCATTTCTCTAGGAGGTGGGTCAAAAACGATCTTGCTGTGATTTATGTCATAGAGTGTTCTGCCTATGTTTTCCTCTAAGAGTTTTATAGTGTCTGGCCTTACATTTAGGTCTTTAATCCATTTGGAGTTTATTTTTGTGTATGGTGTTAGGGAGTGTTCTAATTTCATTCTTTTACATGTAGCTATCAGTTTTCCCAGCACCACTTATTGAAGAGGCTGTCTTTTCTCCATTGTATATTCTTGCCTCCTTTATCAAAAATAAGGTGACCATATATGCGTGGGTTTATCTCTGAGCTTTCTAGCCTGTTCCATTGATCTATATTTCTGTTTTTATGCCAGTACCATACTGTCTTGATTACTGCAGTATAGTCTGAAATCCAGGAGCCTGATTCCTTCACCTCCGTTTTTCTTTCTCAAGATTGCTTTGGCTATTCGGGGTCTTTTGTGTTTCCATACAAATTTTGAAATTTTTTGTTCTAGTTCTGTGAAAAATGCCATTGGTAGTTTGATAGGGATTGCATTGAATCTGTAGATTGCTTTGGGTAGTATAGTCATTTTCACAATGTTAATTCTTCCAATCCAAGAACATGGCATATCTCTCCATCTGTTGGTATCATCTTTAATTTCTTTCATCAGTGTCTTATAGTTTTCTGCATACAGGTCTTTTGTCTCCTTAGGTAGGTTTATTTCTAAGTATTTTATTCTTTTTGTTGCAATGATAAATGGGAGCGTTTGCTTAATTTCCCTTTCAGATTTTTCATCATTAGTGTATAGGAATGCAAGGGATTTCTGTGCTTTAATTTTATATCCTGCTACTTTACCAAAGTCGTTGATTAGCTCTAGTAGTTTTCTGGTGGCATCTTTAGGATTCTCTATGTATAGTATCATGTCATCTGCAAACAGTGACAGCATTACTTCTTCTTTTCCGATTAGGATTCTTTTCTTTTTCTTCTCTGATTGCTGTGGCTAAAACTTCCAAAACTATGTTGAATAGTAGTGGTGAGAGTGGACAACCTTGTCTTGCTCCTGATCTTAGAGGAAATGGTTTCAGTTTTTCACCATTGAGAGCGATGTTGGCTGTGGGTTTGTCATATATGGCCTTTATTATGTTGAAGTAAGTTCCCTCTATGCCTACTTTCTGTAGGGTTTTTATCATAAATGGATGTTGAATTTTGTCGAAAGCTTTTTCTGCATCTATTGAGATGATCATATGGTTTTTCTCCTTCAATTTGTTAATATAGTTTATCACATTGATTTGCATATATTGAAGAATCCTTGCATTCCTGGAATGAACCCCACTTGACCATGTTGTATGATCCTTTTAATGTGCTGTTGGATTCTGTTTGTCAATATTTTGTTCAGGATTTTTGCATCTATGTTCATCAGTGATATTGGCCTGTAGTTTTCTTTCTTTGTGACATCTTTGTCTGGTTTTGGTATCAGTGTGATGGTGGCCTCATAGAATGAGTTGGGGAGTGTTCCTCCCTCTGCAATATTTTGGAAGAGTTTGAGAAGGATAGGTGTTAGCTCTTCTCTAAATGTTTGATAGAATTCTCCTGTGAAGCCATCTGGTCCTGGCCTTCTGTGTGTTGGAAGATTTTTAATCACAGTTTCAATTTCAGTGCTTGTGATTGGTCTGTTAACATTTTCTATTTCTTCCTGGTTCAGTCTTGGAAGGTTGTGCTTTTCTAAGAATTTGTCCATTTCTTCCAGGTTGTCCATTTTATTGGCATATAGTTGCTTGTAGTAATCTCTCATGATCCTTTGTATTTTTGCAGTGTCAGTTGTTATTTCTTTTTCATTTCTAATTCTGTTGATTTGAGTCTTCTCCCTTTTTTTCCTGATGAGTCTGGCTAATGGTTTATCAATTTTGTTTTTCTTCTCAAAGAACCAGCTTTTAGTTTTATTGATCTTTGCTATCGTTTCCTTCACTTCTTTTTCATTTATTTCTGATCTGATCTTTATGACTTCTTTCCTTCTGCTAACTTTGGGGTTTTTTTGTTCTTCTTTCTCTAATTGCTTTAGGTGTAAGGTTAGGTTGTTTATTTGAGATGTTTCTTGAGGTAGGATTGTATTGCTATAAACTTCCCTCTTAGAACTGCTTTTGCTGCATCCCATAGGTTTTGGGTCATCGTGTTTTCATTGTCATTTGTTTCTAGGTATTTTTTGATTTCCTCTTTGATTTCTTCAGTGATCTCTTGGTTATTAAGTACTGTATTGTTTAGCCTCCATGTGTTTGTATTTTTTACAGTTTTTTTTCTGTAATTGATATCTAGTCTCATAGCATTGTGGTCTGAAAAGATACTTGATATGATTTCAATTCTCTTAAATTTACCAAGGCTTGATTTGTGACCCAAGATATGATCTATCCTGGAGAATGTCCCATGGGCAGTTGAGAAGAAAGTATATTCTGTTGTTTTTGGATGGAATATCCCATAAATATCAATTAAGTCCATCTTGTTTAATGTATCATTTAAAGCTTGTGTTTCCTTATTTATTTTCATTTTGGATGATCTGACCATTGGTGAAAGTGGGGTGTTAAAGTCCACTACTATGATTGTGTTACTGTCAATTTCCCCTTTTTTGGCGGTTAGCATTTACCTTATGTATTGAGGTGCTTCTATGTTGGGTACATAAATATTTACAATTGTTATATCTTCTTCTTGGATTGATCCCTTGATCATTATGTAGTGTCCTTCTTTGTCTCTTGTAATAGTGTTTAAAGTCTATTTGTCTGATGTGAGAATTGCTACTCCAACTTTCTTTTGATTTCCATTTGCATGGAATATCTTTTTCCATCCCCTCACTTTCAGTCTGTATGTGTCCCTAGGTCTGAAATAGGTCTCTTGTAGACAGCATGTATACGGGTCTTGTTTTTGTATCCATTCAGCCAGTCTATGTCTTTTGGTTGGAGCATTTAATCCATTTACATTTAAGGTGATTATCAATATGTATGTTCCTATTACCCTTTTCTTGACTGTTTTGGGTTTGTTATTGTAGGTCTTTTCCTTCTCTTGTGTTTCCTACCTAGAGAAGTTCCTTTAGCATTTGTTGTAGAGCTGGTTTGGTGGTGCTGCATTCTCTTAGCTTTTGCTTGTCTGTAAAGGTTTTAATTTCTCCATCAAATCTGAATGAGATTCTTGCTGGGTAGAGTAATCTTGGTTGTAGGTTTTTCCCTTTCATCACTTTAAATATGTCCTGCCACTCCCTTCTGGCTTGCAGTTTCTGCTGAAAGATCAGCTGTTAACCTTGTGGGGATTCCCTTGTATGTTATTTGTTGTTCTTCCCTTGCTGCTTTTAATATTTTTTCTTTGTATTTAATTTTTGATAGTTTGATTAATATGTGTCTTGGTGTGTTTCTCCTTGGATTTATCCTGTATGAGACTCTCTGTGCTTCCTGGACTTGACTATTTCCTTTCCCATATTAGGGAAGTTTTCAACTATATTCTATTCAAATATTTTCTCAGTCCCTTTCTTTTTCTCTTCTTCTTCTGGGACCCCTATAATTTGAATGTTGGTGCGTTTAATGTTGTCCCAGAGGTCTCTGAGACTGTCCTCAATTCTTTTCATTCTTTTTTCTTTATTCTGCTCTGCAGTCGTTATTTCCACTCTTTTATCTTCCAGGTCACTTATCCGTTCTTCTGCTTCAGTTATTCTGCTATTGATTGCTTCTAGAGAATTTTTAATTTCATTTATTGTGTTGTTCATCATTGTTTGTTTGTTCTTTAGCTCTTCTAGGTCCTTCTTAAACGTTTCTTGTGTTTTCTCCATTTTATTTCCAAGATTTTGGATCATCTTTCCTATCATTACTCTGAATTCTTTTTCAGGTAGACTGCCTATTTCCTCTTCGTTTGTTTGGTCTGGTGGGTTTTTACCTTGCTCCTTCATCTGCTGTTTCTCTCTCTTCTCATTTTGCTTAACTTACTGTGTTTGGGGGCTCCTTTTCACAGGTTGCAGGTGCGTAGTTCCCATTGTTTTTGGTGTCTGCCTCCAGTGGCTAAGGTTGGTTTCAGTGGGTTGTGTAGGCTTCCTGGTAGAGGGGACTAGTGCCTGTGTTCTGGTGGATGAGGCTGGATCTTGTCTTTCTGGTAGGCAGGACCGCATCCGGTGCTGTGTTTTGGGCTGTCTGTGAGCTTATTATGATTTTAGGCAGCCTCTCTGCTAATGGGTGGGGTTGTGTTCCTATCTTGCTAGTTGTTCGGCATAGGGTGTCCAGCACTGTAGCTTGCAGGTCGTTGAGTGGAGCTGGGTTTTAGTGTTGATACAGAGATCTTTGAGAGAGCTTTCGCCATTTGGTATTACATGGAGCTGGGAGGTCTCTGGTGGACCAATGTCCTGAACTCGGCTCTCCCACCTCAGAGGCACAGGCCTGACACCCGGCCGGAGCACCAAGACCCTGTCTGCCACTCGGCTCTTTTGGGAAGTCTGAGGTCTTCTGCCAGCGTTCAGTTGGTGTTCTGTAGGAGTTGTTCCACTTGTAGTTGTATTTCTGATGTATTTGTGGGGAGGAAGGTGATCTCCACATCTTACTCCTCTGCCGTCTTGAAGGTCTCCCCCCTATTTGCTTTTATATATTAATGATAACCATCACCTTCAGAAAGTCCCACCCATTTTCCATTCCTTTCTGAAGTGCAGAAGGCTCTCATTAGAGCCTCAGTTAGTTCACTGCACTGTTTAAAATCAGGCAACAACAACAAAAAGCTTGCGTGTGCCTCCCCTGACACGCCTGCTTAAATATAATTATAGATCTGTCACAAAATGTGCGGGCTTATGACGGGTTGTCAAAGTCTTTCCCGAAGTGGGAGAGGTTGGGGGAAAAGTTTTTTTTAAGTTAACTGAAAAGGAACAAAGAGGAACAAATCAAGGACCAAATGATTTTATGACAGTTTTGCATAACTACAACGTGGCAAGCTTTGCCTGGATCCATGATAATGCAGAGGATTCCTGGAAGGGAGAAAAATGAAGTTCTGTGCTTGACATCTCTCTTCTCTGAAGTTTTTATTCTTTTAACCCAGTGAGGAAGCAGGTGAGGTGAAAGGACCAAAAATGTTCATTTTCACTCATCCAGATGCAAACTGTGAGTAGACCAGAGGGCAGCCACTGAATACACACTCAGGTTTCTTTAAATGATGCCCTGCTCAAATGATTCCTGTTATTAGTTGCGTTTCACATCATGATGTCGGAGGGTGATGGGCTCTTAAGGATTTCTTGAAAAAGATTTTAAAATTTCTCTTTAAAGCCATTTGGATTTGCATCACAACACGAAGGAGAAGAATTCAGATCCTTCTGGGTTCCGTAAATGGGATCAGTGGAGGGTGTTCTAATTTTCTTCATTTCTTGGTGCCGCCTCTTTGAGGTCCTATGGGCAGCAGCCCAGGCCTCCAAACCCTGAATGGATTCCTCTCTGGCCCATGCATCTGGTTGCTTCAAGCGCCAGTGTAGACACAGCCCCACCTTGCACAACATTTGCAGAAGCAATTTCATGTGGGATGTGTGATTGACCTGGTGCAGTGACGCCTCTGGGGCTGTTGGGCTTTTCCATGGGCTTCCCTGCATCCTTCCCTCCTTGTTGTCCAAAGCTGAATCTCCCTAGCACTCTAGTGATTTGGCAATGACTCAACGGAAATAAGATTTCAGAACTCTGCCTGGTTTAGAATGTGCTTTCCACTTTCTCACCACCCCACTTCTCTAACCACGCCTTGCCCTGAATGAGAAGTACATCAGCAGGAAGACTCACTGGTCCTTAAATTGCCCCAGTGGCATATTTCTATTTAGTTCTCCAGTGAACTTCCCCATCCTTCTTCACGCAGCCAGGCTAAAGAGGGCATTTCATTCAGACGTGGCTAGAATGCCCTGCCCCAAAAACAGCATCATGAAAATCAGCTTACTGTTTCCTCCAAATGAGAAAGCAATCCCACCCTTTTAAACTCCCAGGAGCAATTGTAATGAGGATTATGAACAAGCACCACAGATATCAATTTTCAAATGTAAGAACCCTTTCAAGTGCCCTAACCCTAATTGTAGACTACAGCAGTATGATGGTTTTAGAAGCCAGGTTGATGATGCCTCAAATTAAGTTATATTATACCTGCACGTGCAAAGGAAAGGGACATCAAAGAAAAAATGGATTTGGATGGCAAACAGAAATAAATGCTGGGCACAGACATTGAAGACATCTGGCTTTTCTGGAGCCTAATGTTTGTTTCTTAGGCGAGGACAGTTAGGGACTTTCGTGAGAGCTGGGTGTGGCTTTGTTATGCCCTCTTACTTTCCTGTGAGTCTCTGAAGGCTTCTTATTTCCAGGCACCAAGGATGTATCAGTTGTCTTAATTGTTACCCTTTAAAGCCTATTCTTGTATTCTAACAAAGGAAAGTAATCTTTCAGGTGAGAAGTCAAGGTTGATCCAATGAATGCATACAAAGTCAGGATTAGGTTATTATCAAGGAAATGCAGCTTCCTTACTCAACCTAGGGGACTAGAAAATTGCTTGGGAGAGGGAGGTCTTTGGGGGAATTGCTCAAGTGGAAGAATAACAACTGTTTGTAATTAATATGTCATTTGTCTTTTTTATGGGCTTTGAGTTTTTGAATTCTTGTATGTAATTTTAACGCTGCCTCTTAAGATCTTTTTACCCTTTGATTTATCTAAATGTATCAGGTTCTAAAGTGACAACATCTTAACAGAAAGGGTTTGCCCACTATGAAGCAGTATTGGTGGCTGTAGAGTCGCAGGGACCTGAGTTTGAGTCCTGGCAGCCCTCTCTGGGTGACATTGGGGGCGTGACTCCTAAGCGCCGTCTCCTCGCTGATAAATGGGGGATAGTAACACCCTCACTTCCTGTGGTGCTGTGAAGGGTAGGATGACATAATGCACACAGCCACTTATACCAGGGCTGGGCACATGATGCAAAGAACATTAGCTCGTACCCAGGGATTTCCGAGGAAAATGGCACCGAGAGTTTCCGATTCATCAGGCAAACGCCTGCATCTGTAAAGGTCTCTGCTCTCTATCACGCTTCCTAGGACCAAACCAGACAGCAAGAACACCCCGGCTGTGCCCAGGTTTAAGCCCTAAGTAAATAACAGATATAATCTCATGGGGAGCAAGTGCATTTTGTTATGGGTACGGAAATATTTTATCAGTCTTCAGACAAAGTAAACAGTAGATGAAAGGACGTTGTTTTTTTCCAATTTTTCTGATGTGTACAGCGAGAAAATAGCAAGTGTGAGCATCTCAGCAGCTTTAGGGGCACCTGGGGTACAGTAAATAAGACCATGATGGTGTTGAGTGCAAAATAAGAGTCCTGGATGGGCCTTTCTAGACGCCTGGGTTCTAAGCCCAGTTCTGCCACTAACAGTGGGGCTGGGATAAGTCACAAGCTCCATGGGTCTGATTCCCCCTGAGAATATGATGGCTTGCCTCGTCGGTCCCCATGGTCCAGTGAACCTCTGAGTCCTCAAATCGGCTCTCACCGGCTGTCATTTCCCGGTCGGGGGGTTAATAACAGCGTTTATAACAGCAGCAGACTCATCTAATAACACCTACCTTAGAAAAAGGCTCGAGGCAAGATGTGTTTTTCTTCCCAGATATCTGTGTCTAGGGAAAAAGACTCCACTGGCTATGCTCTGGGGTGACACAAGGCAGCTCAGCCACCACCCCTCATCGGGACCCACCTGGGGGATATGAGGTTGATGGGACCTATGGTTAAATGGAGTCTTCTCCATTTGGAGGAGAAACACCTTTAACTGAAGCCTGCGGTGATTATCCAGATGGCCAAAAAAACCTCCCCAGTCTCCATCAGCGTGATGGAAGGTCTTCACAGGGAGTTTTAGAAACTTCCATATTTAGTTCCAAACTGCACATACTAGTCACTCTTTTGCAAACCGGCCAGCTGTCTCTCAGTGGGAGTGCGTGCTACTGTTTCTTCCTGACGTGGGTTTACTTGACACTGTCGTGCCTTTGCTCCGTCTGAAAGCAGGGTCCACTCGCCCTAACCAGAGGAACTGGAGAATCAGATGCAGATCTGTGTGGCTCTTATATGAGGAAGCAGCCTTTTGCAGGAAAACAGGCCACCCGTGCGGTCGTGTGTCTGGCTTAATTGCTCATGATTTGTCAAGGTAAAGCTATCCTTTTAAAGTGTTACATAAGCAGAATGGAAGCAGAATTAACCCAAAGAATGCCTCATTTCCCATAAGTCACTCCCCGAGTAAGCTGTTTACCTTCCATCCGCTCGCCAGCTACTGTGACATCTGTAGTAAGGATGTCACGAGAAGCCCCTCGGCTTTGCTGCCGTGATGGGCTTGCTTCCCACAAAGTGAGTGACACTCTTGCTGTTCTCTTAATTATTTTTATTTTGATTCTTGACAGAAATGACTCCAGTTTAAAAACGGAAGGCCTTATTTAATCGATCGTTTTTTAAAAGCAAAGGCTGGTATTGAGACTCGGGGTTGAATATGTGGTTATAAGGGGCACACCTATATACTGGTGAAGCTAAGTGCAGGATGGTGCTAAAAACAAAAACAAAAACAAAACCCAGAAGCAATGAACTTGTGAGACTATGACAAATCATCCACGAATCAGTGAATGAATGCCTTCCACCCAGGCCTGGTGCCTGTATATAGAGCACACAGCCTGGGCTTCAGACTCACCAGCCTTTTCAAGGAGAGCAGCTTTATAAAATAGGTTGATACAAGATGGCAACACCTTTGCTGGGCTAAGACGAGAGAGGCTCCAAGGCCTGCTTTCCTTTTTTTCCCCTCTCTCCTTTCCTTCTTCTTTTTTCTTTAAACCAGAACTTCCTACTTGTCTTAGTTTCCTGTTGCTGCTGTAACAAATGACCACAAACGTAGTGGCTTAAAACAGCACAAATTTACTCTCTAACAGTTCTGGAGGTGAGAAATCCAAAATGTCTCACTGGGCTGAAATCAAGGTATCAGGACTGCGTTCCTTCTGGACGCTCTGGGAAAGAATCTGTTTCCTTGCCTTTGCCAGCCTCTGGAAGCTGCCCACATTCCTGGGTGACATATTCAGAGGTTCCAAGGGCCAGGATGTGGTCATCGTCAGGGAGCCCTTATTCTGCCTTCCACGCATCCAGAACCACTGAGTGCTCTGAGCGAGGGTGTGGGGATGCGGTAGGGCAGTGATTCCACGCGCCAATGATGCTCAGCATGCTACTCTAGCTCTTGGAGTCAGCTAGGAGTCCAGAGCTTCTGGAATGGATTCGGACCAAACCTATCATCCTGGATTCTTGGATTCGGACCAAACCTATCATCCTGGATTCTTTCTTGCAAAACCATGCAGCCCACTGTGCATTTTACCAAAACATGAACTCAGGGCCCGTGACAGAGACAAGTGTATAAAAATATATAAAGAATTATCCAGCATATTTTACAAATCTGAAGGCACCCAGAGACAAAAGGAAAAGATTTTCTGTTGAATTTAGCCCTTATTCTTCACAGGTAGACGAGTCTCTCAGGTAAGAGTTTAGGAAGGGGAACCTTGTCTGCAGCATAAGATACGAAAAATCCCAGAGTGCTTTTGAAGCAAGGATAAAGGGAGTTTTCACCAAGCGAGTGCATTTATTTTGACCCAACCCATACTTACCATTGTCTGCACCTGTTCCTTACCCTACGGTAAATAAAATTAGGATGTTTTTCTTAAGCAAAGACAGTTGCTGAGTTTCCCCTTAGAAAGCAAAGGGCTGCCACTACCACCAAAAGCAAGAGCAACAGATATATTCTAATGCCTTTGGGACAATCCACATTTTTAAGGAAAATATTTTCTTTTGGGGACCTAAAATTGTTTTTAAAAGATTCTTTCCCTTCCTGCCCCTCCTCCCCCCACAGAATCACAATCTCCAAAAAAAAAAAAAACCATTTTAAAAGAGGAAGAGGTAGGTTGGATAAATGTCCATGAAACTTCTGGGCTATTCTCACTTCTTTTTGAGGGCCAGCAGCCTGCTGTGGGTTAGAAGATTATGTTCATTTGTAATAAATTTTGAGGCTAGGAAGAGGCAAGCTAATAGTACTTTGACAAAGACCAATTTCACGCCCTTGTTTTAATCTTTAATCTGGTCACCATATGTTGTTTCTGAAGGATTAGTTAATTAAAAGACCTTATTTTGAGGATGAGCTGGACTAACATTGGCAATATGCCAGAAAAATGAGACAATAATTGCAGAAATGTCTGCAAAAATGCTTAATTTCTTTTATTAATAAAATTTTTAAAACTTAAGCTGGATTGGAAAGAGAATATAGATTTTACTCCAAATTCACGAGCTTTTAACCCACAAGAAACAAATGCCCACAATTCTTTTAGAGAACACAATTAAAGGTCCACAGATAATAGTAATGACAGTACCTATGGGGTAGAGACACCTCTAAATCAACTGTATTTCTGAGGTAAAATTTAAACCAGTAAGCAAGCACTACCCAGTTAGAATTCAATATTGCCTGCTTGTTATTTTTTTATACAATAGTAAATATTTGCATAGAGTTAATTTACATAGTTGCTGTATTGTTTTCCTAAGGCTGCTGTAGCAAAGAACCACAAACTTGGTGGCTTAAAACAATAGAAAATTTTCTCTCCCAGTTCTGGAGGCTGTAAAGTCCAAACTCAAGATGTTGACAGGGCCATGCTTCCTCTGAGTCCAGAGAAGGATCTGTTTCATTCCTCTTTCCCTAGCTTCTGAGGGATCCTGGCAACCCTTGTCGCTCTTTAGATTGTAGATGCATCATTCCAGCCTCTGCCTCTGCCTCTGCCTCTGTCTTTATGGAGCCTTATCTCTGTGTGTCTCTGGATCTCTGTGTCTTCACATGGTCTTCTTTCTCATGTGTCTGTGTCCAAATTTCCCTCTTTTTATGAGGACACCGGTCACTGGATTAGGACCACCCTAATACATTATGACCTCATCTTAACTAACCACATTGGCAAGTATTTCCAAATAAGGTCACATTCTGACCGTTACCATTTCACTGGCTCTGCGTTTCCATCCGTATAATGGGAATCACATTTCTTGTTCCTGTCTGGTTTTAGTGTAATGGATGTATTATTAATTGTTCTCCAATAAGATCTATTCTTTGAGTCTTACTCCTGAGATCTAGTAAGATGGGAAGCCAAATTTCCTGTGGAATTATTTTCATGTAACATGAAAATTATTAAGCACGGAATCTTTTTTCATATAAGCTTTTCAGACTTGCATCTCCTAGAACATACCTTGGGGAAGATCAGTTTAAGAATTTGCCCTATGTATCCAGTAAAAATAATAAAACTAGAGACGTAGGTATGTGGTTTGAATGCTTGTGTCCTTCTCACCGCCCCCCACCAGTTCATATGTTGAAATCCTAACCCCCAAGGCAATGGCATTAGGAGGTGGGGCCTTTGAGAGGTGCTTAGGTCATGATGGTGGAGCCCTGGTGAATGGGACTAAGCTCTTATAAAAAAGGCCCCAGAGAGCTAGCTCCTCCCTTCCACCATGTGAGGACACATGAGAGATCGACAGTCTGCAACCCAGGAGAGGGCTTTCACTGGAACCCAACCGTGTTGGCACCCTGATCTTGGACTTCCAGCCTCCAGAACTCTGGGAAATTTATATTGTTCACAAGCTACCCAGTATATGATATTTTGTTATAAGCAGATTGAACAGACTAAGAGAGTAAGTAATATTCTTATCTTCAAGTCCTAATCCTTTACACACACACACACACACACACACACACACACACACAAACACTTTGAACCACTGAATGCCGCATGAGTTTTTGGCTTCGGGAGACTGGAGTTTCTACAAGTGCTGCTTAACATTTTCATTAGCTCTTGGATAAAGGCCTTCTTTCTTTGACAACTTTAA